>NC_052156.1:139373925-139739695 GCF_902713615.1 Scyliorhinus canicula
AGTAGGACGAATCTCAAACGCGCAATAAAGAGGGCTAAAAGGGGTCATGAAATATCTTTGGCTAACAGGGTTAAGGAAAATCCCAAAGCATTTTATTCATATGTAAGGAGCAAGAGGGTAACTAGAGAAAGGATTGGCCCACTTAAAGACAAAAGAGGAAATTTATGCGTGGACTCAGTGGAAATGGGTGAGATTCTTAATGAGTACTTTGCATCGGTATTCACAAAGGAGAGGGACAAGACGGATGTTGAGGCTAGGGATGGATGTTTAAATTCTCTCAGTCAAGTTGTCATACGGAAGGGGGAAGTTTTGGGTATTCTAAAAGACATTAAGGTGGACAAGTCCCCAGGACCGGATGGGATCTATCCCAGGTTCCTAAGGGAAGCGAGGGTCGAAATAGCTGGGGCCTTAACAGATATCTTTGCCGCATCCTTGAGCACGGGTGAGGTCTCGGAGGACTGGAGAATTGCTAATGTTGTCCCTTTGTTTAAGAAGGGTAGCAGGGATAATCCAGGGAATTATAGACCTGTGAGCTTGACGTCAGTGGTAGGCAAACTGTTGGAGAAGATACTGAGGGACAGGATTTATTCACATCTGGAAGGAAATAGACTTATCAGTGATAGGCAGCATGGTTTTGTGCAGGGAAGGTCATGTATTACAAATCTAAAAGAATTCTTTGAGGAAGTGACAAAGTTAATTGATGAGGGAAGGGCTGTAGATGTCATATACATGGACTTTAGTAAGGCATTTGATAAGGTTTCCCATGGCAGGTTGATGGAAAAAGTGAAGTCGTATGGGGTTCAGGGTGTACTAGTTAGATGGATAAAGAACTGGCTGGGCAACAGGGGACAGAGAGTAGTGGTGGAAGGGAGTGTCTCAAAATGGAGAAGAGTGACTAGTGGTGTTCCAGAGGGATCCGTGCTCGGACCACTGTTGTTTGTGATCTACATAAATGATCTGGAGGAAGGTATAGGTGGTCTGATTAGCAAGTTTGCAGATGATACTAAGATTGGTGGAGTTCCAGATAGCGAGGAGGACTGTCAGAGAATACAACAAAATATAGATAGATTGGAGAGTTGGGCAGAGAAATGGCAGATGGAGTTCAATCCATGCAAATGCGAGGTGATGCATTTTGGAAGATCAAATTCAAGAGCGGACTATATGGTCAATGGAAGGGTCTTGGGGAAAATTGATGTGCAGAGAGATCTGGGAGTTCAGATCTATTGTACCCTGAAGGTGGCAACGCAGGTTGATAGAGTGGTCAAGAAGGCATACAGCATGCTTGCCTTCATCGGACGGGGTATTGAGTACAAGAGTTGGCAGGTCATGTTACAGTTGTATAGGACTTTGGTTCGGCCACATTTGGAATACTGCGTGCAGTTCTGGTCGCCACATTACCAGAAGGATGTGGATGCCTTGGAGAGGGTGCAGAGGAGGTTCACCAGGATGTTGCCTGGTATGGAGGGTGCTTGCTATGAAGAAAGGTTGAGTAGATTAGGATTGTTTTCGTTGGAAAGACGGAGGTTGAGGGGGGACCTGATTGAGGTCTACAAAATTATGAGAGGTATGGACAGGGTGGATAGCAAGAAGCTTTCCCCAAGAGTGGGGGTGTCAGTTACAAGGGGTCACGATTTCAAAGTGAGAGGGGGAAAGTTTAAGGGAGATGTGCGTGGAAAGTTTTTTACGCAGAGGGTGGTGAGTGCCTGGAACGCTTTACCAGCGGAGGTGGTAGAGGCGGGCACGATAGCATCATTTAAGAAGCATCTAGACAGGTATATGAATGGGAGGGAACAGAGGGAAGTAGACCTTGGAAAATAGGAGACAGGTTTAGATAAAGGATCTGGATCGGCGCAGGCTGGGAGGGTCGAAGGGCCTGTTCCTGTGCTGTAATTGTCTTTGTGCTTTGTTCTTTGATTCAAAATGCAAAACAATTAGAATTAGATTTATTGTCATGTGTACCGAGATACAGTAAAAAGTATTGTTCTGTGTAAGATCCAGGCAGATCATTCCATACATGAAAAACATAGGACATTGATAAATATACAATGCAAATACATAGACATGGACATCGGGTGAAGCAGAGTATAGTGTTACAACAGTAGAGAAGATGAGTAGAGAGATCAGTTCAGTCCCTTCGAGGGCCATTCAGGAGTCTGGTAACAGCAGGAAAGAAGCTGTTTTTGAATCTGTTCGTGTGTGTTCTCAGACCTTTGCATCTTCTGCCCGATGGAAGAAATTGGAAGAGAGAATAACCCAGGTGGGGGGGTTCTTTGATTATGCTGTTCACTTCCCAAGACAGCGGGAGGTGTAGATAGAATCAATGGATGAGAGGCAGGTTCTTGACATGACATGAGCTGATATCGCACAACACTTTCACACTGTATAGGGTAGAACTGTTATCATTTTATATGAATTTTTAATAAGTTAAAATATACTTAACAGCAATCCCATCAGTTGTAGCGATGGAGTGCCTGCCTTCCATTTGAAAGTTTCAGAAGGTTGGCATCAGAGCATGAATTTTTCAATTGGGGAGACTTTATAGCTCTAAATGAGGTCACCAAATGGGTCACAGCAGGCAACATGGATATTATGCTCCACTGTGCCTCCCTCATCAGGCAATAAGTATGGGAAGCTTGTAACAAAACATGAAGAGAGAGGACTTGTTCCTTCACAGCAACTAGAAGTATTACCCTATGCTTCTGGTGACGTTTAGCTGCAGGTCAAATTACATATGTGACACAATTCTGCCACATCCTTTGTGGTATTTCGTAGTCTAACTGACAAAGATCCTCAACAAAATCCAGATAGGTGCACCTTTGGAGGGAGAACATAACAAAGGATAGAAGTAGGCCTTCTGTGATGTACATTTCTTGTGTGTAAATCACTCTTCCTCTCTCAATCAAAGATATAATTATAGAAAATATAATGATATATAACCACGGTCAAATCCAAAATGAAGGTGCAAAAACACAGGATGCTAACTCTCACAGCCAACAGCCTGGTTATTAACAGGGGTAGATTGTATAGGGGAAGGGGCAGAATTTCCAATGGGGAAACTGGAGTCCAGGTTTTTCCACATGCTGTGCAACATTAACTCATAGTGCACATCCTTTTTCCTTGACCAGTTCCCCACCCGGAAGTCAGCCTGATTGACTAAATACCAATCGGGCAGGTCTCAGGTCTAACCTCTATCCTTGGTGTGGGCAGGAGGGGAAGGGAGGGGGGAGCGTGATGGCCAATATTGGAGAAGGTGTTTTGATGACCAGCCCTGGTAGTGGGGTTCTGATCTCTGACCCCTGACCCCGGGGGTAGGGCAGGGTGGTATGATCCCCAGGGGAGTTCTAATCCCATAGGAGTTCTTGTATTGGGGGAGGATCTGATGGTGGAAACTTAGGGGACTCTCCCTGGCCCACAAGCAGTGCTGTAAAGGCACTCACTTTCTCCGTGAAACCCTGAATTTTCCAAGACTGGAAAACACAACATTAACTGTTTAACTCGAATGCAACAGGAACCAAAGATTATTGTATCATAGAATCCCTCCAGTGCAGAAGGAGACCATTCGGCCCATTGAGTCTGCATCGACCCTCCGAAAGAGCACTCTAATCCAGGCCCAATCCCCCATCTTGCAACCCCTTATAGGGGCAATTTAGCATATCCAATCCACTTAACCTGCACATCTTTCATAGCATCATAGAATTTACAGTGCAGAAAGAGGCTATTCGGCCCACTGAGTCAGCACCGGCCCTTGGAAAGAGCACCCCACCCAAACTTATGCCTCCACCCAATTCCCATAACTAAGTAACCCCACCTAATCTTTTTTGGGCACTGAGGGCAATTTAGCATGGCCAATCCACTTAACCTGCATGGCTTTTCACAGTAACTTCATTGAAGTCTACTCGTGACAATAAGCGATTTTCATTTCATTTAAGGGGCTGGTTTAGCTCACTCAGCTAAATCGCTGGCTTTTAAAGCAGACCAAGCAGGCCAGCAGCACGGTTCGATTCCCGTACCAGCCTCCCCGGACAGGCGCCGGAATGTGGCGACTAGGGGCTTTTCACAGTAACTTCATTGAAGCCTACTCGTGACAATAAGCGATTTTCATTTCATTTTTCATTTCATTTCTTTGAACCGGAGGAAACCCACGCAAACACAGGGAGAACATGCACAGACAGTGACCCAAGCCGGGAATTGAACCTGGGACCCTGGAGCTGTGAAGCAACTGTGCTACCACTGTGCTGCCCTTTGGACTGTGGGAGAAACCCAGAGGACGCGGTGGAAACCCATGCAGACACGGGGAGAACGTGCAACCTCCACACAGTTGCCCAAGGTCGGAATCGAACCCGGGTCGCTAGCGCTGTGAGGCAGCAGTGCTCACCACTGTGCCACCATGCCACTAACCACTAAGCCACTGTAACACCCACACCCATCTTTTCTTGGGTATGAGTGACCAAATGAGAAGCATGCATAAAAGCACTTCAAAAATGGCTTACAATCCTTTGATAGAAAGAAGCAAAACATTAAATACCAATGATGAGAGATAAATAAAGTCTAAGAAATGGATCAAATGGGCAAATGTACAATAGCTTAGAATATTTTGTTATATGTATTACAGTGAATTGATTAGAATCAAACCAGAACTTGGGTCAGTTGTGGTGTGCTGATATGACCCATGGTGCAGTGGTTAATTAATTAAATTCTGGTAGCTATGAATCTATACAACCTGTGCAATATATCATACAAATGTGAAAAATGAAATGAAAATCGCTTATTGTCACAAGTAGGCTTCAAATGAAGCTACTGTTAAAAGCCCCTAGTCGCCCCATTCCGGCACCTGTTCGGGGAGGCTGGTACGGGAATTGAACTGTGCTGTTGGCCTGCCTTGGTCTTGCGCTAAGCCAGCCCATGAAGAGTGGAGTTTGGTTTTGCAAAGTTAAGCTGCGTCTGTCACACTGACGATCAAAAATTAGCTGACTTTATAAAACTAAAAATTTTTTTTTAGTTTCTCTGAAGTTGGTTCAGAGTAGCACCAACAGCATGGGCTCAGCTCCTTTCAGCTGAGGTAGTGCCTGAGAGTGGAAGACAATGGCAAACTGCTGTTGACAAAAGCAGCCAAGAAAATGGCTCAAGACAATGCATCAGCTGACAGTGAGCCAAGAACAAAGCACAAATGTCAATAGACTTTCATTCTCACTCCACAGTATAAATATTTCCCACTTTCTCTGACAAAGAGTCATCGGCCTCGAAGCGTTAGCTCTTTTCTCTCCCTACAGATGCTGCCAGACCTGCTGAGGTTTTCCAGCATTTTCTTTTTGGTTTCAGATTCCAGCATCCGCAGTAATTAGCTTTTATCCAATAGAAAGGAACAAGAGGTCTTATGGCATGGCGGGTAGTGTCCCTGCCTCGAGCCAGAAGCTTCAGGTTCGAGTTCCACCTCCAGGATTTGCTGGCCAAAGAAGATGCGTTCATACAACAACCAAACAGGTGGAGAATTAATCTGTAAATCCTTCCAACAGAAGTTAATGGCGAGCCATGTGATGGAAAGAACATTGGAAAACTCTGTCATCACTGTCACTCACTCCAGACCACAACATGTATGTAAAGAGTGCATGTTGCCACAGCAACCCAGATTCCCTGAGTGAACTGTAGGACACCACCACCACCAATCACAACATATAAATATCTAAATATGCAGAATTTATCGCCATAGGAACAGCATAGTCGGGTTAACTTGCCAACGCGCTCAGGTTTATATTTATTTAATGTACTAAACAAACCATGATTAGTTGGTTGATTTGGAAAACATATGAACCTCATTTAAAATTGGCGAGTAGCTTTAGCAGCTGAAACAAAGGAGTGAGAATGCAGATTTCAAGACATTCAGAAAAGTTGTAGCACGTGTGCAGGTTTGAGACTGTTTGCTGATTAGAATAATAAGAAGGCTGTCAACAGACTGATGTTATATTGCTGGCAACCCATAATGTTCTAGTCAAGAAATATGAAGCACTCTGAGCATGTTATGACATACGTCGAGGTTAGTTCACCAAAATCTGCTCAGCAATTAATTGTAAGTATTAGTCGGCAGTGTTAGATACAAGAGTAAACACATCCCTCACCTAAACCATTTTGTTTTCTTTCACATTCCCGGGTTAAAGACAATGGGCATGATTTAACCACAACTTTGTGCCCGGCGCGGATCTGAGTGTGCAGGTTAAATGGCGGGAATGGCCAACGAGGAGGAAGTGGCGTACAGGTATTGTCACTGAATTAATAATCCAGAGACCCTGGGTAATGATCTGGGGTCCCAGGTTCAAATCCCACCAGGGCATAAGGGGGTATTTGAATTCAATAAAAATCTGGAATTGAAAATCGAAAGATGGCCATGAAACCATTGTCAACTGTAAACCATTGTCAACCATTGTAAAAACCCATCTGGTTCATTAATGTCCTTCAGGGAAGGAAATCTGCCATCCTTACCTGGTCTGGCCTACATGTGACTCCAGATCCACAGAAATGTGGTTGATTCTTAAATGTCCTCAGGGATGGGCAACAAATGCTGGCCCAGCCAGCGATGCCCACATCCCATGAACGAATAAAGACAAAAAACGTTTGTCATCTAACCGCCCGCCCCTGATGGACAGTTCAGGATCTCGCCCAAATCATTAACCCCAAGTTGTATTACTTTCCATCTCATTAGTGAGACTGAAGTTGAATGTAATGGCCTCTTAGGAATTAATTGACTCCCCAGTGAGAAATTTGCAGGTGTTGTTTAGTACTGCTTTATAAAAGCGTGAAGCTGGAAATGGCTACTGAGCGGAACTGAGGAGGTGAGTAGCCATTTCCATTTTCGGGCATGCAGCTCAACAGCCCTGGAGCTGCTGCCCCAGCGCTCAGGGGGAGGGTTTAGGCTTGGTTGGGGGACTGAAGCATTCGAGGTCGAGGGTGGTCCCTGGGCCAGACAGAAGGGATGAGGGCATTTTGTCTGTGAGGCATTCAAGCCATCTTTAAATATTGTGGATACCCATAACATGGGCAATGACAGCTGCTGTCTGCCTATCCTACCAAACACTTCCAGGACGGAGAGCTGCTCTTGATTACATGCTGATAGTCATTTTAACTCCCTTCAACCATGATGAGCCTCCAGCTTCACAGCTGAAGGCTATTGCTATTAAGGAATTGGACTTGTTAGTTGTGAGAGCACTTAACAGCTGCAGGCTGTGTTTGCTGCTTACTCCTGCTGGTGGTTGCTGATGCCTGGAGGCTGCTGTTGCTGTTTCCTTCCTTTTCCAGAAAGAAGGACAATTTCTTATAAGATACCTGGATCCTGGAACACCGGACTCAGGGGGACATATGGGTCCAGAAGGCAACCCAGTTTGAAGCTAGAAGACGCTGTGGGACGAGGTGAGCGACATTGATCCATCTGGGCCACCTGATGACAATGTTGAAGAAATGCTTTTGCAGATTCTGATGCATTTGATGCTGGTGTGGTGAGTGATGCATGTTGCGGGCACATCACTGCGGGTTAAACACATTGGAAATCAAGGATGTTCAACTGCACCTTGAGCACCAGTGGAATATGTGGATGTCAGGATTTGGTTCCAGTGAGATTCGGCGGTGTGGGATGGCCTGCACAGCTGCAGCTCCTGGACGGATAATTGCACTGATGCATGGAACAAGTCACACATTCATGAACAGATTGTTTCTATGACAAAGTTCTGGACATGATAACACATTCTCAGGCTTACCCTCCGCTTCTATTGAGGAGCCTGAGATACCGTGTGTTTGTGTTTTTCGTGAAAATGAGCTGCTATAGTTTTGTATTTGTACCAACATGAAATGGTGATGTTTCCTTGTTGTTTAATGGTTAGTGGGATATGTGGAATTTTATGTAATTGATTTTCAAATCTTTGTTACTGTTGGCTCTTTAGTAAACAAAATATTCTCAAGTGAATTCTCGTGGGTGCACGTGCCATGTCTCAGACGATGATTATTACTTTGCATTTCAATCAAGCTTTGAAGCCTGAACACTCTGCCTGACCTCCAGAAGCATCAGCGCCATAGAGGCAGCAGCCAAAAATCAAACACTCGAAAGCTGGGCTTCAGCACTGGGGATATCCTCGTGACCAAAGGATGAGTATGTGGATCAGGGGAGGCTATTTGAACACAGTCTCCCTAATGTTCCCGGCTGGGATCTGGGGTCCAGGCATTCCTGATGTATCTGGGGGTGAGTGTGCAGAGCTAGGTTCTAAAGCACAACCGGCTCGCTGGATGGCACTCTGAGAGAAGGCGGGACATGTAAGGGTGCGAGAGGCTTATGGGATTTGAAGGTCCCATCGTGGAAGCTCGAACTGATTGTCGGTCTATTTCCTTCTCCAAATCAGATACCAAAATGATGATGGTGCCGGTCTCGCAGAGGATGCCCTCGCAGTGCTGGTGGCATCCCAGGAAGCCAGATGCCAGAGAAGGCAACAGTGTTGATGCAGGCTGGAGGCGGCACCCCATGTGCAGGGGCCGCCACACACCCTGAAGACTCAGCCGCCCATAGGGCCGAGGAGGAATCGAGAGGGGGACACCAGTGATGACCCATGGTGTGCAGGCATCGTTGGTCTTTCAGACCATATACGTCGCAGGAGACTCTGCCTCAACAAAGAGAAAGAGCGGCACCTGTGCCATGTCCTCGTGGGCCTTGCACCTCATGGAGGTGAAGGACCCATTCAAATCTTTTCCGTGAAATTGCGCCCAGTGTTTGGAATGTTAGCCTCCCTGGAATCCTTTTAAACTTCACTTCACACCATTTCCACTTCAAAAGGAACAGTGATGAAGCCGAATCAAACAGCAGGCGAAAGCTGACATGGAACAAAACAATTTTCAACCTGTTGTTCTAATTTCACCAACATATCAGTCTCCTCAAGCTTGTCTCACACCTTGGCTAAATTTGATTGAGTTGTCATTAAGCTCAAGTTATACAACATATTTTACATCACTATTTAACTGAAAGTAATTCCAAGCTATGATAAAACAGTCAGTCAACTAGGTGAAAAGAAATACAAATTTACAATACATTCTGTTATATATGGAATCGCAGTAACTTCCGGTTCCCCAACGTCACATTTAGGGGGTACCTCAATAAAGCGCTATGAAATGCCTTTCGGAAGTTCCCACGTAAGGGTTTACCCGACAATTGCCCAGAAGTGCTAACTTACCCTGGACAATTGTGCTGGGATGGGACCAATCCAACAGAGGAGATTTAAATTGCTAACTTCAGATGGTTCTGCCAGTTTTACCCTGATAACTACTCTGAAAGAGTTCGAGGGAAAAACAATTACTTCTAACTCCAGAATAACTGACCACCTTTGAATAGTTTAATGTCAAAAAGGCAACTCAATTAATCCTGTGCAAAAAGTAGGCTCTGCATTCAAGATTAAGAAACTGGCTGAAGCCCTGTTTATATGATGTTTTATTTGAAACTTAAAGCATTTTTAAAAATAACATTCATGTTTTATTTGCAACCAAAGGTCATGATGCAAGACAAAGTAAGCTCAGGCAAACATACCAGGATCAAATGACATGTAGAATCCTGCGCCACTGGTAAAATCTGTCGTCCAGCGGGCCTTGGTATCTGCAAATTGTTGGATAGTTCAAATAAAAAAGTGCTGAATTCTGTACAGTTGATTTGACGACAGTATGATTATTGTTCTTAATAATGTTCCAGAAATGGGCTGGGGACATATTCTTCCAAGTAATTACATTGTGAAGAAGGCATGAGGGGGAAGAAATGGGAAAGATGTAATTTTTCCTGTACACACAGAACTCCAAACTGGTTTGATGACATACAATAAGACTCCAAAATAAGTATTGCGCACTGCAAAGATGGAGATGGATTATTGAAGGACAATGGTGGAGGTGGATGAAACTGGATCAGAGAAAAAGGAGATGTTCTATTTTATGAACAAAAGATTTTGTTGAAGAATAGGAGAAGGTTCAATCTGTTCACTATATTCAACAAATGCATTGGAGGGAATTTGTCCACACCTCTAATAGACACGCTTTGCAACTGTCGCTGTGAAAATAGCTGCAGGCTTGTTGGAGTCACATTACATAATTTTTTATTTTAACCCCTGTCCCAATCGTCGTGCAGTAGGGAGATTAAATTCCCCCTGGTTTTTCCAACAGCATGCCTAACATTTTAACCAAAACAATTTAAAGCTTAGCAAATTTGTTTTGGTATATTTGGCCACGATAATAGCAGCTGAACTGATACCTCTGTAACATTATCATTGCATCGCTCCTTGCATAGCTTGCCTCTGTTTATTTAAAACCCTTGAGAGGACATTTATATACCACGGTGACATCAAGTAATAACATACACTCTACAAACCTACCCCCATTTTAGTTAGCACAACTAATAGAAATTCAAATCACTAAAATAAAAGAACTTTGTTAACTTAAATTATGTTATTTACATCAACAACTACACATTCCAATCTCCCAGTGCCGATTGATTGCAGAAGGTCTCGACTGTACAGGCTTTTCCAGGTCACCCAGACACAGGCAAAGCCACAGGGGAGAAGCTGGCCTAACCCAGTACATGATTGTGATCCACTTGAATCATCTTATCATCCTCTGTAGTCAAGTCAATAGGGACTGAACCTCCTCATTCTGTCAGATATTTCCACTTTAGAATCCTTAGAATCCCCTCTCCCCCCCACCTCACTAAACAAAATAATAATAATTTGTAAGTATAGTATTCAATTCTATAAGATTTCACAATTTGCCATTTGGGATTGGAATTATTTCTTTAAAAAATTTATTACAGGACAATTGAACCAAGGATAATATATCCACTTTATTAATCTAAATTAATAGATATAAATGACATTTACTTTGTGGGAAAACCATTCTTTCTTCGGTTAATTGAATTACTGGATATTCTATTGCACTGCTTGCATTAGCTGATTAGGCCAGGAATTCTGCATGTGTTTCTAACTGTATGAAGCTCCAATGAAAACATTGAAAGCAAATAATTATTAAATAAAATGGTGTTCATGTAGAGCAGCCCCAGTACTATTGCATGTAACTTGTCCCTTGTTCAGATTCACACAGTGAATTTCTTTACTGTTCTTTACATTTTTCTCCCCCAATGCCTGACCATGGTTTTTCCTTTTAAACAAAACAAGAGGAGAGAAGCATGTTTTCAGATTTTCTTGCACCTGCTCATTGAAATAGTGGAACTATCCAAGTTTTTTGGTACTTTGTTCATGCCCATTTTTCTGGAAAATCCAGGCAATCCGAGCACATTTGTAATTAAACTTATTTCCACACATCTGGTACAGCTGGCAAGCTGCCTAACTTAACACGGAATAAGATTTCAGGTCCAGCTGTACTCTCATGAGGGAATCGAAGGTGGGGCACTCAATTTTCTTGACTGTTATCCAAGGAAAAAAAATTCTTCCAAGGATTTTTGAATATCTGGATGAACCTTTCAGTGTTAGAGCTTGGCCCACAAGCAAAAGCAGAAGGCCAAAATTGCACATAAACACCAGAGTGAAGAGTGGTGAAGGGGGCAGTGAGAACATTCAGAATGTATGGGGCGGTTGGAGTGTAAAAGACTTGCATCCTGAGTTGGGAGCAAGACACAGTTCATCACATCAGTTTTAATGTGATGAAAAGGTCACACAACTATTTTCAAAATCATTTCACAGCAACAGTCAAATTCACAACTGCCTCCTCATAAAAACCAACGATTGCTATGGTGTGCAGTGTGTAATCCTTGATTCATTGTGCCAGACCTGAGGAAAGCCTCTGATGTACACTTAGGCTTGCAAAAAAACACCTCTCGCAAGGTTTTGTATAAAAGTATTTTACTAAAGCTGAAAGTGATGAGAATTCAAAGTAAAAAGCTGGCAAAGGGAAATTGGGAGAAAGTGTCTTTTCTATTTAGTTCTCAAAATTGTAGCAGACTGAATTTACCTCAAGGGAACAAAACGCATAAAATGAAGAACACATTGGAGAAACTTCAGGGACTAAAATCTGACAAATCCCCAGGACCTGATGGTTTAGAGCCGAGAGTTCTATAAAGAGTCAGCTGCAGAGATAATGGATGTTCTGGTTACTTTCCAAAATTCCCTGGATTCGGAAATGGTCCCTTTAGGTTGGAAGTTGGCAAATGTTACACTGCTTTTCAAGAAAGGATGGAGAGGGAAAACAATGAACTGCAGGCCAGTTAGCCTGACAACAGTTGGGAAAATGCTGGAATCTATTACTAAGGAAGTCTTAACAATATTTTGAGGATTTAACTAGTAGGATAGATAAAGGGGAACCAGTAGATGTTGTACAGAAGAACATAAGAATGTAAGAACGAGGAGCAGGAGTAGGCAGTTCAGCCCCTCGAGCCTGCTCCACCATGCAATACGATCATGGTTGATCTCTCCTCAGCCTCAACTCCACTTTCCTGCCCGTTCTCCATAACCTTCTGTGGGGAGTTGGGGAGGTGGAGGGGGAGAGTTTGTTTCTTTCGCAACTCAGGGTGCCCTTTAAAGATTGGGCCCTAATTTCTGTGGAGTCCACATTGCTGGCTCTATCAGGCCCCACCCCACCAGCTTGATGGCAAAACCCCCAGATTCTCTGTGCACAGAATGCCAGATAATCTGGAGAGAAAACTCGGTTGTGCAGCTGGAGAGATGCACATATATTTTCTCGCTCAAACTGATACTCTGACAAATTTTCACACAATCACAGAATAATACAGCACAGGAGAGGCTCTTTGGCACATCGAGTCTGCACCTGACCTGCCTACCTAATCCCACCCAACATTTCACGTCAATGGCCTTCCATCAAAACTGGGAGAAGTTAGAAATGTAATCAGTTTTAAGCAAGTGAAGAGAGAGAATGGGGGTGGCAAAAGAACAGAAGGGAAGACAGGATGGCAGGAGAGATTAAATGACAAAAGAGTCGGTGATGGTGTGTCAAAGGGAACAGTAATAGGATAAGAAACAATGTATGTAGAGGTGGTGGCAATAGAATGATGAACAGCTGTCATCTGAAACCAAATAAACAAGAAACAAATGAGTGTAAAACTGAAACCCACAAAGACAAAGGAAGCAAGTGGGACCAGAAATAACAGACAAAATTGGTGAACACAGTTTTGATTCCAGAAAGCTGAAACGTGCCAAATTGAAAGATGAAAGTATCTTTCACATTTGCATTAAGCTCATTGGAACACAGCAGGAGGCCGAGGACAGAAGGAGCTGCATGGCAGCAAGTTCGGAATCACGCTTGCGGACTGAATGGTGACGTACCGCAAAGCATTCTGCAATTGGTCCCCCATTATTAGAGCTGGCAGCATTGTGAACAACAAACACTATACTAAATTGAAAGAGGTACGTCATTGTTTCACCTGGAATGAATGTTTGAGGCCTTAGACAGTGAGGGTACATGAAGTGAATGGGCTGGTGTCCCAGGGATCATTGTGGAGAAGGATGGGGGTCAATCAGGTGAGGTTCCAATTCCAGGGGAAATGCTGAGCACCTGGAGAGTTGCAAAGGTCAGAGGTTCATGGTGGGAGCAGGGGACAATTGGAGGCCTCTGAGGGTGAGGGGTTAACACGAGTCTGTTAGTAATGGGATGAGGTTGGATGCCTCATGGTGAAGTGCGACTGGGAGATTCATGGCGGAATCAGGGTCCTTGATGGTGGAGGTGTTTGGGAGGAAATATTGTGGGAGTCCCCGATTGTGGAGTCCAGGAGGTAGGTGTAAGAGCACTCACCTCCTGAATCCATGACATCCTCGCCTTGATACAGTTGCAACGTTCCCACTTTTACAAATCCAGCTGACTAGAGTTAAGAAAAAACTTCAAGAATATTAGGCTCGCAGCCTCATGTTTTCCCACACACCTTCCAACCTCAGATAAAGCTGGAACTGTGTTGGATGTGGATTTGGGTCAAGAACCAGGGGCGCAATTCTCCGCACTCACGACGGTGCGGAGAATAGCGGGGGTCGTAAATTTTTACGGCCACGCTAGTCCGACGCCCTCCCGCTATTCTCCCCCCCCCCCCCCACGCCCGACTCCCGACACGAATCGCTGCCGCCGTTTTTTTACGGCCAGCAGCGATTCTCAGCTGGCCGATGGGCCGAATTCCAAGCCCTTTACGGCCGTTTTTACGAACGGCAAACACACCTGGTCTGGCCGTTCGTAAAAACGGCCGTAAAGTCCCGATCTTGGCAACCATGGCACCGATTGGCACGGCAGTACCACGACCGTGCCAAGGGTGCCATGGGCCCACGATCGGTGGGCACCGATCGCGGGCAGCGGGTCCAATTCCCGCGTACTCTTTGTCCTTCCGCCGCCCCGCTGTATCAATTCGCGGGGCGGCTGAGGGGCATCCCGGCCCGCGCATGCACGAGTTTCGCGCAAATGCGCGATGATGTCATCCGCGCATGCACGGGTTGGCGTCTTCCAATCTGCGCATGCGCGGCTGATGTCATGCGACGCGTCAGCCGTCGCAAACTCTGGCAAGCGGGCTTAACGAAATTCGTTAAGCCCGCGATGCCGGAATTCACGGCCGCGGCATGCTAGCCCCGACCGGGGACCAGAATCGGTTCCCGGTCGGGGAGGGGGAGGCTGGCGTCAAACCCGCCCGTTTTTGACGCCAGCCTTATGATTTCTCCCTGTTTGGGAGAATCGCGCCCCAGGTTTTTCAGAGTTTTTGTGAAGAACAATTTCACAATAATTGCCCTAAGTTTGCCTTGTGCCACATTGAACATGAATTTCTCTTGTCCTACACTCACAATTTCATTTAGTAATATAGATTTACCTTTCAGGTTTCCAAAGCTGTCTTGTGTAGTTCCATGACACTGCATTGTATTTATCGTGCAAAAACATTCCATTCAGTTCAAAAGGTAGATGTCACTGTGTCTGCTCCTCATAAGGCTCCTCCTACCCGACTTAATTGCACCATAGGAACATTCATTTCTCCCTCATATACTTATGTAGATTTCTCTTAAGTGCATTTATGCTATTTGCATTCTCTACTGCTCCATATGGTCACAAGTTTCATATTCCAACTGTTTTATGTTTACCTTCAGACACTGGGCGGGATTAAGCAGACTTGAGTTAAAGTCCGCTGAACGGCGCATTTAGCAGGGTGTTTCCTGGCAGCTCAGTGCTGAGAAAGGCCTCGCTGTTCAACAGTATATTTCAGGCTTTTTTTGGCCTTGGCGAGGAACTCTCAATCAAGGCTGCACTTTAAGTCATTTCCTGCACTGACAAGCTCAGCTCGCCAGTGCAGAAAAACTATTTGGTGATCGGGCTGCTACATTCAACCCTCTTAGTGCCCCCACTCGGCCTCAGGATCCCCCCCGCCCACACTTCACCCAACTTACCATTTCTGGCGTCCTCGAATACCCTCACACTACCTCTTGTCGGCAAGCACCCCCCTGACCCCTGGAACAGGCAACCTAAGCACTTTGACAGTGCCACCCAGGCACCCTGGCAGTGCCCCTGTCAGCCTGGCAATCCCACAAAGAACCCTGACAGTGCCAGTTTAGCGTTGCCAATGTGTCCAGATGGTGGTGGCAGTGCCAAGTTGCCAGGATGGCGGCCCCAAGGTGCCCAGTTGCCAGAGGGAGTGCCAGGGTGCCACCCTGCCCAGTTCCCGACCACCCAAGGGTCTCCAATTGCCTGGGAGACCCTTCAGGTGCTGTTACAACTGCTTCATGTTTGTGTGGACCAGTACTAAAGCGCCCTGCCAAGGTTTCCCAGGCACAGCCAGTGAAATCGGGCCCTGGGTGAATCCAGCGGACACATATTTAAATGAGCATGCCTGGAGTTCTTCCAGTCAGAGTCTGATCCAGATCATGATTCCATTGAATCTCGCAAGACGTTTAAAGCATCGCGAATCACCTGAGAGGCCTCTCACGTGATTCAATGCCTCATCCCAACACCCAAGTCAGGAGGAGTTGAAAGATGGGTTGCACGGTAGCACAGTGGTTAGCACTGTTGCTTCACAGCGCCAGGGACCCAGGTTTGATTCAGTTGTCAGCTGTTAGAGCGGGAGGTGAGCAATGGGGGGGGGGGGTTGCTTGATTACTCTTTTTTGTGCTTTTAGTTTACTTTTGTTGTTTGGATTTTTTGTACTTTTTGGTATAAAATTTTAATAAAAGTACTTTAAAACATATATATATTGTGGAGACACATAACTGGGGTAGTCACAGCTGCAGCCTGTCTATCCTACGAAACTCACCCAGGACAGAATCCTGCTGCAGATTCTCTCCTGTGTGTTCTGAGTGCCAAGTGATTACCGTCCTCACTGTATTGTCTTCTGTACCTTTGATACTGTCAATAAACTAAAATATTTGCAGGTTGTGTTTGCTGTTTGCTCCTGCTGGTGGCTGCAGATGCCTGGAGGCTGCTGTTGCTGTTTCCTTCCTATCTATAGCCAGAAAGGAGGACGTTTTTCTCAGATACCTGGGTCGTGGAACACTGGGCTCAGGGAGATGTGTGAGTCCAGAAAGCAAACAATTTGAAACAAGAAGATGCTGTGGGACCTGGTGCGTGATGTCGATTCAAATCGGCCATCTGATGACAGTGTTGAAGAAATGCTTTTGCAGATTGCTGATGCATTTGTTGCTGGTGCTGCATGTAACTGGCATGTCACTGCGAGTTAGACACGTTGGAAGTCAAGATGCTCAACTGCACCTTGAGCGCCAGTGGAATATGTGGATGCCAGGATTTAGTTCCGGTGAGATTGGACCATGTGGGGGGCCTGCACAGCAGCGGCTCCTGGACAGAAAATGACACTGATACGTGGGACAAGTCACACATTGACAGACAGATTATTTCTACAACAAGGTTCTGGACATGACAACAAATTTTCAGTCTTATCCTCCTGTTGAGGAACCTACAACGGGTGATACTGTGTGTATGATCTTTTGGGGGAAACAAACTGATATAGCTTTGTGTTGGTATCAATATGAAATGGTAACATAACCTTGTTGTTTAATGGTTAGTGTAACATGCGGAATATTATGTCGTTGATTTTCAAATCTTTGCCACGGTTGACCGTATAATAAACAAAATATTCTCAACTCTCAAGTGTCTCCACAAAGGCACAGGTGCCCTGTCTGAGAGGATGATTAGTGGACTGAATGTCCTGCAGCCTTTGATGCCTGATCAGTTTGCCTAAACACGAGGAGCGTCAGCACCATAGAGGCAGCTGTCAACAATAAACTCTAAAGAGCAGGTCTTCACCATTGAAGACCTCTTGTGGCCAAAGGGTAAATGTCTGGATGAGTGGAGGGCAGCTGACCATGGCCTCCCTCATGTTCCTAACAGAGGTCTGGGGTCCAGAGGCTCCTGGTATGGTCAGGGTCGAGTGTGCAGAGCAAGGTTTGCCAGGACAACCGGCTCACTGGATGGCACTCTGAGAGAAGGCTGGAAGTCATGAGGAGGCTTCTGGATTTGAGGGTCCTGGGATGGAAGCCTTAACTGATTGTTGGTCTCTCTCCTTCTCCAATTCCTTCCAGGTAAAAAAGTGTTTGCTAGAGTGGATCCCACGAGGCTGCTCTCGCTGTGCTTGTGGCAGCTATGTTGGGCAGACGTCACATAAGGCAACAAGGCCAACATGGGCTGGAGGCAGGAACATATTTTCAGAGGACTGCCACACACCTTGAAGACCTGGCTGCCAATCAGGTAGAAGAGGGGACCAGAAGGGAAGGCCATCGACGGCCCAAGGTGTACAGGAGTTATTGATACTTCCATGATCTGATGGACAGCGTACGCCGCAGAAGACTGCAACTCAACAGGAATATAGTGCAGCACCTGTGCCACATTCTCGTGGATATGGCACCCCGTGGAGGAGGAGGACACTCACTCCTAGTGGCCTAAACATCTAGACCACCGGGTCATTCCAGAGAGTGTGGCATCTCTCCCTCATCCTTCCACATTTGCATTCGGGAGGTGACGGATACTCGGGCATCAGACTATATCACTTCAACCCGGACCAGGCCCACCAAGCTGCCCGGGTTGCCAGTTTAGCTGCCACCACTAGGATGTCCCAGGTCTAGGGGGCCATCAATGGCATGTATGTCGCCCTGAGACCACCGGGCTATCAGGGAGTGCCTTATATTAACAGGAAGTGGTTCCACTCCCTGAATGTTCAGATCATGTGCGACCACTACCTCAGAATCATGCACGTGTGTGCCCGCTACCATGGGAGAGTGCATTACAGCTACATTCTGGGATACACAGAGATCCCCGGTGTCTTCAAGGACCACCCCAAGATGACGGGTTGGCTTGGGACAAGGGATGCCCGCTGATGATGCCAGTGCGGAGGTTGGAGACCGAGGCAGAGACCCATTACAGTGAGGTCCATATTGCCACTTGTGCTATCATTGAGCTATCTTCAGGCTGGCAAACAGGAAACAAAGTCACCAAGTGGACACTCTCTCTCTTGCTTTCCCTCCTCAAATCCTGCCTGTTGTTTAACCAGCTGTATGCCACAGGCAGCACCTGGTTATCTAAAACTTCAGAATCTTTGACCAATGTATTGCTTAAAAGATTTTACCGAGGTGCCCTTTATTTGCAAGATGAATACAAATTGGTGATTCAACCAAATTTATTATTAAACATAGTAAAACAGTTATCCCCCTTAATTTTTAACCAAACTAATAATAATCCCAAGGTTCTTTATTTTTTAATGTTTTATTCAAGGCCTTTTTATATGAACACACAAAATCAGAAGAAAGATCATGCAACATTATAAATAACCAACACCCACCTGCTCCCCCAATATCACCCCTTCTCCCATCCTACCTTCCCCATTTAAACCCCCATTAAAACCCCCTTACCCCCCGCTTTTGCTGACCTCTCAATCCTCCTTAAAGAAATCAATAAACGGCTTCCACCTTCAAATGAACCCATTAACCAACCCCCTCAGGGTGAACTTGACCTTCTCCAGCCTCAGCAATCCCGCCAAGTTGCTCACCCACCCACCCCGCTTTCAGCAGCTGAGTCCCTCCACCCGAGCAAGATATGTCTCTAGGCTATCAGGGAGGCAAAGGCCAAAACATCAGCCTCTCTTGGCCCCTGGACTCCCGGGGCTTCCGACAGTCCGAATATCGCTACCTCTGGACTCAGGGCTACCTCCATCCCCCAGCACCTTGGACATTATGTCTGCGAACCCTTGCCAAAACCCCTTCAGCTTCAGACATGCCCAAAACATGTGGACGTGATTCACGGGCCTCCCCACACACCGTCCACGCCTATCCTCTACCCCCTCAAAAAACCTACTCATCCATGTTACCGTCATATATGCCCTATGAACTTTTTAAACTGGATGAGGCTTAGCCTCGCACATGACAAGGGCATATTCACCCTCCGCAGGGCCTCAGCCCATGTCCTGGCCCCAAGATTTTTAATACTACCCATGCCGATGAACTCAGGTGAGCTGCGGGTCCAATGCTCTGAGTCTCAATTGTTTCAGAGCCTTATTCCATGAAGGCGGGTCTCACACGCTGTCTCCTTCCGTCCTCTTGTCTGTCGTTGAATCATCTCTGCTATCTCGGCATCAAGCCTTCACTGAGGAGGGCCCTGGTGATTGATCTTTATACCCCTCTTTGTGCCTTTTTCAGAAAGTGCTCTCGTCCGCAGCCAATGAGGTCTTGAAATGAAATGAAATGAGGCTGGGATTGCAACACTCAATCGAGTTGCGGATTGCAACTCAGCAGTACACTAGGAACCCATCCCCAGGAGTCCATCTCTAGCTGCATTGTTCGCATGTAATCTTACTCCATATGTGGCAAACTGGGTGCCAGAAAGTCTAGCTTTATCTGGGCAATCCACAACAATCAATCCATTTGAATGGCACCAATTATCTCCTGATGTCTTGTTGACAGGGCAGTCCCAGACTTATCGAGAGATCAGGACGCCATTTCTAAATAGCGTCTCAATCTCTTCCTGCGCTGTCGGGTTCCTCAGTGCAGGAAACGGGACTATGTGCGGCCTCGCTGGGGAGTTCCCCGCTGAGGTCCCAAATTGAAATAGAGACCCAATAGATAGTGTGCCATTTCTCAGCACTACGAGAGCCGGAAAACACCCGGCAAAACCAATTCGATTTGATCATGCTTTCTATCTGAGCTCTACATTTTATGAAATATTAGTCAAATTGCCCATATAATAGACCTGTAACACTGCAAATTTCAGTTCAATATGTTAAGAGCATAGAAACAGGATTAGTCCATTCAGCTCTCTGAGCCATTTAATCAGATCATGACTCCACTTATGTGCTTCGGTTTTATATCCTTTAATATCCTTATCCAACAGACATCTATCGAGCTCAGTTTTGAAATTTTCAATTGATCTAACCTCGACAGCTTTTTTATGGAGACTTTCAGATTTCTGTTGCTTATATGTGAAGAAACACTTCCAAACATCACTCTAGAATACCCTCACTCTAATTTTAAGCTTTTGCCCCTTATTTCAGACATTACCACTCCTTCCACTCCTGGAGGAAATAGTTTCTCCATTTACCCTGACAAATCCTTTAATCATCTTAAATACATCCCAGTCTTCTGTTCTCAATGAATACAATCCTAGGGCCATATTTAATCTTCTTTTGACCATGCGTCGACTCAGGCAGGAAAAGCAATGTGTAGCCAGCTGAGGCCAATCGAGTCTGCACCGATCCACTTAAGCCCTCACTTCCACCCTATCCCCACAACCCAATAACCACTCCTAGTCTTTTTGGTCACTGAGGGCAATTTATCAAGGCCAATCCACCTAACCTGCACGTCTTTGGATTGTGGGAGGAAAACGGAGCACCCGGAGAGAACCCATACAGACACGGGGAGAACATGCAGACTCCACACAGACAGTGACCCAAGCCGGGAATCGAACCTGGAACTCTGGCACTGTGAAGCCACAATGCTAACCACTGTGCTACCGTGCTGCCCAGCATTTACTGCCACATCTTTTGGCAGATAGTCAAAACAGTCCTGGGGGCAGGTCCCTCGACATTATACTGATGGGACGTATTCTTTAAAAAATATAAAAATAAAAAAAAGGATCCGCCCCACCCCCATAGACACACCCCTCCTCCCCAGAGAACCCTATCCCTCCCTTGCCCCCAAGGAAGCCCCCCACCCAAACCTTTCCCATCAGAAACCTAATCCTGGCTGCACTGCCTGGTACAGCCCCCTGGGAGCAGTGTCAGTGGGAAGCGCCAAAGGGCAGTGTCGGGGGCACTCCATAGACTGAACTCTCTCTCCCCTGGAGACTGTACTTACCTGTATGTCCTCAGCAGGCTCTCTTCACCAAGTCCCCATTTGTCCAGACCTGTTGTAAATCCTACCGACGGAGATTCCTTATGTAGGGTTTGATAAAGCTGGGAGGCCCACTAACGACATGTATGTACCGAAAACAGTGGCAGAATCGCATCCCTCCTCCCCTTCCCACTATCCCCTTCATTCCTCCCATCCCCCAATTCCTGCCATCCCCCCCCCCCCCCCCCCCCCCCCCCCACCCCACACCCAGTACATGCAATGTAATTGTAAAGGAAAGATCTGGTTTATATGATATGGCTTAAATTTTTATTTTTTCACGATTAATTACCAACCATAGCAACAATGTCAACACTCAGCGACTCCTTATTCTAGTTCTGTTCACACCTGGGAGACTGAATTACATGTTTGCCATCTGGAGTTTAGACTTTCCCCTATTTAGCCACATGTACAAATGAGTACAGTACTACAAAGTTACCCTGAAGATCTTTATTATTCATCTCTGTCGGAACTTGCTACAGTTAAATTGAATATTGACTAATTAAGAACATGGTTTTGAAAATTCTGAATTAGTGACTCTTGTGGAGGGGTGAGACATTTTGGGGATAATTTGTTCCAAGATAAGAATGTAATGGACCAAGAAAAATGCCTTGGGAACGATCGTCCAGTCCCAAAATTCAATAAATAATATACCATAGTCTTATCTTTTATCTGTCAGTTGGCATCTTCACTGAATCATAGGGCGGTCCATGACCAACAACCATCAGATAATGAAGCAACTGATGATGGGATCACACTAAGGTAGGGCATGAGTACAGGAGTAAAATACCTCAGAATCTCTGAGATTTAGGTGCGTTCCCTGGATATAGGTTGAGAGGCAGTAGATTTAGAACTGAGACGAAGGTGGTGAATTTATGGAACTTGCTGCCCCATAGTACGGTGGAACCAGAGTCATTAAATGGATTCAAGAAGGAGATAGATATATATCTGATAGAAAATGGGTTAAAAGGATATGGGAACAGGTAGGGGGGTGGATTATCAGGGAAGGTAATATGGGCGGCACTTCACAGTCTAGTATTCATGATCCGGGCAGCAGGTCGCGGGGGTCCACAGGGACGGGTCTACCTTTTGGCGCGTTTGGGCCCTCACGTGGGTCTTAGCCATTTTGGGGATCTGTAGTTTGGGTTGCAGGCAGGGTCTTCCTAGCAGGCTTTGTTGACACTATTTGTCACTTACATGGAAACCTTTTGCCTTCTTTTGGTTCTCACAACATGCATCAACTTTGTTACTTGTTTTCATAAAGCACTGACAATATTCAGTCTGATTAGTTGAATTTGGAAGCCACATTATAGGTCTAGATTTCACATTATACAACCAATTTCCCCATTATAGGACTGCACTAGTAATCCAGAGCAAGATCTGGGGGCTCCGGGTTCAAATCCTGCCACAGCAGACGGAATACAAATTCTAATGATGACCATGAAACCATTGTCATAAAATCCCATCTGGTTCATTAATGTCCTTTAGGGAAAAAAAATTGCCATCCTTACCTGATCTGGCCTACATATGATTCAAGACCCACTGCAATGTGGTTGACTCGTAAATGTGATGGTCAATAAATGCTAGCCCAGCCAGCGACTCTCTTGACCTATTATAGGACTAATTTTCAAGCCCAGTTGATGGTGATAAAACAAACAATGAACATCTAACAGTCGCTTATGTTATTTTTGTATCTGCCGTTACACCACTACTAAGTTACTGTCTCTACTTAAATAACAGACAGAGCAACCACCTTAACAAAGTAGTTCCAATTATATGGCACCTTTCACAACCTCCAAAAATGCTTCAAAGCCAATGAAGTACATTTGAACTGTTCTGTTGTAAGAAATGCAGCAGCAAATTTGTGCAGAGCAAGGTTCCACGAATAGCATTGTGACAAAACTAGACAATCTTATGATCTTTATTACTGTCACAAGTAGACTTACATTAACACTGCAATGAAGTTACAATCTGTTTTAGGTGAGGTTAATTGTGGGATAAGAAGGCTGTGGAGGTCAAGGCACTGACTGTCTTTAAGACAGAGATAGATAGGTCCTTGATTAATAAGGAGATCAGGGGTTATGGGGAGAAGGCAGGAGAATGGGGATGAGAAACATATCAGCCATGATCAAATGGCGAAGCAGATTCTATGGGCATAATTCTGCTCCTAAGTCTTATGGTCTTATAAATGGTGGCCAGGACACCAAGGACAACTCCATGCTATTCCTCAAAATCATTTAATAGGATCTTTTACATTCAGCTGACGCTGCAGATGAGTTGAAGTCCTATCCGAACGATAGAACCTCCAATAATTCAGCATTCCCTCTGTTCTGCTTTGAGAGTCAGCTTAGATTTTTGTTCTCATCCCTCAGAAGTGGGACTTGAACTCACAATCCTCTGACTCAGCAATGAGAATACTACTCATTGAGCTGACACTGAGTTACTAAAGGCTGAACTTTCCAGAATGTCTCCCAAACACCTTCCTGGCCCCAGGGACCTGATTAGCTGCACACTACACAGAGGTGTGCAGCCAATTTGTACAATCAAGACCCCAATTAGGAGTGATTTTGTGTCCTTGCCACCATTTTGCTGAAGGGAGGCAGAGAAACCCAATGCCATGTAGAAAGGTCACCAGCTGAATGGAAGTGACCTCCCTATGGCAGGCAGGTGATCATCAAAAACAGAGGTTCTAGACCATGAAGAGGGGACAGACGGAATGCAAGACTATCATCACAGTCCAGATCGATCCAATGGTGGGGCTTCCACACCATCCATATGGATCCTCCTTATTGGATTATTGCTATGCAAGCCAGAGAGGATACCTCCATATTGAGCTACATTTGTGGTCCCTCATCTGCCTCAGCAGCATCCAAGTCTTCTGGGAAGGTGCCAAGGCTCCAGAACTGTTGGCCCCCTGTTTGGGCTGGCCCCATTTGGTCCTAGGGTCAGGGTCCTGAAGCCAGTAGCAACATCCAGCCCAAAGAGAAGATCAGAATATGTGTTCATTCTCTAATACTGACAACAGTAATTTATCAGACAATATTAACCTGTCTTGCTTCTGTACATCATTGATCATGTGCGCACTGAAGCCTGATTCTGGAAATTGAAGATGATATTCTGCAACTACATAGATTCATCTACTTCTGTCCGTATATGGTCACATCAGTACAAGGAGCCAACTGAATGAGAAGTGCCGTCACTAATGCTGTCTACCCCCATGTAAAGTACCCGGGGTGGCGAGGGTGGGGTTTCTTCAGGTTGGAATGATAATTGTAAAGATATTTTATGCGTACCAAAGTTGTAAAAGTGTTCTCCTGTGTTTATCATTGTGTTATTATTAATCAACTCAAGACATATTGCCTGCTTGATTTGCTACATTGTCAGCAAGTTTCCCGTTGTTCAAAACGTAATAGTAAAGCAGTGGGAAATCTACCAAAAATTAAAACCGATATGTTTCAAGGATGTGCTGCTGGCTTTAAGGCATTTGAAAATTAATCGAGAGATGGGAAAACTGTGCCAATATTTTGTATTTGTTATACAATAAGGAATTATATTTTGTTAAATTGAAAGGAATTGCTTCATTCAGCAGTGCATGAACACAATGCTTCATACAAATCTGTTGCTCAGCTCTGCACAATAATTCTTTTTGTTTAGCAGACTGTCCTGTTTGGGAGGGGGAGGTTGCATTTGCCACATGTTCCATTGTTTTATTTCATGTAGGTCTCATCTGTGAGGAATGTTGTGAGGCTGACTGTGATTTATTAAATGCAGTGAACTTTGCAGAGTTCAAATCCCAACGTGTTTATCTTTAATCTCCATCTCCACCATCCCGGAGGGGTTACATTGCCTCGTATGCATCTCTTGACGTACTTACTTTATTAAAATAGCTTTACAGTCTTTTAGATGAAATGATAACAAACTGCACAGAAACAAAACTGACAGCAAATTTCCTGACAATGACGTGAAGTTGGTTAGCAAGGTTTGGAGGGGGGTGATGGCCGTTAATGCATGCCAATGTGAAATGTCATTTTTCAGTCATTGGATTATCCTTGTTAGACTGTCAATAAAATAAATCAAAAGTGATATTCTAAAGGTGGATTCTCAAATGCTAACAGGGAGAAGAATAATCGAAATACATTAAAAAATTGTTTATTTCAGAATTAGGTATTTATTACCAATGTTCATAATTCAACAGGATTATGCTAAAATAGTGGCTTCAAAACTATCCAAGGCTCTTTGCTCTCAATTTATGCTTTAATTAGTTTTATATCTAAATCCACTGTGACCTTATTAGTCTCAAAAACACAATGACCACAAGCAAATATTGTTATGAATGCGTTACGTGGCGTAAACATGGCTTCATGTGTGTTATTTGTCTGTAAATATAATACTAAGCTTTTGCAGTGTTCAGTTAACATTTTGAATAAACAGCAAGATAAGATTGTGATATCCCTATCATAGAATCATAGAATTTACAGTGCAGAAGGAGGCCACTTGGCCCATCGTGTCTGCATCGGCCCTTGGAAAGAGCACCCCATTTAAGCCCACAGCTCCACCCTAGCCCTGTAACACAGTAACCCCACCCAACCTTTTGGGACACTAAGGGCAATTTTAGCATGTCCAATCCACCTAGCATGCACATCTTTGGACTGTGGGAGAAAACCGGAGCACCTAGAAGGAACCCACACAGACATGGGGAGAGCATGCAGACTCCGCACAGACAGCGACCCAAGCTGTGAAGCAACTGTGCTAACCATTGTGCTGCCCATAAAACTGCTTTACACTGGCACAAACGGCAATGTACTTTGGAGAAAAGAACAATGACTTTGAGGCACTTCCCAATCTTTGAAACAACTACAACGCATTTCAATGGGCAATGGCGTTTTCATCCAGGCTCTACAGTAATAGCATTGGGAATAGAAATCTGCTCATAATTAGACTTGAGCAGGGAGCACACTGAATTATTGTTGAACACTTAACCCCTCACTGCACCAGGCTCACCCATGCAAAATAGTCACTTTAAGTCACCCAGGATTTCACATGTAAAGCATCAAAAGTGCGCTTGGTTTTTGAGACTTTGGATATAATCAGATGCTGGAGTCTAGGTTTAGATAAAGAGGAGGATAAGAATTTTTACTGGTTGTGAAAGCAGAACTGAGACCTTTTTTTGAGATGGCATTGTTGCCATGTACCATCGACTAATTGAATTGAAAATGAGAACTGAGGCAGGGCGACACGGTGGCACAGTGATTAGCATTGCTGCCTCATGGCGCCAAGGACCCATGTTCGATCCTGGCCTCAGGTCAGTGTCCCTATGGAGTTTGCACATCCTTCCCGTGTCTGCGTGGCCTTTACCCCCACAACCCAAAGATGTGCAGGGTAGGTGAATTGGCCATGCTAAATTGCCCCTTCATTGGAAAAATGGAAAAAAATTGAAAATGATAACTGAGGCAGTTGGAGAGATTAATAATTACATATTGTTGCAGCTCTTCTTATCTGTAACCCCATAAAATATACTTTGTCCTGTGCATTTAGGAACATTCCATCTGTTGTTTTATGGACTGTAGATGTGATTTGCAATGTGCCAAACTCTGTCACGAATGGTTTATTGTTAAAACCACTGATATCCGATCAAACTTCAACAAATCAAGAAATTCCTACTGGTTTACAGACCCCAAAACAGCATTTTTAATTCTTTCACAAGATGTGGGCATCACTGGCTAGGCCAGCATTTACTATGTTGCAACAAAAGAATTGGTAGGAGTTCACTAAGGATAGGTAGAGAAGACCTAATTGAAACATTAGACAGTCCCAGAGAAACATACAAATTAGGAGAAGGGTGTTGGGCTCTCGAACCTGCTCTGCCATTCAATAAGATCATGGCTGATCAGATTGTAACTCCACCCCCTTTCACCCCCTTAGTTCATCAAGAATCTACCTAGCTCTGCCTGTATTCAAAGACTCTGCATCCACTGCTTTTTCAGAAAGAGTTCCAAAGGTTAACAGCCCTCTAAGAGAATTCTTTTTTCCTCACCACCGTCCTAAATGGGCAATCCCTTGTTTTGAAACTGTAACCCTCATTCTAGATTCTCCGACAGGAGGAGACATCCTCCCCACATCCCACTCTGTCAATACCCCTCAGGATCTTACATGTTTCAATCAAGTTGCCTCTTACTCTTCTACTCTCCAGTGGATACAAACCTAACCTCCTCAACCTTTCCTCATAAGACAACTCACCCATTCCAGGTATCCTTCCTTAAATAAGGAAGACAATATTGTAGAAGGTATTCCAGATGTGGTCCCATTAGTGCCCTGTACAACTGTAGCATAACCACTCTACTTTGCACTTAATTCTACTTGCAATAAATGATAACATTCTATGAGCTTCCTAATTACTTGCTGTACCTGTATACTAACATTTTGCGAATCATACACTCAGATACCCAAATCGCTCTGCATCTTAGAGCTCTGCAATCTCTCATCATTTAGATAATGTGATTCTTTATTATTCTTCCTGCCAAAATGGACAATTTCACACTTCCCACATTATATTCCATTTGCCAGATCTTTTCCCACACTCAACCTATCCATATTCTTTTGTAGCCTCCTTCCATCATTTTCACACTTTACTTTGCTACCTATCTTTTTGTCATTGGTAAATTTAGAAACCATGGAGGGGATTTTCATGCAACCCTCCATGTGTTTTGTCGAGGCAGAGGTGGCTGACCATTGGCCAGTGGTGTGATTTTCTGCTCCCACTGTTGTTATCGGGGTTCCCCATTGAATGCACCCTTCGCTGCTGGGAAACCCACAACGGGGGTGGATCGTCAGTGGGACGGGCAGGAAAATTCCGGCCCATATCTTTGGTCCCTTCGACCAAGTAATTTATATAAATTGTAAAATGTTGAGGCCACAGCACTGTTCCCTGTGGCACACCACTCATTACATCTAGCTAGCACTGAACAACGCTCACCCGAGGTCTCCAACGCCAGAGAGTTAGATCCCAAAGCCTTGGGTAGATCATGGGAGAGGATATTACAGTGAGACGAGCTGTTTCACTCTAATATGCAGATTGTGATCCACCTACAATGGGCGGGATTCATATTGCGACGTCTTCCAAAATCACATTAGATCTAGAGATGTGACAAGCAGATCTCAGGAAGTGTGACGAGCAGGGTAGATCCCAGAAGAGGGATCTCCTGACATGGGCAGCACAGTAGCACATTGGTTAGCACTATGGCTTCACAGCACCAACGTCCCTGGTTTGGTTCCGGGCTTGAGTCACTGTCTGTGCGGAGTCTGCACGTTTTCCCTGTGTCTGAGTGGGTTTCCTCCGGGTGCTCCGGTTTCCTCCCACAAGTCCCGAAAGACGTGCTATTAGGTAATTTGGATATTCTGAATTCTCCCTCTTTGTACCCGAACAGGCGGCGGAATATGGTGACTAGGGGCCTTTCACAGTAACTTAATTGCAGTGTTAATGTAAGCCTACTTGTGACAATAAAGATTATTATTATTTACTGGCCGCGTCGTGCTGCCCTTTGGGCGTAACACAACCAGAAGATCGGGCCCATAATTTCTCTTTAACAAAACCATGTTGAATCTGCCTGATTATCTTGAAGTTTTCCAAGCACCCTGCTGTAGCGTTTTTGATAACAACAGCATGGTTCAGGTGTAGACGGTCCCAACAATATAGCTTCCATTTTCCCCAGTACTGGTGCCAGTGACCCACTTCTGGAACCCATTTCTCCTCCACCAGTCTTTGAGGCACTCATTCATCTCTCTAATTTTATGTATCTTATGCCAATTTGCAGGTGGCTCAGGTAATAATCCAGAAATGTCTGATTTTGAGGTTTTGCTTCTTCATTTAGTGCCGAGCTCCTCACTCTCTATGCAGAGCATGTTTAATAATAATAATAATAATCACTTATTGCCACAAATCGGCCTCAATTAAGTTACTGTGAAAAGCCCCAAGTCGCCACATTCCGGCGCCTGCTCGGGGAGGCCGGTATGGGGAATGAACCTGCGCACAGGTCCCATACTGTCTCTCTCATGAGACAGAGACTTCTGCGACACATGCTGTCTGTCATCTCATTGAATGACTGATGATGCCTGTACACCTTGGACCGTCGCTGGCCTTACCTTCTAGGTCCCTCCTCAGCCTGATGGGTGGCCGGGTTTTCAGGATGTGTGGCAGCCCTATGCACATGAGGTGCTGCCTCCTGCCTGCATTGTCGCTGCTGCCTTTTCTGGTGTCTTCCTGCCACGGCTGCCGTCAGCAACGCAAGGACAACCTCTGCAGGATCAACACTAGCAAACATCATCATATGTGTAAGGAATTGAAGGAGAAAGACCGACAATCAGTTAGGATTTCCATCCTGGCACCCTCAAATCCCCCAAGCCTCCCCACCTTTACGTGTCCCACCTTCTCTCAGAGTGCCATCCAGCGAGCCAGTTGCGCTGGAAAACGTTGCTCTGCACACTTAGTCCCAGCCACATCAGGAGCCCCTGCACCCCATACCCCAGACCCCTGCCAGGAACATGAAGGAGGCCGTGCCCAGGTGCCCTCCCTGATCCAGACACTTACCCTTTGTTCGCGAGGGGTTCCCAAGTACTGAAGCCCAGCTCTTTAGTGTTTGAGTGTTGGCAGCTGCCTCTATGGTGCTGATACTTCTAGACTTCAGCCACACAAGTTCAGGCTTGACAGGCAATGCACTAATCGTCTGCTGAGACATGGCATGTGCAACCTTGAGAAGGCACTTGAGAGTTAGGGAATGTGAGGTGCTCTCACAACTATCAAGGCTAATTCCTCAATTGAAAAAGCCTACAGCTGTGAAGCTGGAGGCTGCTCCCAGTCAAAGGGATGAAATGTACTTTCTGGATAGAAGCCACAGCAAGGCTCTGTCCTGAAAGTGTCTGGTAAGACAGACAGGCTGCAGCTGTGGTTGCCCCTGTTATGGATCTCCACAATATAAGGTATTTAAAGATGGCTCGAAGGCCTCACAAACGAAACGCCTCTCACCCCTCTGGCCCAGGGGTGATCCCCGACCTAGAATGCTTCAGCCCCCTGACAAAGGTGTAGCACCCTGCAATGCGGTAGTTAAATCACACCCTCTGTCTCCTATTTGCTGGTCAATTTTGATTCCATATTAGTACACTCTCGCCAACACACACTCGTATCTATATTCTCTGATGTAACAGCAGCAAGGGTCCTACACATGTAATAGCACTTTGATTTGCATAGATTTATGTGGCTCATGCTTACTTTAAGTGGGTCTGCCTACAAAACTGCAGGTTAACATGGCAAACAATCAGAAATGGTTCACACCCAAATGGATAATTACGCTACTCCTTTTTAATTGCCTGATGGCTCAGATTCAAAATCAACCGTTTGGTTTCCAGCCATCTTCAGTTGAATATCGTTAATTCTGATGAACTGAAAATCTAAATAAGGGGTTTTTGGGGGGCGGGACAATTGGGAGGACGGCGGGGCGGGATTCACGCCGAACCCCGGCGATTCTCCCACCTGGCGGGGGGGGTCGGAGAATCCCACCCCTGATTTTCACAGAAGGTTACATTTAGAACTTTCAGTGCGGTAAATATTCGTCTTCACCTTCTGGGCAGTAATCCAGCAGAATGGATTACCCATTATAGAATCCAAAATGTATGTGGGCGATCAGATCTGCCAAATTCCTGCCCAGGTGATGAAAATAAATTTGCAGCTGGTATGGTGTAACACACTGAACCTCCTTTCACGTTCGTACTTTTGGTGAAGTACAGCTTGGGCTTAAAAGGTTTAAAGTCATAACTCTTCTGTGATGTCTCAAAAATATTCAAAAAGGCACCAACAATAATAAAGCGGCAAGACAAGAATGCACAATTAAAGGTAATTGATACCTGAAATGGGCATGTTAATGGAACTGGACCCTTTTTTCACACGGGATTTGGAAAACGTTAACAGCAGGCATAAAAATGTGAAACAATGTTTAACTCCTCAGCACTCACATTATCAGTGCTTGGAGCCCTGTTTAGTAGACACCGGGAGCAGGATTCTCCGACCCCCTGCCGGGTGGGAGAATCAGCGGGGGCCGGTGTGAATCCCGCCCCTGCCGTCCTCCTAATTCTCCCGCCCCCCAGCCCAAAAACCAGCTCGGCGTGAGTCGCGCCGCCTGCCTCGGAGAATGCGGGGTCTGGCGTGACTCAATGGGCGCTGGGGCTGCCCGAAATCTCCGGCCCGCGATGGGCCAAAATTCCGCCCATCTGTTGCCGGTCCCGCCGGCGTAAATTAGAGTAGGTCCCTTACCGGCGGCACCTGGTGGCGCGGGCGGGCTCCGGGGTTCTTGGGGGGGAGGCGCAGGGGGGACCTGGCCCCGGGAGGTGCCCCCATGGTGGCCTGGCCTGTGATCAGGGTGCACCGATCCACGGGTGGGCCTGTGCCGTGGGGGCACTCTATTGTTCCGCACCGGAGGCTGTGGTACTCCACCATTCCCAGTGCGAAAACGTATCCATCTGCGCATGCACGGGGATGACGCCAGAACACGCTGGCGCTCCCGTGCATGCACTGTCTCGCGCCGGCCGGCGGAGGCCCTTCGCCGCCGGTTGACGTGGCGCCAGGCCCCTTCCCCGCCAGCCGGCGGGGTGTCAACCACTCCGGCGCGGGCCTAGCCCCTGAAGGTGCGGAGGATTCCACACATTTGGGCCGGCCCGACGCGAGAGCGGTTAACACCACTCCGTCCCGCGGGACCCCCCGCACTACTGGGTAGGGGTGATTCCCGCTCCGGTTGTCTTGGACAGGTGTCAGCCTTGGCTGAATGGTGACACTCTTGCCTCTGAATCAGAATGTGGTGAATGTATTCACCATAATATAAGTTGTCTGTATAGTACTGTGGCCTATGGCCAGGGAATGGTAATATGGAGCGATATTCTCCCCTGCCCGGCGGGGCGGGGGGTCCTGGCGTAGCGGAGTGGCACCAACCAGTCCGGCGTCGGGCCTCCCCAAAAGGTGCGGAATTCTCCGCACCTTTAGGGGCTAGGCCCGCACCAGAGTGGCTCCCCGCTATGCCGACTGGCGGCAACGGCCTTTGGCACTACGCCGGCCGGCGTCGGGGTTGGTCGAAAGGCCTTCGCCAGTCGGCGTCAGCGGCCGCTGACGTCCCCACCGGCGCAAGCACGGTAGGGGGGGTCTCTTCCGCCTCCGCCATGGTGGAGGCCGTGGCGGCGGCAGAAGAAAAAGAGTCCCCCACGGCACTGGCCAGCCCGCCGATCGGTGGGCCCCGATTGCAGGCCAGGCCATTGTGGGAGCACCCCCCCGGGGTCCGATCGCCCCACACCCCCCCAGGACCCTGGGGGCCCGCTCGCGCCACCAATGCCGCCGCCACCAGAGGTGGTTTAAACCACGTCGGCGGGATTGGCCTGTCAGCGGTGGGACTTCGGCCCATTGCGGGCCGGGGAATTGCTGCGGGGGCACGCCGATCAGCGGGGCATGATTCCCGCTCCCGCTGATTCCCGGGTGGCGGAGAATTCTGGCCACAGCGGGGGCGGGATTAAGCCGGCCCCGGGTGATTCCCCCACCCTGGAGGGGGTCGGAGAATTCCGCCCATGATCTCCTTCCATGTATTGTAACTGGAACCCTGGTGGGCTCCAGCTCTGGCTCCGCCCCCCTGGGACGGTATATAGACTTGCCGCCTGTGGGCGGCGCTCATTGTTACAGCAGTCACAGGCAGGCAAGTTTTTGGATAATAAAGCCTATGTTCACTCGTTCTCATCGTCTTATAGTGAATTTATGGTACATCACATAAGCTACAGGTTGAAGCACCATTCCAAGATTTGAGCACATAAGATTGCCACTTCAGCACTGTTAGAAGTGGTGTCTGCTGGATCCTTGAAATCAGGATTGTACCTCCCAATTCAAGTCGTCGTAAAAATCCCATGGCAGGTTTTAAAAAGACAAGCAGACATTTCTGATCTCCCAGCTAACTTTCATCACTCGGCCAAAATCATCAAACCAGATTGACTGATCAATCCCCTCAACATGTTGATGCTGCATAATTCTATTGTATTGTTAACTGCAGGGTTAGTGAGACAAGGTATAATACCCCTGAACCAGCACTCCAGGCAAGCACACTACAGGAATAGTTATACACTTTTGTTTCCTCGATGGCTAGACAGCTGGTTTGTGATATGGAACGAAACCAACAGCGCGGGTTCAATTCCCCTACCGGCTGTGGTTACTGATGGAAGCCCTGCCTTCTCAACCTTGCCCTTGCCTGAGATGTGGTGACCCTCAGGGTTCATTCACCACCGCTGGTTTAGAACACTGGGCTAAATCGTTGGCTTTTAAAGCAGACCCAGGCAGGCCAGCAGCACGGTTCGCTTCCCGTAACAGCCTCCCCAAACAGGCGCTGGAATGTGGCGACTAGGGGCTTTTCACAGTAACTTCATTTGAAGCCTACTTGTGACAATAAGCGATTTTCATTTCATTTCAGTGAGCTCTCAAAGGGAAGAGCAGCTTACAGTCCTCTGGAGTGTGGCAACATTTGAGGATCGGTTAGCTCAGTTGGCTGGACGGCTGGTTTATGATGCGGAGTAATGCCGACAACGTGGGTTCAATTCCCGTATTGGCTGAGGTTATTTTTGAAGGCCCCATCTTCTCAATCTTGCCCTTTCTGTGAGGTGTGGTGACCCTCAGGTCAAATCACCATGAATCAGCTCTCTCTCAAAAAGGGTGAGAAGCCTGTTAACCTCGGGGGTCACGTCGCCTTTTTCTTGGTGGACAAAGTGGAGTTGAACTCTCCATTTTGCAGACCTTGTCACTTTACCAAGATGTCCCTTAACTCTGCAAAAATATAGGATCGTGAAGGTAAAGTATCACTGACATGTTGCACTGTTGATTTGAAAATGGCAATTTTCAGATTGTGAATTATTACTGTGACATTAGAAAGAGTAGGTTTGAATCATTCAGCAGCAAAAGGTTAAGTTGGCAGCATGCCTACGCAGGATATAAAAATTACACAGAAGAGAGACAGCAGAAGACATGTACCCTTTTTTCTGCACCGCTTACAGTTACATTTCTATTGAAGTCTTTATGTTTATATTTCCAACTCCAGCCAGCCCACTTCAGGGAGATGACAGCCTGGCAAGCAGCCAGTTTGGGTGAGAACTTAATGATTTTTGAAATGTCATTTTTTTCTCCCCCAACACCCAAATGGCTCAAATATTTGTCAGAAATAATCACCCAGTGTCCGTATGATAAGCAGTCACTTGTTGTTTCTCGTTCTCATTCACTGTCAGCACTCTGTTTCTGCTCCAAGGGCATAATTGTTCCACTTCAATTGTACATGTGCATGAACAGAGATATGGTTAGGCTATTGTGAATATTACAGTGTAGCATGCATTTGGCAATAACTTTACCAAGCACATGCTTAGCAAAATATTTCTACGAGATGTTTTCTTGGAGTGTGTTCAATAATAAACGCATTGAAAATCTCTGAAAAGATATCATTGTTAAATTAATGTATCATGTACAATAATCATCATATATCATTGTGTAACAAACCAAAATAACTTCACCATATGAAGTCATAAAAATAATACAATTTATCATGTCTATCTTATTCTCTAACATTTTAAATTAACATGAAGTACAACTGAATAAAATAACTTCCTTTGCAATTTTAGTAATAAAAAATATAATTCTGAAATAAAGATGCTCATATAATATACACACATACACACAACTATTTGCATAAATTCAAACACACACACACACATCTTGTGAGAGTCCTTCAAGTTTATTTCTTTTCTTCCCATTCCTTTTATGTTATTTTATTATTTTGGTCCATGGACCCATAATCGGAATATGCCTTTAAGCTGAAGACTCAAAGTTGAAGCATCCTGTTTGTCAGGATGTTCCCAGATTTTGTTTTTAGCCAGACTCTTTGGCATTGAGTGGATCTTAGGAACTAGGTTTGAAAGTAGTCAGGTCAATTGGTTGGCTGGCAACTGGTGGTTTGGCCAGGAACAATATTCTCATCAAATTTGCAGAGCTGAAGGAGGCCATTCGGCCCATCAAGCCTGCACCGGCCCTTGGAAAGAGCACCCCATTTAAGCTCACAACTCTGCCCCATACCCGTAACCCAACAACCCCACCCAACCTCTTTGGACACTAAGGGCAATTTAGCATGGCCAATCCACCTAACATGCACGTCTTTGGACTGTGGGAGGAAACCGGAGCTCCCGGAGGAAACCCACGCAGACACGAGGAGAACGTGCAGACTCCGCACAGACAATGACCCAAGCCCGGAATCGAACCTGGGACCCTGGACCTGTGAAGCGACAATGCTAACCACTGTGCTACCGTTCCGCCTGACAACAGTTAGTGATTAGTTCCTGGGCTATACTTTCTGAGAGAACTGGGAAGAAGCATTTAGACCTTGGAAGTGTAAGAAATGCTCTCGCTCCCCTGCTTACTGAAGTGAAATAATTTCTCAATTGTTCTGAAAGCAGTGAGTGACCGGCGCATCCTTTGCTGTGAATTTGGAATGATAATAATAATCGCTTATTGTCACAAGTAGGCTTCAATAAAGTTATTGTGAAAAGCCCCTAGTCGCCACATTCCGGCACCTGTGTGGGGAGGCCAGTACAGGGATTGAACCCACGCTGCTGCCTTACACTACAAGCCAGCTGTTTAGCCCATTGTGCTAAATCAGCCCCTGATGCTGAGTCTGCAGAGAAGATAGACAATCTTGCCAGAGAAAAACCATCTCAAGCCTGGAAAGAAGAAGTATCAAAAAGTCCAACGATGTGCAGGACAGGTGGATTGGCCATGCTAAAAATGCCCCTTTTGTACAAGTTGTGCAGTTTATATGGGGTTATGGGGAAAAGGTGGTGGAGTGGGCCTCGGTAAGGTGTGCTTTCAGGGGGTCAGTGCAGACTCGATGAGCCGAATGGCCTCCTTCTGCTGTAAGAATTCTATGATTCTTCTATGATTGTATGAAAGCTGAACATCGGAGAGACACAAATCAGAAATGCATCAACGATTTTTATCCTTTCATTTTACTAATATTTTCTTTACCCTTCCACCACACTTCCCCCTCTGTGTTGTTTGTCTGTGTGTGTGCATAGTGAGTTAGGAAGGGGTTGTTGGGAAAGGAGAATGACAGAGTCAGTTACATTTTCTGTCCGATTAATTATCATACTGTTCATAATAAAAGGTTAAAGTTACAAACCTGGTGACTGCAGTTTATTGGACTCAGCCAAGGGCCTTGGGTATTTTAAATAAAATCTAATTTTACTTGTGTTGTGACTCTGGGTCAAGTGGGGCTGGAATTGACTGCACACTAGCCCAGGGTGTCGTGACAATATATATATATTATACAATATATACACACACATATATACAAGTATTAGCTGGTTTATGCACATATCTCTGTTGATGCCAACTATCTAAGCAAATGTTTTACCTGTCTTTCTACTTATTTGAAATGTTTTGTTTCTTATAAATTTTTAAGGCAGAATTTTCCTTTCTGGAGACTAAGTGAGGTTGCAGGTTGGGCTGGAACGTCAATGTGATTCCCTCTGGGTGATAGGATGGATTTTCACACACAATTTTCTGCTTTCCTGTTCATTAATTATGCATCAGTGAGGGACTTGTCAACTCTCATGGCAGGATGGGCAGTGATTCATCTGTCCCACCATTACCTCATGGGGTCAAAGATCCTGCCACCATATTCAAATGGCACCCACACACACGCATTCACCCATTGAAGGCTAGGTGTGTGCTGAAGGCCTGAATTGGCATGCCAAACAAATGTATCAAATCCTCTGCTCTGCAGTTCAGCGAGGGCTCCTTGGGAATTCTGCTGCAGGTCGCCCAGGAAAGGCAGGAAGTTCTCTTTATGAGAAATGGGAAGCGAAGGCCCACCACATGTCAACCTAGGAGGAGATTGCCAGGAAGGTCAGTGACTGTGGCAAGGAAAAAAAACTATTACCCCAGAGAATGAATGACCTGTTGCATTCCACAAGAGTAAGTGAACCATTTACTCACTCCCAACTCACCCTCTCATAAAAACAGCAGGCAGCATATGGTTAAAGATCACAGTGACATCACACACTAGTGTAGAATACAAGGTTAACATAGCACTGGATACGGTGCTGCCCACAGTGTAAAGTAAAGGAACACATGGCCTGAGACTCGAGGACAGTCTTGGACTGAACAGAGAAGTGAGTAGAAGCAAGCACGGAGACCGCTCCTGGCTCAGATCTTATCCTCTATATATGTATATAGTTACCAATAGTTACTAAACACTTACTGTTCAACTACATGGACTCCATCAGCTGAATTGGTTCCTGTACCGCAAGGACTTTTGCTTCTAGCTTTATTGGGACTTTAATTGTTCACCAAAGATGGCATTAGCTGGTGATTAAACTACACTCATGTATACAGGAGCTGGTAAATGGTGCAGGTGTTTGGAATGTGACTGCATGTTTTGCATATTGGTCCGCTGAGTTGCAATTTTTTTAGCATGTTTTCAGTCTGTTACACATTTACTTGGGAAACGGTACTGACAGGCATCCAGTGACATTCTGTCTGGTCGTGTTTTTAATTCAGCAGTTAGGGCTCCTGTTTCTGAAAGTGGAAGTTTTAAGTTTAATTTCTTATCCAAGCTCATGTTTGGTTTTGAACGAGTGAACATTACTTTTTAAAACTGTGTAATATTGAGCCTGTTAATCTTTCCAGCCCTTGCATGCAATTCCCAAATGCTAACAATGGGTGTGAACATATAAAATACCAAATAATCCTGAGTTACACCCTTTAGCAAGGCGTCAGGGTAGAACAGTTGAAACAGCAGCGCAATTTACAATTTTTACATTTAATACTACAGAAGTGCCAACAGTAAGTGTAACGTTTTTAAAAGTAACTATGGAGAATCGATTGTGAATGTGGTGTGGGTCGCGAGAGACAACCGTTCTGTAAACAAAGTTTGAAAAACACTGGTCTACTGTGGGTCTCCTCACTGGGTGAGCCTTGTGGTACTACACCAGGAGGGTGGCAACTGGTTGTGTGGTGGAGATGTTTATACTGTGCAGCCATTGGTGGCATGCTAAGAGGCAGGTGTGCGGGGCAGTTCCAACAGATGGGGTTCAGCAAGGGATGTGTGTGCTTTTGCAGGGACCTTAGCTGTAGCGTTATGTGGAGCCTGGGCTTTACACACAGGTTGTGATAGGGAGCTGGTCACGATTCCTGGCCGGGGGCTGGATGGGATCAGGTGTGCAGTGGACAGGCAGGGCCTTGGAGACATCTCGTGATCCTCAGGTGTGGGCTGGCTGGTAGTATCACTGGTGAAGCTTTTAGTCTGAGAGGGTGATGTACTATCAATTATGACGAGACAAGAGTAGAATGTAATTGAGGCTTTATTACACAGAGATGTGTGGCCTCCTACAGCAGCTGACGAAATGGCTGCTGTATGGAGAGCACACACAGTTATACTCCACTTACTGGGCGGAGCCAGCAGGCAAGGATCTACCCCCGTATCTGTAGTACAGGGGCCTTACCGTAGTACGCATATATACAATATAATACAACAGTGGTGACTATCACAGAGGGGTTGTATGCCAGGGAGCATTCCAGTGGCAATGGTGCATGTGTCTTTTGTTTGGGGTGAGCTGTGCTAATCCCCTACTTCCTCTACTGTGGAACCTCGTTTCTAAAGAGTCCACTGAGGATTGCCAACATCTAGTAGGTTGGTGATTGAGCTTGGCTACGTCCATCCCCTTGATGATACTGCTGGGGTATGAGGGTTACCAGATGGGTGGGTTGCCACATGACCAGAAGCCCTCAGAGCATTTGCAGGATGCTGTCAGCAGTCAGCAGTCTCAGCAGCCTGTAAGTTGCAGCTAGGGGTGGATTTAAACAAATTTATGCAGCAATGGGGATCTCAGCCAGGGCACCCCGATACCAAGGGAGACACCCCAGGTCAACTCACCTGCCACCAAGTCGTTCCCCGTTACTCCCTGAGATCTGGGCATACAACCCCCAACAAGCCCAAAACGTTTCAAACTCCTTGCTCCCCTTCAATGGCCATTGCGCTTGGGCCCCGCTTGTAAATACTTGCTGCAAATCATGCTCATGTGACCCCGGTTCAGAGGGTTGGAGCATTATGGGGGCGGGGGATGGAAATTCAGGCTTCCAGTCCATTAATCATGTTTAGATACATGCAAATTGTGGTTTGCATGATGTCGGCAGCGTGGGGCACGTAGCTCGCTGCCACCATCGGCGGGGGCTCAGTGCATCGACTGACACTCCATCCTCCGCTGGATCGGGAAGCCTGTCCCCAGCGTCAGGCAATGGAGAATCCATATCTGCCAATACATTGGATAAAATTTGGGGGAAGTTGCAATATAAGAGTCTGGCACAGAATGAGTTAACATGGGACTGAGTAAAATACCACCCACATTGTGATGTAAAGGAACACATGACCCGAGTCTAGAAGGCTGTCTTGAACTGGACAGAGACCAGTGTACATATATATGTAACTACTCGTAGTCAATAAACTCTTCCTGTTAAAATACATAAGACTCAGATCCTCTTTGTGAACCTCTATCAAACTACACACATCTTACAACAGCCAGCAGATGGGACATCAGTATTACATGTCTGCCAGCCACTTTAAGATCTCCGCCTCATGTTGGATCCTGCAAAAATAGTGTCTTAATCCCTTACCGGGGAGGACTCAGCACACACAGCAGGCATGCATCCCTCTGAAATGCTTTTTCATCCATCGTGCTCACAGCCAATCCATCTGTCTTTATGCAGGACAAGATCGCCAAAACAAAAGTGAGAGAGCCAAGACTGGAGAGGGTACCCCGGAGCTGAGGACACTCTTGTCCAGTTCAAGACAGCCTTCTAGACTCGGGTCATGTGTTCCTTTACATCACAATGTTGGTGGTATTGTATTCAGTCCCATGTTAACCCATTCTGTGCCAGACCCTGCAGAGCTCAATGACGAGGACAAAGATCATTCCTGTACATAGAAGGTGAGATCAGCCTGCCCCAACAAGACTGAGCCTACAATCAGTATACACTGACAACATGCAATGACAATGACTGACCTCTCGTGTCCTGGATCCTGCCTCGTTAACACAAACTATTTCTTCTCTCTATTTTAGCTACTAGCAAAAAAATGCAGAAAAATCAGATGCCAAACAAGCACCACAGCCCAGCCCTAGTCCCAGCCCTCAGGTCACCTCCAGTGAGGATGCTGAAGAATACTTGAAGACCCATCACTGTGCTCAGCTGCCCCCTCAACCAGCACAGATACATGCACCTTGATAGACCCTAGTTCTAGAATAGGTTCAGGGTCACAATCTGTTGATCACTTCACTGATACGTGTCTGCAGCAGGCAGAGGCAGTGTCAGCTGAGATCACCAACGCTCTGAGAACTGCTCGAGACCAGGCCTCTGCAGAGTCCCAGTCTGATAATGACCCTCTGCTATCGGCCCTGGGAGAAATGTTGGAGATGCAAAGACAGGCAGGGGAACATCAGGCAGAGTTTTCGGAGACGGTCACCAAACTGTAATGGAGGATGGAGGAATCTGTCCACATTTTGTATGCAAGCGCATCAAATTGTCCTTGGGAAGGTTGGCATCTGCTGACAGATCCTGAAGTTTCTGCTGGATTTAGGCTCAGACCAGTACACAATCGCTCTAGCCATGGATGTATTTCAGCAGAGGCTAGGCAAGAGGAGATGGGGCACTTCGACCTCCCTCCAGGTGCCCCTTCTGCTCAAGGACTCAGGGAGGGACTGTCAGGCACCCAAGGGAAGGAGGAGCATCAGCCAGACACCCCGGAGGCATTCACTCAGGACACTCAACGGTGTCCTTCACCTCCAATACCCACTGCCTGTCATCCCATCAACTCCAGCAGGTTAGGCCAAGGTGGGGTGCACCTACCACAGAGCAGGAGACCCTTAAAATATCGGGCCCACCAGGCCCAGGCCTCCAGAGGACACCTGCCAAATCCATCTCTGACAACAGGGCATAGCAGTCAACAGAATGCTTCCACCACTGCTGCAGATGTTGGAGCCCTACCTAGATGTGGCAGTATAGCCAGGAAATTTGAGAAGTTTTGAATGGACAATGGCGACATGAATGTTCATTCCCTGGAAATAATCTGCCCCATTGTAAATATATCTCAGTTCTATCCCTCTCCAAGTGTCAGGTATTGAGTGGCTAATCAGTATGATGTACAGTCCTGTGGTCATTCAAGTGTCTGCCCCAAATCAAACCCCCACCACCAAATTACCGGCCATCTTATTCCCTGCATTTCATTCTTGCTCAATCTCATAGTGATCCATCTTTAGTTCCACATCAGTAACATGAATAAAGATGCTTTCTGTGTCGAAATGATGGCTGGACAAGACACATAGAACAGTACAGCACAGAACAGGCCCCTCGGCCCTCGATGTTGTGCCGAGCAATGATCACCCTACTTAAACCCACGTAACCCGTATACCCGTAACCCAACAATCCCCCATTAACCTTACACTACGGGCAATTTAGCATGGCCAATCCACCTAACCCGCACATCTTTGGACTGTGGGAGGAAACCGGAGCACCCGGAGGAAACCCACGCACACACAGGGAGGACGTGCAGACTCCACACAGACAGTGACCCAGCCGGGAATCGAACCTGGGACCCTGGAGCTGTGAAGCATTGATGCTAACCACCATGCTACCGTGAGGCCCCACATGTATCCTTTATTTCTGAGGCAGACATTATGTGACCGCTGTGGTGATATGCATCACTGTAAATACACAAGGGGTGAATGTAAATACACTTAGACTAGATAAACACTAGAGGGAGAACCAGAGACATCAAGACACCGAGGCATGACACTACCACATTACACCAACCCATATAAAAGGACACAGCACACATGCTCAATCTCTTTCCAGTGGAGACACTTAGGGAGTACACAGGGTTGATTGAAACACATCACACCCACCATGTAGATTGTAGCAGAATGGTTAGGTAGTCAGAGTAGCTATAGCAGGATTAACAGGAGAGTCAAATCCAAGTGGGCGAATTGTTAACAGTTTAATAAATGTGTTAAAGCTCTATCCAAGTCTGAACCTTCCTTTGTCAGAGTATACATCAAGGAAGCAGCTTACGCTATGTCAAGCGCATAACAAGACAACCGCCTGAGAATTTTTCATCAAAGTTAGTGATTATCCTGATGCCATCACATTGCAATATGTGGATGCAATAAGAATTTCTTGTAGCCAACTTTAGAGTTATTTCATCCAAATGCACTTTGCAATGGCTCTTATTTTATTACTGTGAGATTTTGGTTAAAGTAGTATTTGTCATTGAGTACTATGGCCTTTCATGTTTTCATGGAGCTCATTTCTATTCAGTGTTTAAGGTTGAATGATATTCTTTTATTAGTCAGCACTCTCCCCATGCATGATGCAGAGCAATGGAACTTGGTTCCACTCAGTGACATTTGAAATGTCTGTCAGACAGGAATTAGCATGTGATGTCAGGTGTGTGCTCATCCTGGTGAATCCATTTACTAAGCTGTGAGGATCATAGTTTACTCCTGAATAGCTGCCTAGAGATGCTTTATGGAATCCCTCAGAGGCTGCAGAACACAAATCAATATGTAAATCATGGCATGGCAGTGCTCTCACTGACTTCGGGTTCTTAGAAATAATTGGCTTTTGGGAGATAGACAATGTCAAGGGCTGTCATGCAATAAAAGTGACACTCCGATACATCGCGTGATGATTGCTCAACAGTATCGATGAAGGGAATAAGTCCTCATTGACTGCTATGTGAAAACCTGTCTGGACCACATTTCTCCCTAATGCCAAGGCAAAGCAGGATGCAAACTTGGCACTTTTCTGAAGAACAAAGGGTTCTGAGTGTTTGTTAGTAATCACATGCTAGTCCTTCTGAACCACTCTCTGTGTGGACAATGCTGGCTTAACTTCCAGCAAAGATGACCACCCTCGCTAGCGTTGGAGGTGACTTTTGCTTCCTCAATATTCATTGTGAGACTGCTGACTTTTCATGGCATGTTGAAGATGACAATGAAGATGTCATAGTGCCCCCTGCACTGGAACCTGAAGAAAACTGCTCTTTTAACAACGTGTCTTTATCCTTTTCCTCCTAGAACCTTGTAGCTATGATGTTATCATGGGCATGTCTTGCGCGTTGTGCCAGTGCAACCCTAATATAGCTTGTCTGAATCTTTGCCCTCTTTAGATTCACTCGTTTCACCGCCCCCTGAGGGCGGAACGGCAGCACAGTGGTTCGCGCTGTTGCTTCACAGGGCCGGGGTCCCAGGTGCAATTCCTGGCTTGGGTCACTCTCTGTGTGGGTTTGCACATTCTCCCTGTGTCTGTGTGGGTTTCCTCGGGGTGCACCGGTTTCCTCTCACAAATCCCGAAAGACGTGCTGTTAGGTAATTTGAACATTCTGAATTCTCCCTCTGTGTACCTGAACAGGCGCCGGAATGTGGCGACGAGGAGCTTTTCACAGTAACTTCATTTCTGTGTTAATGTAAACCTACTTGTGATACTAAAGATTATTATTATTATTATCTGAGGAGATGTGTAGTTCCTCCAGGCCTCCCTATGGCACAATATTCCACTTTGCGGTGCAATGTGTGCAGGGTGCAGCAAACAATCATGGTGCGGGACACGCTTTGTGGTAAGTATTGCAGAACCCCGCCTGAATAGCCCAAACATCTGAAATGCATCTTTAAGAGGCCGATAACCTGCTCTATTAACGATCTTGCGGCTGTGTCCAGTCATTAGTAAGGAACGGGTGTCATTAGCTATGCCTTTAGGGCGTATCCCTGACCACCGAGGAGTCAACCCTCTGAGCGTCCTCTAATATCTCTGGCACCTGGGAGTGATTCAAAATGTATGACTCGTGTCAGCTCCCTTAATACCTAGCACAAACATGCATGACCTGCTTTCTGTGATTAAAAATTAGCATGGACATTCAGAGAGTGAAGTCATTTTCTGCCAATGAATCTCACAGGCTGCTGCAAAGGAGCTCTCAAGGCCTTACGTGTGCAGGCGATGCTGCCCTGCACTTGCAGGAAGCCAGAAATCACAGCGAATCCACCCCTCTAGTCTTGCTTGCCTCATCCATGTGGAACTGCAGGTAGTGTTGAGCTTTATGAAAAAGGTCATCGGTCGCCTCCTTTATACATTTGCGCTTTGCCCATTGTGAGATTCAGCAAAGTTCCCCAGTGGATCTCTGGAAGGATCTGTCGGCAATAATGTTCAGGGTGGCAATAATCATCAGAGCAAACTGCATTGGATGCCGTCCACGTCTGTGCGGTGTGCGTTTCTCATGGGGAATGTGGCAAATATGAGCTAACACATCCCAAGACCAGCAAAGGCATCTGCGGAACTCGGAACTGTCTTTCCCTCATCTCCATGTATGAACATGGGAACATAGGAGTAGACCATTTGGCCCTTCAAGCCTGCTCCACAATTCAATAAGATCATGGCTGATCTGGTCGTGGTCTCCACTGCACTTTCCTATCTGACTCCCATAACCCTTGCCTTCCTGTCCAACAAAAGCTGAATCTCAAGACCTCATGCACTCTGCCTTTCCAGAACATACCATCGCAACCCCCCCCCCCCCCCCCCCCCTCACTCCTACCTGCCATCAGACCATCCAATGCCCCTTCATGATTCTTCAATTACCAACTTATAGGATGCAGATGTGCCTCCCTTGAATGTGAGGGTCCCAAACGTATGAGGGGCCAAGATAGAGTAGACGGGCAAGACTTGTTTCCCCAAGCAGAGAGGTCAATTACCAGCGGGAAAAGATTTAAGGTGATTCATAGAAAGAATAGGGGGGAGATTAGGGAAAACATTTTGCTGATGGGTGTCTAGAATTCACTGTCTGGATAGGTTGTTGAGGCAGGAACCTTCAACTCATTTAAAAGGTACTTGAGTCTACACCTGGACTGCTGTAACCTGCAAATCTGCAGACCATGCGCTAGAAGGTGGGATTAGAATTGGCAGCTAGTCTTCTCTTCAGCTAGTGCAGACACGATGGGGTGAATAGCCATGTGTTCTATGCACACAGGCCCAACAATGTTGCCCGAACTCCCACTCATCCTCAGGGAAGGTGTCCCTCTGGTCCATGGTGGCCCATGTACATTGAGCCCAGATGCAGTGTTCTATCCTTGATTGTCGTTTTGCAGGTGCCCTGGCCATTCGAGCACTGCCCTGGGATGCCGCTGAAGTCTGGTATGGAGATCGAGCAACACTATGGACATGAAAGTCCATGGAACCTTGAAGCTCCTGAACCCCTTTTTCAGCATTTTTACAGGACAGCGCTAGCTCAATGGCTCTTTTTAAACCCAGCATAGACTCCTCCAACAGCTTTCTATGTTTGGCCATGTTATTAATTCCACACACCAGCCGACCCCTCAGCATTTCAGAAAGGGATGGCCCAAACTCGCAATGTTCAGTCAACCGTCAAAGTTCAGTCAAGAAATCCATAACTGACTCCCCTGGAGTGCAACAGCAGTATTGAATCGGTAGTGTTGCATGATTACCGATGGTTTCAGGTCATAATGGTTGGACACGAGCTCTACCAATTCATCAAACAATTTTGAATCCAGAGCAGCCAGGTTGATGAGGCTTTTCATAATGCCAAAGGTTGGGATCCCACAGGCGGTCAGGAGGATTACCTTTTCTCGGTCCTCTCCAGCGATGCCGTTGGCCCTCGAAAAAGTACCTCATTCACTCTGCATACTGAGCCCAATCTTCCAGACCTGCGTCGAAGGCTTCCAATCTTCCGGAAAAACAGTTCCACACGTTACTGTACGGCAATCTTCTGGAGCATGTGGGATATCCAGAATCGGAATTAAAAGCTATTTTACCTTGTCGCCAGTATTAAGAGACAGGAAGCCGAGCGGTAACATTAAGTTGAATTATTCTCGGTCATGAAAAGTCTGCCTATAGCAGTGAACTATTTACAGAGTACAGTCCTGTTGGGACAATCAACATGCGTCTCCCTGTCCGGGCCGGCCTTTATTCCAAGTTCTTATGAGCCCCAGCTTGGTGGGCCTCCACCCACCAGCAGGGAAGCTCATATTCCACGAGTCCCATGCAGAGATTAATCCGGGTGTCGCTGTGACAGTTATTACAGAAGGTTACAGCAGAATGCCTCGAAAATCATAATGTGATCAGGCATAGGCAACATGGTTTTGTGACAGGGAAGTCATATTTAACTAATTTATTAAGAGTCTTTTGATGAAATTACAAGTAAGGTGGAGAAGAGGAATCTGTAGACGTGGTGTACTTGGATTTCCAAAAAACAATTGATACGATGTCACAACAAAGGTTATTACACACAAAAGAGCTCATGGTGTAATGGGTAACATATTAGCATGAATAAAGGGCTGGTTCGCTAACAGGAAGAAAAGAGTAGGGATAAATTAGTCTTTTTCAGGTTGATAAGCTGTAATGAGTGGTCGCCAGGATCAGTGCTGGAGCCTCAACTATTTAAAATCCATATCTATGACTCAGATGAAGGGACCAAATGTATGTTTCTAAATTTGCTAAAGACACCAAGGTATGCAGGAACTTAAGTTGTAAAGAGGAGATGTATGACAGATGAAAATTAGATACACATCCTAAAATTAAGACAGAGAACAAGGTGACTTTGTCGGGAGCTTCTGATCTTCTGCAGTGACTGATCACTGCTCTGAACGCTGAACTTTAGAAGACAGTTACATTTTTTTATGTTTTCATCAACTTCAGGTAAAATTGGGAATTTTTGAAGCCTTTTCCTTGACACTCACCTGGCTGAAGTGAAGCTCGGTAACAATGGAAACTTGGTGGAATACATATTCCATTTCATGTGATTCCGGATGTAGAGAAATTAATTGCTACAATACATTACTGATTTTCAGACAGAGCAGAACAGGTAATGCATGGCACTATAGTTGTTAAGTGGTAAGAAAATTTTGCGTTAATATGCAGATTCCCGATCTTAACATCTATTTATTTTGCTTCACAATTACTCTGATCTTGAATAAGATGCCAGCAAAACGTGCAATAATAGTTCAGATAAAAATCTAATTCTTAATTTTTGGCCTGACAGTTATATAAATGTTTTATTTATATAATATGTATGTGCATGGCTGAAGATTCACTAAAAGAAAAAGGGCTCCTCATTCTGTTTTCATGTGAGTTATGCTTCATATCCCATGACTAATGTCGTTACTTTATCCACAAAATGTTTGGAGGAAAAATTGATGTCAGAATTAATCCAGTTATCATTTGAGTCATGCTCCATATCTCTGTCACTTAAACAACTGATTCAAGAGTCCCCAAAATCTTGTGGCTTGTGATCTAATAGATCTTCTCATCTGATGACGGGTTCATGAAAATGATTGATAAGGAAATTGAAAATGTTTCTCACAATGTTTTTGACGGCCTTATGGGAATATAGAAAGCTGCTCAGGAAGGAAGACAACATCTTCTGAGCTCCTTGTTTGAAATCATAGAATCATGGAATTTAGAGTGCAGAAGGAGGCCATTTGGCCCATCGAGTCTGCAACAGCCCTTGGAAAGAGCACCCTACCCAAGCCCATACCTCTACCCAAGCCCATACCTCCACCCTATCTCCACACATCCACCCCATCCCCGTAACCCCACCTAACCATTTTTAGACACTAAGGGCAATTTAGCATAGCCAATCCACCTAACCCGCACATCTTTGGACTGTGGGATGAAACCGGAGCACCCGGAGGAAACCCATGCAGAAACGGGGAGAATGTGCCGACTCCGCACAGACAGTGACTCACTGGGACCATTGAGCTGTGGAATATAAATGGAATATAAACAATCATTTACATTTATAGGTGAATTTAATGTAGGAAACGGGCTCATGGTTCTCTACACATGTGAAATCAAAAAATGACAATAGGAACAGCAATCAATAGCTATTCAAAGGTTTGAGAAGAGTTTGAAAGAGGTGAAAGAGGTAGAGAGAGGGAGATGGAAAGATAAGGAGAGAGTCCCAGGGCTTGAGGCCTCGTAGCGGAAGAAATGGCTCTGGTTGATGAAGTAAGAGAGGATGCAAATAAATCCCAAATCAGAAGGACCGAGAGTTCAGGTGGAATGTAGATCTGACTGGAGGTGGTTATATAGTTAAGGGGGAGGAAGGACTCAAAGGAATCTGAACACAAGGCTGACAATTAGAAAACATAGAAAAGCAAAGTACTGTAGATGCTGGAAATCCTAATTCAAAGGAGAAAATACTGCGGATGCTCAGCAGGTTAGGCAGTACCTGTGAGGATAGAAACAGAGTTAAAATTTCTGTGTCAGAACTCTCAGTTCTGATGAAAGGCGATCAACCTGAGATATAACATTCTGTTTCTCGCTCCATAATTGCTGCTAAACCTACTGAGTATATCAATCATGATCTGTTTTTATTAATTATTAATTATAATTATAAAATGGATGTGTTGGGGATCAGGGAGCCAATGTAGCTTAACAAGGACAGGGGTGATAGATAAACAGGGTTTAATGCTGATAGGATACAAGGTCTTTATCATTGTTTATGTTTCATATGAGCCTCCATCCACCTCCATCATCCAACCTTTACTAACCCTTTCTGCTGCTTGCTTACCGAGCTTTCCCTTAAATATCTCCATGCTATTCACTCTGCTTTCTGTTTTGTAACCAACTTACAATCTATTCTGAGACAGAATACTCAACAATTGCAATATCAACACAACTATCTTTCTTAAAGATGGTACCATACTTATGGACAGTCAGCAGATATATATACATATTAACACATATGTAAATAAAATACTTCACAGTCAGTATACTTCATTTAGTTGCAGCCAGAATTGCTCCATGTCACATTATTATCGTACAAATCTGGCATCGTAATATTACAGGGTGTGTGCATCAAATAAGGCAAGTGCTTAAAGCTTAGGATTTTCACTGCACATGCAGTTCACACAATACCATTCTACATGTGAACATACAGTAACACGGAGGGCTAGGTTTTCCTTCGGGTCTGATACAAAAAGTTATACTTTCTGAATCTCAAACCCAACCCGGGAAAACAGTCACTGACCAGGGATTTCCATAGTGTTATCCATCCAATTAAAGATGGTGAGAAGGCTTCAGATGCCAGAGGACCAATCAGAGGCCTTTCAGCTTGAGAGGAGCAGTAGGCTGTAATAAATGGTCAGTAACCCAGAGGATGCTCAGATTTAGATTTTAGATTTAGATTTATTGTCATGTCTACTGAGGTACAATGCAAAGTATTGTTCTGCATACAGTCCAGACAGATCGTTCCATATATGAAAAACATAGGACATTTGATAAATACACAATGTAAGACAACGGATGAAGCACGACTGAATATTGTTACTCAGCAGAGAAGATGCGTGTGAAGTGTTCAGTCCAAAAGAGGATCATTCAGGAGTCTGGTAACAGCGGGGAAGAAGCTGTTTTTGAATCTGTTAGTGCGTGTTCCCAGACTTATGTATCTCCTTGGCCTCATGGAGGCAACTTTTCTTCAACTTGTTTAAACCTTTAAGTAAAAAAATAGATACTAGGAGCCAGGCTAGTGGCGGAAGGTGAGCCATTTTGTAGAGCAGCATATAGCTGCTGCCACATACAGACAGGCAGGAAGGGCTTCTAGGCCTGTCTCAGATCACCTCACTCACGCAGATACCAGGAGCTGCCAAATATAAAACCCCCAAATTAGTCTGCACTGGCTACTCCATGCCCATGCCTGCTCTTTCTTGGAATATAATGAATCAGAGTTCTGGGCAATGTAATTTAAACACCACAAAGCATTGTGTGCATGTTATATATGCTAAATAAACATATTTGACCTTGATGACAAAGATTGTACAGTGATAAGAAATCTTTAATGGGAATAAACTGCAGCTTTAAAAATTGAGAATAATCTAAGTGATTTTGCAAAGATCGAAAAAGGGATCAGATAGGGGTTTATTTTCTCCACAGATTTATTCAATTTGTTTTGAGAAAATATTCTTAGAGAGATTGAAGACCTTCCTCGCTTATTAGTTGGAGGTTACAACTTCAATAAAAAAGATGCATTGATGACAATGTTCTTATCGCCAACTCTGAAGAGAAACTACAAAAGATTTTGGTTTGAGTACTGACTGAAAGTGAGAAGACAGGGCTGAGGATAAACTGTTAGAAAACAAAACGCCTAATATTTTCCAAAGACAAGATCATACCAGAATATCAGATCACTGAAAAATGAAACAGACAGATTTTGTGACCGAGGAAATATGTTAATATCGAATGGAAAAGTCCAACCAAGAAGTATCTGCTCTGCCTTTGAGCTCAGATCTGGTATGTCTCGCTTGTGAGGACCATGAATGGATTCAATTTGAAATTGAATTGGTTTTTGGAGCAGGGAAGGAGCTGGATTAGGGGTTCGCTCCTGTCCACACTCTGAGCCCTGGCTTTGTAACTCAGAAAAAGTAATGAGACAGGTCAAAGATATAGGACAGTCTTCATTTTCAAAAATGAAGAAGATTACGATCAGCTCAATATTAAAACAAGGCTGACAATCCTGCAATGCTGTACGCCAATTCTGATATGCGGAAGCGAGCGTTCGACAATCAGTGAATGCATGAAGAGAAGAATCAATGCTGCAGAGTTGTGATTTTCGAAGGAAATAATGAATATTATCTTGGACAAGTCACATTCCCAATGTAGCGGTGCTAGTCTGAGATCAAAAGGAAATCTGCTGACCAAATGAGGAAAAGACAATTATATTTTCCTCGGCATTTATGAAAAATGAAATGAAATGAAAATCGCTTATTATCACGAGTAGGCTTCAATGAAGTTACTGTGAAAAGCCCCTAGTCGCCACATTCCGGCGCCTGTCCGGGGAGGCTGGTACGGGAATCGAACCGTGCTGCTGGCCTGCTTGGTCTGCTTTAAAAGCCAGCGATTTAGCCTTGTGAGCTAAACCAGCCCCTAAATTTAACAAGACTTTATGATTTGGAAAGACTGATACTGATGGAAAAGATCAATTGTAAAAGAGAATGAGGCAGACAAAGAATGACTTGTTTAAAGATCTTCACAAACTGGATGGATATACAACCAATGAAGATGATCCACCCCTGGTGCAGGGTTAAGATGGAAGTCCATTGTTGCCAACGCACTCCCAGGGCTTGTTATCTGAAGAGGAAATGAGAAAATAATTATACAGATCACAAAACATTTAAAAATTCCAGCACCTTGTATATTGAAATTTTTCAAAATTATAAATATGATTCCTGTTCCAAATCTGCTGACTCCTTCTCTCCCCAAAGATATAGCTGCTGGAAAAGTGTATCTTTAACATATTAAATAAAAGAGAGACCCAGTTTTGATCAACAAAGTATGAAGCATATTCTGTTATTTACGTGTTGTGCAATATAACAAATCTGTATGGGATCACGATTCACATCAGTGTTCACAGCAAATGTTAAATCCTACTGCAGCAAAATGTTCTTCAATACCTGAAAGATCAGACCTAAAGCTTTTAAAACTGATTAGGCCTGGACAATAACAAACAGTTGCAAAATAAATCCCTTTTAGATTTTCTGATTTTTTTTTCATCTTTGCTCTCTAATAGCTTTGCTTCTTTCCATAGCTGCTGATTACTGATAGTTGATTGAGCTTTCTTTCAGCAGGAAGTGGGCCAGAAGATAGCATCAATTTAACAAAATATACACTTCAGTAATCACAAGCAAAACACTTACAGCAGCATTTGTCATGCTCAATGCCCCTATCTGCTCAGCATCCTTATTGAGATGCTGTGCGCTCCTGCACTGGCAACACCCATTCATCTTCAAAACTTTATAAAGATAATTCCTAAGCTGATGTGTGACCTGCTGTATTTATGCTTCCAGACATGCACAGACTCACTTTTTATACTGGTAACATTTCCTTCTGCTGCTTTTATATGTTTCTTTGTGGTAGAAGAAAAGTGAACAAAGTGAAATGGAGATATGAGACAGACTTGACAAGCAATGCTTTTACTTCATGGTTTGGCATTTTACACGTCTTGCATAGAGCAGAGTTTGGGCTTGATTTTACCACTATCTGACTGGCAGGAAGCCTAGAAGGTGGATCGATGGGCAGGTAAATTGAGCTGGTTACTTACCAGCTAAGATCCCAACCATTGCATTAACTTGCAAGGTTTTGTAGTTGATAAGATGCCCACCTAAATTGGCAGAGCCTTAGAAGTTTACACAAATCACAGTCTCATTTGGACCCTGATATAGAATTAATAACAGTGGATTGTTGAAGCCAATTTGTCTTCCCTGCTGTGCAGAATAGATCTACAGCCGGTCCTCAGACAGCAACGGCCCTTCTGCTGTGTCTAAGGCTTTCTATTGTGGGGTCAGGATGAACATGAGTATTCCTTCAGTCCACACAAGATCCCCTCAAAAGCATCATATACATGGAAATCGATTCCAACTAAAGGCCAACAGTCTTCCCCTTCCAACAGCTGTTCGATGCTTTCTTCCTGACCATTACAAATGCAGATTGGACCTTGAGCATTTCAAGGGATTTCCTCTGCCAGAGGGGTAATGAATTCACCAGAGCAGAATTCTGCCAAAGTTAAAATCCACCACTCAGAATGAAGAAAAGTCACATCGGACTCGAAACATTAACTCTGTTTCTCTCTCTGCACAAATGCTGCCAGACCAGCTGGGACTTTCCAGCACTGCCTGTTTTTACTTCAGATTTCCAGCATCCAGAGCATTTTGCTTCCCTTTCTTTAAGGGTAATACTTACTTTTCTCGATACTTTTCGATCAAGCCTTCGTCAAGCTATTTTACTCAAACTTGTTTGTAACTGTTAGAACTTACTAACCAATATGTTCTGCTCAGGGTTGCATAATTGCACTTTTTAAAAAAGCAGAAAATTGGAAAGAAAACTTACGTTAGCTCTTAGCCACTTCCTGCCACATACAATTTCCCATGATAAAGGAATGCCCATATTCAACTGGCAAGAGCACCAGTAAAATATGAATTTGGGAGTTGAGATGTCCTGTAACCATTTCACAATGTTCACAGGACAATCAGCAGAAAAGCCATTTGTAACCAGAATCAGGTGAAATAGATGTCTGTGAAGGTCATAAAAAGTATTCAGTAAAGTTCAGTCCATTTTGGGATAGGTAGCTTATTGAGAATGGTGTCAGAGAGACCATTAGAACGCTCTGGAGGTGATATCATGCTATGATAGAGGAATGGTGCAATGTGTTTTCTTAAAGGACTGATTTCTGCTGTGGAGGCCTTGGAAAGTCACTCAAAATGAGGTACTGTCAATTTCTAAATCTTAAATTGAATTTGAGAAACTTTGTACACCCTTTGAAATACGTAAGGCAAATACAACCGAAATAAAAAGTGCTAACAGGAAATAAGAAATGCAAATTGCATTGACCAAATTTGGTCCTGTCAGTAGGGTGGATTCTACTATCTACCTAATCAACCAGTGGATTGTCAGTCAGCAGTTCCTATGTATTTTCATATAAAACTGATTACCAATTGTCATCAGACCCGTGGTTGCATTTAATCTGCTGCAATCATCAAGACAATTAAATCATCATTACTGAAAGCACTTTTTCAATAACCTTCAGTGTTAGAAATGTAACCTCTATTGCATTAGATCACAGGGCAGTTTTAAAAATGGATTTTGAGTGGGTATAAGGCATTTTTTAAAAAATTCTAGAACATTCTGCATATTTGAAGAAATCTCAGCTGGATTGTTCCTTTAATGATTCTGAAGTGTGTTCATTTGAGCAAAGCTACATGCTTCAGAACTGAAATTCACCACCACCACCACTGCCCGTCCGTTTGTAATTAACTGCAGTACGAAGCACTTAGAGCAATTGACTAGCAACGTATCAGCAATATTAAGCAAGTACTTTAGCTATTCTACTGACAATCTGATTAGTCCTCAAACTCAACTAGACATTTTTCACAAGATTTCCAGGTGTTATAATAATCTTTATTATTGTCACAAGTAGACTTACATTAACACTGCAATGAAGTTACTGTGAAAATCCCCTGGTCACTACATTCTGTTCGAGTACACGGAGGGAGAATTCAGAATGTCCCAATTATCTAACAGCGCGTCTTTCAGAACTTGTCAGAGGAAACCGGAGCACCCGGAGGAAACCCGCGCAGACGCAGTGAGAACGTGCAGACTCCGCACAGACACTGACCCAAGCCGGGAATCGAACCTGGGACACTAGCGCTTCAAAGCAACAGCGTTAACCACTGTGCCACTGGGCCTGCCTGTTCAGCCAAAGGCTTACATTGAAAGTTTTTTGTTGTTGCTTTGAACTAATATTTGCTTGAAAGATATTAAAACATGAGTAACCGATGTTGTCAAAGATAAGACAGTAGGCGGAATATAAAGGGAAAAAAACAATCCCATTTTGGGTGGGTTTAGCCCGGCGCCAGCAGGGCTGAGAGCGACCCTGCTATTGACCGTGACTCTGTAGTTTTTTTGGCCTCATAAAGAACGCCCTGTCAAGGCTGTGCTTACCTTCATTTCCTGCACTGAAGAGTGACTGGAGCCCCATATTTAAATACTGCCCTGATCTCCCGACCATCCACAGTGGCCTCTGGACTCCCTAACGCCCAATTTAACTGTTGGGGATCCTTGAGCCCCCTCTCAGCCCACCTCATAAGGACAGGACACCCCTGAGGTCGATCCCTGGCACAGGCAACCTGGTACCTGGGCATCTTGGCACTGCTAGCTTGGTCCCCTGGTAGTGCCTGTGCCTGCCTGACAGGGCCACCTAGGCCTGGGTTGCACTGCCAGGGTGCCCAGGTGGCAGTGCAAAAGTGCCTGGGTGGCAGCGGAAATGTCAGGGTGCCATCCTGCCTAGAGCCCGACCACCCAGGGCCTTCTATACTTGGGAGACCCCTGCAGATGCCATTGCGCTTGGTCCACATTTGTGTGCACTAGTGTTAAACGGCGCAATGATGAGGTCTCCAGGTGCAGGCATTAGTTCCCGGGTGCTGTGAGAATCCGGCGCAAACATATTTAAGTGAGTCTAACTGCTCACTCACATATGCAAATCTGGATCCCACCCAGATCGTGATGTCTCGCGAGATCCCATTTGATCTCACAAGGCATTCTGAGCTTCGATCTTGCGGGATTTAACGCCTTGTCACATCACTGAGTCGCGTGCGACGACGATTGCGCCCAATGTGTTCCTGTTGTTTCATTGTGGGCAGCCCCACGCCATCGGGAAATCCCCGGACGTGGGTGCACTGCCGGCACAATGGAGAATCCTGCCAGCGGAGAATCCCGCACCGTGTGTTTAACTCTGCGATCATTTGTCTTCATAGAAAAGCTAGTACCAAATGAGCCAAGCTAAATTAACAATAGCATTAAGCTGAGGGCGAAAGAGTGCTTTAGGACATGTTGTCCAGGAAAATTTGACATGCACATACTCCTCCTTGAAATTCAGCTTAAAGTTTTGAGATGGTGGATTCTTTCTTGGTGAGTACTTTCTTGTTTTGTCATGTGGGATCCTTCTCTGCTATCAGCAGTGCTATGCTAATGAAGGAGTAGGACTGGAAGTCTACTTGAAGTATGCAATTCATCTGCAATCCATCCACAGAAACAGAGTCTCCCAAGATACTGTTTCTCAAACAAGTTGAAGTATAATTGCCCCGGGTGATATATGCAGTTCGGATTATAGTTAATGGTGTGTTAAATGTGCCTGCAGTGTTTTATGTCCTCCTGAGCATTCCTCCTTTGCTCCTCTGTTTCCTTCAGTAACCAAAAATGCAGCATAATTCTCATGGGAACATTTCAGTTATTAATGAAAATAAGTAGTGTGAATTACGCATTTAAAGCAAAGTTTGGCAAAAATAACAGATGGAAAATAAACATTTCTAAAATCCTTGGCTATAGCATTCTAACAATCCCAGAATGTAGCATTACAGCAAATCCACACTCCTTGATTTACGTCCTCAAATATTGGATACCCATTTATTTTAAGTATCACTCACAGGGAGTGTACTTCAGAAGTAAAGCCTAGAAGATCCATGTGTTGGTTTATGTGGCTCCTCTGGTCCTTATTGTTAAATTAAAATCAGTATTTCACCAGTATTTAGCAAAACTGCTCAGACAGATTTCATGCCTATTCACAAATGTTACTTACCTCAACAAAGTTTAAAGACAACCATGTGGGGAGTGTGATGATATGCATAAGCTATCATGTATATAATGATGTAAACAACCTCCGGTCAGCAGGTGGCAGTGTAAGTCTACCACGTGACTCTGTACCTCGAGGAGTTGGGAGTTAGTCATGTCTGTGGATAGTCATACTTGCAGTAGCTCAAGGATAATTTCTCAATATTAGTAGTTTGTAATAAATTTCTCATAGTTATCTTTACCATGCATTTATTTTATAATAAAACACTTTAACAAGTCAAGAAGTAGACGGTCTTCTGTGCATCATTTCTACCGGCCAAGCACAAGAACATAACATGGTACCAGAACTGCAGATCTGTTAAGAAAACAAGGGTTATTTGAAGATCCGAACAACTAAAGATAATTCCAGAGAAGAAAGAAGGAAAAAAGAAAAACTATTCTACTAACCTCGAGAACCACTGGCAACTTGTACTCAACACACAGCTAGACTCCAAAGCCCAGGATAGAAGGTCTGGAGGCACCATACCAACTTTGAGTCACTGGTAATGTAGATGAAAATTGGTGTCTATTCAAACAGCAATTCACTCTCTATTTGCAGCTCTTGGTCTGCAGGCACAGCCTGATGAGAGACGCATAGCTTGGTGCTCACTGTAGCAGGTCCACAAGCGCTAGAAATATTTAATATGTTTGTTTTTGAAAACGAGGCGGATAGCAAGAACTTTGAGGAAGTTGTAAAGCAATTTGATCGACATTGCACTCCCAAAAAAATTAGATGTTCGAGCGCTACATATTTCGCTTGTGCATGCAGAAGGCCGACAAATCCTTTGATAGTTTTGTGACCAATTTGAGTCTGAAGGCGCAATCTTGTAATTTTGCTACCCTACAAGCATCAAAGACACGTGATCAGATCGTGTTCGGGATTTGTAACAACAAGGTACGTAGTTAAGGGAAAATGAGCTTCAGCTGGATGATGCTATCAAAATTTGTCATGCCAGCAAGTTAGCTGCACAGCAGATTAGCACTTTGAATCTTAAACGTTTTGGCGCAAAGATAGGAGAGGCAGCCGACGCCATTAGTGTAGTGACACACTCGAGTTCAAACCATAGTCCCAGCACTGGTGGCCATTTTAGGCGACTGACTGGAACCTCCATTTCATGCAAGAGATGCGGCAACAGATATTTGCCACGACAATGAACAGTTTTGGAACGGTATGCTCCAAATGCAAAGGCAAAAATCATTTTGCGAAGCAATACTTTGCCAGTAAAAAAGCAGAACAAACAAAATTGATCAACATGGTTGACGAAGTATGCCTCGGAGACACGTTACTCGTCAACATAATTTCTCGTGAGGACAAGGATAGTCAAGGCATGCAAAATGACAATGTTTTGATGCCGATTTGCAGTAACAGTGAAGTTAATTCAGACTTCAAAAGGCAAATGGACAATTCCATTAATAATTAATGGCACATTAATTAACTTCAAACTTGACATGGGAGCAAGGGCCAATCTTATCAGTTTGTCAGATTTAAATGAACTGAGAATTAAACTGCAAATATTAAATAAAGCAGTACTACTGAAAGACTACAACTGAAATGAAATTACTATGCTTGGAGAATGCAAGCTCGATGTGAATGTAAAGAACAAAAAAACTCACACCGTGCCATTTTCCATTGTAGAGGTGGAACATGAATCTCTTCTGAGAGTGGAAGCATGTGAGGCACTTGAGCTAGTTAAGTGGGTTTACAATGCAGATTCTGCTGTAAACAGATAAAATGTATCAGTAGATTCCATACTGAAGGAATTTCCTGGGTTATTTCAAGGCTTTGGCACTTTACCTTTTACGTACAGAATCCAGTTAAAAGAGAATAGGGAATACGCAACCAGTAATGCATGCACCAAGATTTGTACCCATTTCATTGAAAGGCAGATTGAAGGATGAGCTGGAAAGGACAGCCGCATTAGGTGTAATCAAAAACATAGAATAACCTACAGAATGGGCAAATTCTATGGTCTGTGTCAAGAAGATAAATAATGACCTGAGAATCTGTATGGTCCCCAAAGATCTAAACCTCAACATTAAAAGAAAACATTATCCAATTTCGAAGAGAGAACAAACCACATGTGAGATGTCAGGAGCAACCTGTTTGAACAAGTTAGATGCTTCACAAGGTTTGTGGCAGCTCAGGTTGGAGATAAGAAGAGCTCAAAGCTGTACACTTTCAACACTCCATTCAGGCGATATTGTTTCTTCAGGATGCCATTTGGTATAATTTCTGTGTCAGAGATTTTTCATTAGGCAATGGAACACATCGTTGAAGAAATCCCGGGGGTCAGAGTAAATGTTTACGACATAATCGTCCGGAGATCGACACGAGAAGAGCACAACAAAAGGATTCTCAGAGTACTGAAGAGCATTAAAAAGAATGGCTTGGGGCAGCACGGTGGCCTAGTGGTTAGCACAACCGCCTCACGGCGCTGAGGTCCCAGGTTCGATCCCGGCTCTAGGTCACTGACGGTGTGGAGTTTGCACGTTCCCCCCGTGTCTGCGTGGGTTTCACCCCCACAACCCAAAGATGTGCAGAGTAGGTGGATTGAAAACGCTAAATTGCCCCTTAATAGAAAAAATAATTGGGTAATCTAAATTTTAAAAAAAAGAATGGCTTAAAATTGAATAAAGCCAAATGTCAATTTGGTGTTGACACGATCATGTGTCATAAGCTTTTAAGGAGATAAGCTTTCTGCAAAAGGTATACAAACGGGTCAAGAAAAAATAAAGGCAATCTTGAATATGCCGCGTCCCAATGACAAAAAAGGTATACTTAGAATGTTAGGAATGATAAATTTTGTTGGCAATTTTATTCCTAATCGTGCAGCAAAAAACTTCACACCTCAGAGAAACAATTAAGAAAGATACGATATTCCAATGGTTTACTAGACATGAGCAGGAATGGCAAGCATTACAAAAATCATTGACTACAGCACCAGTGCTGACATTTTTTGACTCTACAAAGAAGACGAAAATTTCAACAGATGCATCGAAAGATGGGTTTGGAGTGGTGTTATTGCAATAAGACAATGAAGAAAATTGGATTCCAATTGCCTATGCTTCCAGGTCAATGTCTGACACAGAGCCTAGGTATGCTCAAATTGAAAAAGAACACTTATGTTTAATTAATGGTCTTACTAAGTTCCATGACTATGTATATGGTCTGCCAACATGTTTAGTGGCAACTGACCACAGACCATTTGTAGCAATAGTTTAAAAAATCTCAACGCGATGTCCCCTTGGATCCAACGCATGATGGTAAAGCTACAAAAATATGATTTTGATCTAATCTACATGCCAGGCATGCATCTCATCATAGCCAATGCACTATCTTAAGCCACAGGCATGGAAGAGATACACCAGATGGATGAGGATGTTCAAGTCCATGTAAATCTTGTCACTGCGTCCCTTCCTGTATCTGATGACGAATCAAGATTGAAGGTAGAAGAAAGGACCAAAGACACAGTCTTACAATAGGTGATAAAATATCTCCACGAAGAATGGCCTAAAGGTTCCTGCTCCAGCTATTGCAATGTGAGGGCAGAATTAAGCCATGCCAATGGGGTTTTGCTTCGATAACAAAGGATTGTAATTCCACAATCGTTAAGGTCGATGATTCTTCAGAAACTTAATGTAGGGCACTTGGGAATAGAAAACTGTAAGCGTAGGGCCCGGGATACAGTTTATCTGCCAGGTATCAACCATGATATTCAACTAATGGTCAATAACTGCGATACTTGTCAAAAGTTTCAATACAACAGAGAAAAGAACCGATGCAGATGGGCGAGATCATCGCAACTCTGTGGCAGAAAGTGGGCGTGGTATCTTTTATCTGAAGGAAAGGAGAACGTCTTAGTCATTGGCTACTTTTACAATCATCCAGAAGTAGCACAGCTAGCGAACTCCACTGCTAGATGTGTAATAAAGCATGCTAAAGACATTTTTGTATGCCACGGGATACCTAGCATAGTCTTGAGTGACAATGGCCCATGTTTCAACAATTATGAGTGAACAGAGTTCGCACATAAGCACGATTTCAAACATGTCACTTTGAGTCATCTGTATCCTCAGTCTAATGTAAAGGAGGAGAAGGGTGTTCATATAGTGAAACAGTTGCTAAGAAAGCCATGGATAGCCAAGAAGACACTTATCACGCGCTACTCAGTTATTGGGCAGCACTATTAATCAATGGGCTTTCACCAGGTCAGTTGCTGATGAATAGGCGACTTAGGACAAACTTCTCCTGTGTTCCGAAAGAACCTGTTAATCTACGACTAGAGAGGAAACGTATTTTTCAAAAAAGGAGGCAAAAGAGATACTACGACAAATCCATGAGGAGGCTCCAACCATTGCAAAACGATGACAGAGTCAGGCTGGAAGATCCAGATGGGACGAGATGGTTAAAATATGCAAAGGTACTACAACAGGCAGGTCCTCATTTGTATCTAGTCATTGCTGATGACGGAACAGTTTTAAGGAGAAACAATCTTTTGTTATGGAACCACAAGACGATATTGGGCTGGATTCACCGCCCCATCACGTCACATTTCAGGTTCACCCCACCGGTGGAATACTCCATTATGCCGGTGGAGCAATGGTCAATGGGGTTTCCCATTGTGGGGCAGCCCCACACCATTGGGAAACCCCCGGGTTGCCGGCAAAACGGAGCACCCTGCTGGCAGAGAATCCAGCCCATTGTGAGTTGAAAAAGAAACATTTCAGCATACAGAGCCAGAACAAAGTAAAAATGCACAAATTCAAGAAGAACAACTAGAAACATCAACAACGACAACTGAAAATGAAACACGGTCACAGAAGGTCAACAAGACAAAGGCGGAAACCTGAGAGACTGAATTTGTAATGGACTGTAAATAGTAAAATTTTCTAAAGAATTATGCATATCACATTGTATTGTAAAACAAAGTCATGTATGTAAACAGTTACATTTCCAAAGGAAAGCGGATGTAATGATATGCATAAGCTATCATGTATATAATGATGTAAACAACCTCCGACCAGCAGATAGCAGTGGAAATCTACCGTGACTCTGTGCCTAGAGGAATTGGGAGTTAATCGTGTTAGTGGATAGTCATACTTACAGTAGCTCTAAGATAATTTATCAGTATTAGTAATTTGTAATATATTTCTTATAGTTATCTTTACTATGCATTTATTTCATAATAAAACACTTTAACTAGTCAAGAATTAGATGTTCTTCTGTGCATCATTCCTACTGGCTAAGCACCAGAACGTAGCAGGGAGGTTAATAAAGGTTCACTGCCCCACACTATTACAGCCCTTCTGGTCTCATAAAACAATGGTGCAGAATGAGTGAAGAAGTATAAGAGTGGGAATTGGCATGATTATCATGATGCAAAACACACTAGCTGCTGACATTCAGGAGTGGATCCTCAGTGACTATAGCATTTCTGTCACTATGGCAGATGCATCACAGTTATAGATAGCTGGCCATCTGAATCTAAGGCAGCTTGCCAGTTCCTTTGGCCTTCAACCTTCATTGCTACTCAATCAATTAAATGCACAGGGTACATGAGGATGAATCAAGATTCACAATCGCAAAGAGTACACTAAAGATCTGAAGGAAAACACATTTAACACTTGCTGCACAGATAGTGGAACGGCATTTAATTGTATTAATTTGCAAAATAAAGAAACATGGTTTGAACAATATATTGTAGTCTGTCATTATTTCAATGCGCTGAAGAGGAAGTTCTTTTTTCCATTCTTTAATGTATCAAACTTGAGCACTAAATTAGTAAAGCCAGCAGCTTTATGTTCAGTGCAGACTTTTATTGTGCCCAGCTCCAGGGCTATCAAGAATCTCTGTGCAATAAGACCATTTTGTTCAGAGAATTCTCTCAGACAAGTCTCCCTGGCTTCAATAGTTCATGGCCCTTGAAGAGATTACATAAGGAGCGTAATAGGAATCATTACAAACATTTAAAGGAAATAAAATAGAATAAGACTTTCTTCCTTTTGTTTCAAGTCCGAATAAGGTCGTCACATTTTAATCTGTTGAACTGGAATAAGGGGTTGGCTACTAAAGTAATTCAGTGACAAATCTGCCGACTGACCACTGTTTCAGTATCCGGCCTCGGCACTTAGCCTCCCTTTGGGAGAATCGCGCCCCATGTTCTTTCAATAATAATACATTCAATTGTGCAAAACTATTTACGAATGACAAAACTGTCGTTGAATAATTGGAAATAAGTACCTTGGCAGCTTGTTTGATTCTAAAAGTGAATCAGTGAATTGGTAATTTTTGATGAGATATAATTGAAATTTTTCCAAGTTGTCTTGAATTAAAACTGGAGAAATGGGGTACATTTTCTCAATATATAAAGGTTAATAATGATTACATGCATGATATACTACACCTAGCACAGAAAAAACCTTCACTTTTTGGAACCCTTCAATGGGTGCCTTGGCTCATACAACCTTATTCCATATTATACAAATAAATTACATGCCATCTGGTTGATATGGGAAAGGTCTAATCCCACAAACACATTTAGGAGTGTTCTGATCTGTGATATTGTATTAGGTGCATACCGTGAAGAAAAGCAACTGGACTTTTTTCTAAAATACGCATATGATTGCAGAACTTTATAATTGACACTTAGAGGCTATAGAAGAATACTGGCAAAAATGATCGGAAATATTGTTACAGAATAGCTATTAACGTTTCTCATTGCTTCAAAAAGATTTAGGATTGTGTTAAAGGAAACCTCGTTTGGCACAATTAGAAATAATTATTTTCTAAATTATTATAATTCCACAACTGCAGAAAGATATGTCAGCTACTGTAGTTTTCTGCAGACAGGTTCATGAGTCAGGTTTAATTCTTGGTGGGAAACTGGCAGGACCAAGCAACATTCCCAGACAGGATTTTCCCTCTCAGGGTGGGGAACAGAGATCTGGACTGTTTCCAGGTCCTAAACTCCCCAGGGAAACAGACATACATTGGTATTTTCACAAGGGTACCCGCTTAATTGAACTTGAGGCAGGTTCAACATTTAATTAAGGATGTTGGGAGGGTCTCAAAGCAGGAGTGCTAATCTGAGGTCTTCAAGATTAAAGGATTCAGCAGGTTGAAATGGAAGCAAAGTAAGAGGGCAGCACGGTAGTATAGTGGTTAGCACAATTGCTTCACAGCTCCAGGGTCCCAGGTTCGATTCTGGCTTGGATCACTGTCTGTGAGGAGTCTACACATTCTCCCCGTGTGTGTGTGGGTTTCCTCCGGGTGCTCCCGTTTCCTCCCACAGTCCAAAGATGTGCAAGTTAGGTGGATTGGCCATGATAAATTGCCCTTAGTGTCCAAAATTGCCCTTAGTGTTGGGTGGGGTTACTGGGTTATGGGGATAGGGTGGAGGTGTGGGCCTGGGTAGGGAGCTCTTTCAAAAGAGCTGGTGCAGACTCGATGGGCCGAATTGCCTCCTTCTGCACTGTAAATTGTATTAAAAAAAAGAGAAGGGACTTTAAGTTGGAGGCACCTTTCCTCCAACTTCTTAAAATTTTATATTAAAAAATTGCTTTTGCAGCCATTGTGGCAGATGGGGAACACCTCGACAAGACAGAATGTGACTGCTCCTGCACCCAGCCGGGCAAGGAGTGCCACTGACACTGGGTTAAGGCAGGCAGTAGCAAGGAACACCTGAGAGGAGTGGTGTTTGCAGGATCTGTTTCAAATTCCATCAGAGTCCAATGTACAGCATGGAACTCTGATTTGCATATGTTCAATCAGGCTGACAACAGTATTAAAATCACAGCTCGGAAAGAATGAAGTGTGAAATGGAGTAGCCGTTTTAACTGCTCACTTGCTCCATTTCCTGAAATCAAGTAATAAAATAACCTGTGTTTAAAAGAGGATGGTAGCTTCAGGTGCAAGTTCCAAAATGACAGGTCTGGGGCGACACTGGGCTAAATCGCTGGCTTTTAAAGCAGACCAAGGCAGGCCAGCAGCACGGTTCAATTCCTGTACTAGCCCCAGCACCCCCCCCCCCCCCGAACAGGTGCCAGAATGTGGCAACTAGGGGCTTTTCACAGTAACTTCATTGAAGCCTACTTGTGACAATAAGCGATTTTTATTTTCAATTTATACCCTGAAAATGCCCCAAATTTCCCCTGCAAGTCCATAATTCTCCCCAGACTTTCCAATGGATTTGCCACATGCAACAGTGAACTTTCCAAAGATCTCGAACACGTACCGCCACACCACCCGGTCAAAGGCATCCTCGCATCCATCAATGTCATCACCTCTGGCATGCTTCCCCACGATGGGGTCATAACCACATTCAATAATCTCCTAATATTACTGGACAACTGCTGCCCCATCACGAACCCTGTCTGATCCTCTGAGACTGCATCCAGCACACACACTTCGAATTGCCTCACCAAAAGCTTGGCCAACACTTTCATGTCCGTATTCAACAACAAGATGAGCCTATAGGACCAATATTCGATCGGATCTTTGTCCTTTCTCGTCGCCGGCAACGCCCCCCTTTCCACCAACATATTAAACACGATCTAAAGATGGGGGGGACCAGCTCTGCCAAGAACTGTTTATAAAATTCCGCTGGAAAGCCGTCCAGCCCAGGCGCCTTCCTCGACTGCATCATATCCACACACTCTATTACCTCCGGCATCCCCAATGGCTCTTCCAAAGCCTCCCACCTCCCCTCTTCCCCCTCCAGGTACACCAACCCATCCCCATCCAAGAACCAACTCACATCTGCCTCCTCGCCCCCGAAGCTTGGCCCCATAGAGCCCCCAATGAAAGGCCTCAACCACCTCATTTATTTTCCGCAGCTCTGTCACCACCATTTCATTTCACCTCCCCACTGCCCTCATCTGCACAAGTTCCCTTGCCACTGCTTGCCACCTCAGATAATGCACCAGCAGGCAACTGGCCTGCTCCCCATACTCATAATGTACCCCCCACTTAGCCAGCATAGCTGGCCGACCACCTCCCCCGTTGTCAAAATGCCCCTGCAATTTCCTTTTTCCCACCAGAAATTCCCTAGTTGGAGCCACCGAGTACCTGCGATCCACCTCCACAATAACTTCCAACAATCTCTGCTTCTCCTCCCTCTCGACTCTGTCTCTATGGGCCTTATACAAAATTACTTCCCCATGAACGACTGCCTTCAATGCCTCCCAAAACGTGCCTTCCAAAATGTGGCTGCAGAGACCTCCCCATTTTGATTGAGCTCCACATGGTTCTTAATCACCAATGCCACCTTGTCACAGACTCTTTATCCTCCAAATGTGCCGAATCCAACCTCCTCCTGGTCTCTGTGCCCCCCACCCCACCTTGCCCCCCCCCCCACCCCCCGTCCTACACCTCACATCCAAATAATGTGGTGCACGGTCCAAAATCACTCTTCCCATGTATTCTGCCCCCACAACCACTGAAAAAAACGCCTTGTCCACCACAAAAAAAAACAACACGGGAGTATACCCAATGAACATGTGAGTAGAAGGAATATTCCCTCTCTCCTGGGTACCTAAACCTCCATTGGTCCACCCCACAACTTTCACTCAAGGTAGAAAGCGCAGCCCCAACCTCCACACTGCTTCTGTTCATTAGCATATTCTGTTAGCATGGTGACTCCCACCTGGAGGCCCAAACAAAAGGCCTCACCTCAACCCTCCGACCTCCCCATCCCCCCACTCTGCTTGCATGTAATGTCCCCTCTTTGACCCCCCCCCATGTTCCCCCCCCATGCAGACCAAACTCCCGACTGCAACTCCCATGTACATAACACAGCATACAAAAGCACCCATAATAAAACAACAACAGAAAAACATCCACGTACACTAAATTATCAATTACAATCAAGAACCAGCGTAAACACAAACATAACCAGTCACAGACCATACAAAAGGTGCAATAGGTACAAGCAGTGCAAAAGTCCCCTCCTCAGCTCTCTCCCAACCTCCTTAATGAAGTCATTCACCTCCTCTGGTGTCAAGAAATAATGCTCCCTGCCCCTGAAAGCTACCCAGAGTTTGGCTGGATGCAGCACCCCAAACTGAACTTTGCTCCAAAAGTGTGCTGCCTTGGCCTTATTGAATCCACCCATCTCTTGGCCAGGTCAGCACCAACGTGCTGATAGATCCGGATCTGATCACTTCCTAGATGCAGTTGTGAGTCGTTCTGGCCGACGTCAGAATCATTATTTGTCCTGGAATTTGTGCATGCACACAATCACTGCCCGAGACGCTCCTCAGCCCTCGGTCTCTGCATCAAGGACCTGTGGGCATGATCCACCTCTGGGCCTTGTTAAAGATCCTCTCCTCCACCCTCTTTGCAAACATCTTCGCGAAGGAGCCCATGGCACTCGTTCCCTCTGGCAGGACCACAATTATGTCCGATAGCAGCACCTTGCAGGCCTCGCCCAGGATCACCATCTCTGCCTCCAATGACACAATCTGATCACTCTGACCCAACACCACCCTTTCCACCTCTTGGATTGTCACTCCTTGCACCTCCAAGTGCTTCTCCACCCGATCCAAGGTCCTGCGAAGAGATCTTACTGCCCTTTCAATTGCATTCCACCAGTCTTCCTGCATCTCCTTCCATTGCTGCGTGGCAATGGACACCAGAATGTAATAAAGCATATCAATCTGCAAAAGATGCACTGAAAAAGTCTGAAGTGTTGGTACATTTTATCCCAAAGTTACCATTACAACTTGCCTGTGATGCTTCACCAAACAGTGTTGGAGTGGTGGTGCCACATATACTACCTTCAGGGGAAGAAAGGCCCATAGTGTTTGCATCTAGTACATTAACAAGTGCAGAATCTAACTGCGCACAGTTGGAGAAGGAGGTACTGAATATTATATTTGATGTATGAATATTACATCAATACCCGCATGGTCTTCACTTCACATTGCTGAAAGACCACAGGCCTTTAACAGCTATTTTTGGGCTGCTCAAAGGTACCCCTTCATTGACTGCAAGTAGCCTCCAACCATAGTCGTTAATCCTATCGGCACATCCTGACACAATTAAATACCGTCAATCCGAAAATCACGCTAATGCAGATGCATTATCACACTTACCATTACCAGTAGGTCAAATACCACCTAGTCATGATAAAAGTTTTTGCTGTTCACAGATTGAGAATGTTCCAGTGACTGCAACTCAGTACCAACATGCCGCCCCAACAGCAAAGGGCAGATGTGTGTTGTGGGGGATGAGAGTAAATATTCAACCAAATGTACAACAAAAGGTTTTGGAGCAATTGCACGAAAGACACCCAGGCATTGCATAAATGAAAGAATGAGCACCGAGTTAGTTCTGATGCCCTGGATTTGATGCCTAAAAGAAGAGAAAGCAGGAGTGAGCCAGTCATGTGCAAGGGTGTGGGCATCACTGGCTAGGCCACAATTTATTGCCCATCCCTAGTTACCCTTCAGAAGGTGGTGGTGAGCTGTCTTCTTGGACCGCTGCAGTCCCTGAGGTGTGGGTAATGCCATTAAATGACAAGGAGCAATGGTTAGATCCTCTCTTGTAGGAAATGGTCATTGCCTAGCACTTGTGTGGCGCAAATGTAACTTGCCACTTGTCAGCCTAAGCCTGGACATTGTCCAGGTCTTGCTGATTTTTGACATAGACTGCTTCATTATCTGAGGAGTCAGGAATTGTGCTGAATATTCTGCAGCCATCTGTGGTCATCCCTACTTCTGACCTCATAATGGAAGGGAGGTGATTGATGAAGCAGCTGAAGATGGTTGGGCCCATTGGTTGGACCCATTGCATCCATGAGAGTAGCCTAAAATGCTGTGGCAATATCTGCATGTTGACTTTGCTGGTCCAGTCGAGGGGCACATGTACACGGTCGTTGTAAATGCACACACAAAGTGGCCTGAGTGGTCGTAATGAAGTCAACCACTACAGAACAAACCATTGAGCAACTCAACAAGATCTTTGCGAGATTCGGAAAATCAGAGCAGATCATGAACGACAATGGGCCACAGTTTACAGCCCAAGAGTTTTTTTAAAAATAAACATTTTATTGAGGTATTGTTTGGTGTTATAACAACACAATAAACAATATACATGAAACTATAAACATAGTGCAAAAGCTGTCTCCCTCCCTTACAGGTCCCACCTTTATTAACCCCCTACTCTAAGCGAAACTAACTTCCCCCCCCCCCCCCCCCCCCTTCTGCTGACGATTCATTTTCCGCCAAGAAGTCGACGAACGGTTGTCACCTCCGGGCGAACCCTAACAGTGACCCTCTCAAGGCGAACTTGATTTTCTCCAAACACAGAAAGCTAGCCATGTCCGATAGCAGATCTCCAACTTCGGGGGCTTTGAGTCCCTCCAAGCTAATTATATCCGTCTCTGGGCTACTGGGGAAGCAAAGGCCAGAATGTCTGCCTCTCTCCTCCTGGATTCCCGGGTCTTCCGACACCCCGAAAATTGCCACCTCTGGACTCAGCGCCACCCTTGCTTTTAACACCGTGGACATGACATCTACAAACCACTGCCAAAATCCCCTAAGCCTTGGACATGCCCAGAACATGTGGACATAGTTCGCTGGTCCTCCCGCACATTTTGCAGACCTGTCTTCCACCCCAAAGAATCTGCTCATCCGGGCCACTGTCACGTGAGCCCGGTGAACGACCTTAAATTGTGTCAGGCTGAGCTTGGCACATGTTGCAGACGCGTTGACACTACTCCACGCATCCGCCTATAGACCATCCTCTATCTCTCCTCCCTGCTCATCCTCCTATTTGAGCTTCAGCTCCTCGGTCTGAATCTCCTCTGACCACACAAGTTCCTTGTAAATGTCCGAGACGCTACCTTCTCCTACCTACCCTGGAAACTCCCCTGTCCGGAATCCACCTTAGCAGGAGGAGCGGGCAGGTTGACACCTGTTTACGTAGGAATTCCCGCACCTGCAGATACCTGAATTTGTTTCCCCTCGCCAACGCCCTCATACTCGGAAAGCTCCCCTCTATAAACATATCCCCCATCCTCTCAACCCCTGCTCTCCGCCATATCCGGAACCCCCAATCATACTTCTTGGGGCAAACCGGTGATTATTACAGATTGGGGACCAGACCAATGCTCCCTCTGCTCCCACATGTCTCCTCCATTGCCCCCAGACTCTCAGGGCCGCCACCACCATGGAGCTGGTGGAGTACCGTACTGGCGGGAACGGCAGAGGCGCAGTTACCAATGCCCCCCAAACTGGTGCCCTTGCATGAAGCAACCTCCATATGCTCCCATGCCAAACCCTCCCCGACCACCCATTTCCTGGTCGTGGCTATATTCGCCTGGACTGCAATAATAGTTACTAAAATTTGGACGCACCAGCCCTCCCTCTCCCCAACTCCACTCAAGCATGACCTTCCTTGCCCGCGGGGTCTTGCCCGCCCAAACAAAGCCAGAGATCACTTTGTTAACCCGTTTAAAAAAGGACTGCGGAATAAAGATGGGGAGACATTGAAACACCAACAGCAATCTCGGGAGGACCGTCATCTTCACCGTCTGCACCCTCCCAGCTAATGACAACGGGAGCGCGCCCTATCTCTGAAAATCGTCCTTCATTTGGTCTACTAGCCGGGCCAGATTTAATTTATGCAGCCGGTCCCATTCCCGCGCCACTTGAATGCCGAGGTACCTAAAGCTTCCCCCTACTAATTGAAATGGCAGCTCCTTCAATTGCCTCTCCTGTCCCCTCGCCTGGACCGCAAACATCTCACTTTTCCCCATATTTAGCTTATACCCCTAGAATCCTCACGATTTCTTCCATCCCCTCTAATGGGTCCGATACATACAGAAGCAGGTCATCTGCATAAAGCGAGACTCTGTGCTCCACTCCCCACCAGACCAGTCCTTTCCAGCCCCTTGAGGCTCTCGAGCCATTGCCAACGGTTCTATAGCTAGCGCGAACAACAGTGGAGAGAGGGGGCATCCCTGTCTCGTCTCCCGGTGCAGTCTAAAATAGTCCGAAATTGTCCTATTCGTCTGTACACATGCCACAGGAGCCTGATACAGCAACCTGACCCAGTCAATAACGCCCCACCCAAATTCGAACCGTCCCAGTACCTCCCACAGATAATCCCATTCTACCCGATCAAAAGCCTTTTCTGCATCCATTGCGATCACTACCTCCATCTCCCTACCTTCCGGGGGCATCATGATCACATTTAAGAACCTTCTCACATTGGCCACCAACTGCCTACCCTTAACAAACCCCGTCTGGTCCTCCCCAATAACATCTGGAACACAATCCTCAATCCTGGAGGACAACATTTTGGCCAGCAGTTTGGCATCCACATTCAACAGGGATATCGGCCTGTAGGACCCACAGAGCTCAGGGTTCTTGTCCCGCTTCAGAATCAGTGAAATTGTGGCCTGTGACATCGTCGGGGACAACACCCCTCTTTCCCTTGCCTCATCGAACATCCTCATCAACACCGGCCCCAATATCCCAGAGAACTTTTGATAAAACTCCACTGGGTACCCGTCCGGCCCTGGGGCTTTACCCGACTGCATGGCCTTCAGACCCTCCACTATCTCTTCCAACCCGATCTGGGCCCCCAGCTCTTCTACCATCTCCCTGTCCACCTTTGGGAAATTCAGCCCCCCCCCCAAGAAGTGCCTCATCCCCTCTGGCCCCGTAGGGGGTTCCGACCTGTACAGCCTACTGTAGAAATCCCTAAACGCCTTATTCACCCCTGCTGAATCTCCAACCAGAGTCCCATCTCCGTCATTTACTTTCCCTATCTCCCTGGCTGCCTCCCTCTTTCTAAGCTGCAGTGCAAGCATTCTGCTGGCCTTCTCTCCATACTCATAGATCGTCCCCCTCGCCTTGCTCAGCTGCTTCACTGCCCTCCCTGTGGTTAACAAACCGAACTCTGCCTGGAGCCTCCGCCATTCCCTTAAAAGCCCTACCTCCGGGGTCTCCGCATACCTCCTGTCGATCTGTAGTATCTCTTTAACCAGTCCGTCCGTCTCTGCCCTGTCCACCTTCTCCCTATGGGCCCATATCGAGATCAGCTCCCCTCTGACCACCGCCTTCAGTGCTTCCCAGACCATCGCTGCTGAAATTCCCCCCGTGACCTGCAGATAGTTCTGAATACAGTTCCTCAGCCGCTCGCACACACCTTCATCAGCCAAAAGTCCCACATCAAACCTCCAGTGCGGGCACTGGTTACTGTCTTTACTAACCTGCAGGTCAACCCAGTGCGGAGCATGGTCTGAGATTGTGATCGCCGTGTACCCCGTGTCCACCACCCCTGCCAGTAAGGCCCTGCTCAAAATGAAGAAATCGATCCGGGAGTACACTTTATGCACGTGTGAGTAGAAGGAGAACTCCTTCACCCTAGGCTGCCAAATATCATCATATTACCTACGATCCTTGAATGGTTTAGCCAAAAGGTTTGTCCAGTCCTTAAAGTAGCCACTGAAGGCTTCAAAAGGTCAAAGTTCACTTCAGCGCGTGTGAACATGTTTCGAGCAATATGCCAAAATACGACACATGCGACTACGCAAAGTTTGTTATTGATGAAAAAGGAAGCTGAGGGCTATTTTGATTTACACTTGCCAGAGGAGATATTGACATTGTAGCCACCTGGAGTGGCCACGTCCCGATTCCAAAATGGACCCTCGCAAAGAGTGCAGGGAAAAATGGACAGCACGAGAAAACAAGCAGGTGCAAGGTTTCCTGTGTATTAGGACTTGCAGAACCCAGACAGAACTGAAACTACTAGCCATTAGCATAGTAATGAGCTATCTCCGGGGACAAAAAGAAACATTGAAACAATCGGTACCAGGACAGACTTCCCGGCGCCAGAGGAAGCTAAAACAAAGGCAGGCCAACGGTTACATAGGGCCCGCCCAACGATCAGGGAACAACCCCGTTATTGGAGAAAATCAATATGAACGATTGGGACATGGTCCAATTAATTGGGACCAAGTCCAGGGTCCGCCCAGAAGGGCGCGAAACCCCTGGGGACTATAAAACAGAGTCCCCAAGGTCAGTTCGCTCTCTTGAAAGATCTCTTACTCCTCTTCGTCACCTTCACCTTGGCATTTGGCTCTCAGCAACGAGAGGCCGCCAAGCACCAGCCAAGTAAGTCTAAGGTCAACGCACGCTATGAGATAGACGCTCCTAGCTACTATTCCATACCAGTTCAAAGCCAGCAGTATCAGAACCGGACAACGGCCATTGTTCCTCTGACTGAGTGGGCCACTCGAAGCTAAGTATAGGCTTTTAGTAGTAGTTGTAGCTTAGTGAGTAGAGTTTATGCATGAGTAATAATTGACTGTGTGTGTAAATAAATGTGTATTGATTTCAAACTTACTAACTGGTGTATCGAGTCAGTGATCAGTATTCGGCTTTGAACCCTGTGGTGGTATCAGAAAGATACCTGGCGACTCTTGAGCAAAGGTAATTAAAACAGAGCAAACTAAGGGAAAGCATAACGAACAACAACATGGTAGAACAAAACCAACTGTCACAGATCTTGAGACGAGAAAGTAACTCAAGGAAGCATGTGTTTTAACAAGAAGAACAAGTATTAGCGTGCAGCTATTCCGCTAGTGGGAAATGGGTCCCTGCGATCCTACTGGCTCAGACTGTCCAAATGACAGATGAATCCATGTGGACATGCCATATGGACCAATTACTGTCAACACACTTTAGTGTACGAGTGCCACAATTACCTCAAGACGTAACGGTCTCCATTCCATCTGATAAAAGAACAGGGCTATGCTATGAATTTGCAACTGACCTCAAATTTACAGATAAAGGAGGCCAACAGATTCTGTAATGGGTTAATGGCTGGTCAGACTAGAGTTTTTCTGGAGGACAATCGATCTTGAGTGAATCACACCGGCTGAGCAGAGGTATCCTATTTATTCCCATTAATGAGTTGAAGTTTGAATGGGACAATGTAACTCAGGCCATGTGTGGGCATATACCTCTGACTCAGTGCTGGCAGTTTTATTCTCAGGTTGTTAACCCATAAATTGCCCACTACATATTCGATCCAATTTCCTGATATCTCCCAGGCGTCACAACTATGGCAGCACCATATCATACTGACATTACACAAAGGAATCCATGGTTTGAGTTAAAATTTGCATCTAAGATTTATTATTTTAAAATACTCAAATAACATGTGATCTAAATAATACACATCGGGCATACACAATATCCTCTTAGGCTGTTAACCATAATTCACTTGTGGCTTTGTGACTCGTGATCTGTGGGGCATAATTTATGCTCTCGTTTAGTATTCACAATGGAGTCAACAAAGAGAATAAAACATTATTTTACATATTTATGCGCACGTTGTGCTGATAATAGCTGTCACCAGTTTCCAACTGATCCAGAAATAATTACGTCTAATTTCTACTGCCTGTTGTGAAGTTAGAAAAACTACTGTCTGCCTCAAGCAAAATCTGATCTAGTTCAGTAACTTATTTCCATTATTTTGTTGATATTATATAAACATGATCAGCCACTTTTTATTTGAAGGAATGAATGCATAATTTATGGACTTGTTTTAGAAATCCTTGAACATTTAATGGCTGAACAATAAACAGCCAATGCATTCCATTATCCAATGAATAAATCATCATTTTTTTTTAAACAAGGAAGCACATCTCATCAGATCCTCACGATGTCCAAAGTATTTTGTACTATAGGCTTATGTCTTGTGTTCGGTATTTAGTCCTACAGAGTAAGTCAACAGTAAAGGGGCTATTTTATGCATTGGAGATAGATTTGTTGCTACACAAGAATATTCAGTAAAATCAGGTCATTGTTGAATTATTATAACCTTGGTTATTTTGAATATCTGGATAGTTGTTTGCTCTATTTTTTTTTGAATGACATGTCAACAAAGACGCTGGAACCAGTGAGGTTTCGGAGCTGTAAATCATCCACTAGTTTCTAATGGGATACTGATACCAAATATTCTTAGAGAGCATCAGCTCAAATCATTTGTGTTTTTTAGTACAGAAAGGCTGCTATGTAAACATTGATTTTGCCTGGGTACAAGAAACAACAGATTTCTAAATAAGATTTTTTTTAGGTTTATACTGTTTACATTTGTGTCTTTGTCAGAGGTGCAATGAGTGGAAGCAAAGCATTTTAATCATCAATTAAGATTAGTTTTTATGCTAATCTGAAGTACAAAATTAAAATTAAATTGGCATATTAGAACGAGTCAGAAAAAAAACATTTTTGAAAATCCCTTAGGCTCTCCCTGCTCATTTTCACTAATTAATTTTTCATTAATATTCCAGTTCAACACTAAAACCAGCTCATTATTATGTGTTTATAATGCCGTATTGTTTTTCTTGATTTCCGTGCATATTTCCTATTCCTGTCATGCTGGAATTTGAAAAATGGCAAATAAGGTTTAGTTGCTAAAAATCATGGCATTTAGTGAGAGCTCAAGTCCTTTCAGAAGTGCAAATATAAGCAGCAAATGTTGCTTCAGCCATTTTGATTAAGCACTTGCATTTGTTCCAATTTTATATTGCATTTCAGTATACTGACAAGGTACATTAAAGGATCTATAGAATTTAACTTTGCAACCCTGTCCCCTCCCCCCCAACCACCCCACTTCATGATATTGTGAAGTTGGCCCAATCTTGTCTGCTATATAATTTTTAAGCAGCCTGTAAACTATATCATTGTACTGGGGGCAGTGAAGAAACAGCTTTCACTATTCACTATATGTACAGCTGCCTGCATACTTTTAGTGAATGATTAGGCTGAGATTTTTACTCTTCCACAGTAGCATCTGTGAGCACAGCAAGCATCAGGAAACCTGTTGCGTCAATGAGATTGAAGAATCCTCACAGACAACAAAGTAGGAAATTAAAAGAAAACAGGAAATTTAAATGACATTTAAATGATTACACTGGATGCAAAATAATTATTAGGTCATACATATGGATTTAGGGAAATACATAAAAGGGCCAAGATGCAAAACGTTTAGAAAAATATTTTAATTTTATTTATAAAACCTGCAACATTAATTTTCTTCTGAGGAGAGACTCCAGATTTGTAATTTTCTTTCAGAGTCAGAGAGTCTGTTTATGATTTACTTCACCATTAAAAACTCAGACGCTCTTGAGTGAACAAAGTTTATTTATTTATTTTTAAAATTTGGTGTACCTAATTTATTTTTTTTCCAATTAAGAGGCAATTTAGCGTGTTCAATCCACCTACCTGGCACACCTTTGCGTTGTGGGGGCGAAACCCATCCAAACACGGGGAGAATGTACACACTCCACACAGGGCTAACCCACTAAGCCACCGTGCTGCCCTTGAGTGAACAACGTTTAAGTTTTTCTATTGTTCTTTAGTGTGAAAACAATGGGTAATTACCCTGAGTTCATGGTGTAATCATGGCTTTTGTGCCGATTCCATTGGCAAGGACTGAAATAGTACAGCTTATGGAGGAACAAAGTAGCTTACATATTTACATCTTTAATTGCATATGTATAGATGCTTGAAGTTGCTGTCAGTTTTACACAGTAACAGTAGAGTACTGACATACTTACTGTTATTATTACACCATAATCCAGCCTAAAGATCAACCTGATCAAATATTGAAATAGATTTTTCTCTTTACTATCTACCTGTATTATCACAGAAATGAAAGTCAGGTGAGGTGAATAACACAAGCCTTAAAGAAAAATAAGAGAAATGTCCAGAGGACTCTGTAAAGTGTGTATGATGCTCCCCTCCAGAATCTTTCATCGTTCCACCCAAGCTTCAAACCTTGAAAGACAAACAGCTGCTTCATTCGTGAAATATTGTAAATCAATTTTAGTTTGGAGAATAAAACATAATCAGCAAATTAGACCACCCTCTGGTGACGGCAACTGGCAGCAGGTCATGCAATCAATCTTCCATCTTTCTGCACACATTGAAAATAATTTTCCTCTATGTTGTGTCAACTGCAAAGCAAGCTGAATACACAGTATAACTCTTTCCAATCTGGCATTTGGTAATACAGAACGTCAGCATTGCTGAACAAAGAGACACGTCAAAGCTTTTCATCTTGCACTCATCAGAACACTTCACAAGAAATCAATATAAGGGAACATTGCCATGGAGAATGCATCAGTTGATGGTGACTGACAGTTAAGTGCCAAGCATTGTTAATACAGACTGTTTGACCCTAATTGATCAAGGCATTTCCCGGAGGAATGAGTCAGCAAATGTGTCACTTATTTTGTTTAGCTGAAACGGGTGCAATGTGCGTACATATTCTTTCTGTCTACAAAGAACAGAACCCCATGTGTTAATATATGTAGCTTCCAGGGCAAACACATGCACCACACAGGGAGCCCGACTGATAATCATAAATTGGTTGTCGGCGCAGTTCTTCGCACATTGAGTATTATTTAGCAAATCTTGTCCAATTGTGGAATCACATCTAATGTTGGATACTGTGTTTTGAGTTTTGCAAGCGCAGGCTGGGTGGGCATGGTCCGAACCTTCCTGTTGTAAACAGAAGCTGGGACATGCTGTTTGTTATGTTGCACCAGTTATTATGACCCCCTGGGTTAGTGCATGGTCAATTCCAGCCCCACTTGACCCGGAGTCACAACAAAATTGAAATTAACAAATAATGCTTTGAAAAAACACCCAAAGTCTTTGGCCCTTGGCTGCACAAAAACTATAGTCACCAGGTTTCTAAATTTAAACACAATGAATTTTTATTAATAACAATAACTATAATTAAGTATGCAGCAAATACAACTGGTTAACTATTATCTAGTTCATAATCCAATACCTATTTAAATCATCCACATCCTCTATACATACACACAAGACAGACATACAAACACAGTGGGGATATAAATAATGATGAAAGTAAAGGAATAAGAGTCTTTATTTCAGATGGCTGTCTTTTAGCATACCTTCCTTCAGTCTGGCTAACAGTTCGAGGTTTCTGCTTTCAGTCTGTAATGGTTTTCACTGCAAATTCATCCAGATTCTCTATGTGTTCAGAAATACAGCAGCAATGCAGCTTTTCTAGCGAAGGAGAGAGACAGAGACACACAGCATCTTCTCTTGAGTGCCCAGGACCCAAATGTCCTTCCCTTGGTTCTCTGAAAACCATCCCACTCGGGTAGGACCCAATCACCGCCTGTCTCTGGGCAGATTATGGCCTTTTGCCAATTCATTGGGCACCAGTCAAGCAATCAAACTGAATCCCTCTAATCTCTTGGGTGCCAATTCTGCTGTTCGAAGTGAGCACAATGTACTATTTTGTAACTTTTGAGTTCCTCACTTCTTCTGCACAACTTAACCGTGTATGTCCCTTAATGATATTAATGATCTTTATTAGTGTCACAAGTAGACTTACATTCACACTGCAATGGAGTTACTGTGAAAATCCCCTGGTCGCCACACTTCAGTGCCTGTTCGGGTACACAGAGGGAGAATTCAGAATGTCCAATTCACCTAACAGCACGTCTTTCAAGACATGTGGGAGGAAACCGGAGCACCCGGAGGAAACCCATGCAGGCACAGGGAAAACATGCAGACTCTGCACAGACAGTGACCCAAACCGGGAATCAAACCCGGATCCTAGAGCTGTGAAGCTACAGTGCTACCCACTGTGCTACCGTGCAAACATCCATGGATCAAAATGAGAACGGCAAAATAAATAAAAGAAATGGGAAATAAGGGAATTAACAGGAAGGGTTCTTACACCTTAGGGATATATGGCCAGCATACCTGACATCACACTGTCACTGAAATTCATATACCACACTACTGATTTGCGTGATAGGCAGAACTTCTTTTAGGTTTGACGGAAGCATCTTGTTAGTCGCGAATACCACTTGTGTTGCGACTGCATAGTCCCAATGTGAAACAGCTGGATTCACTTTTTTCATTTATTCATTTGAGGGATGCGAGTTTCGCTGGCTGATTCAGCATTTATTGCCCATTCCTAACTGCCCTCCATTTCAAAGGACATTTGAGAGTTAACTGCATAGCGGTGCTCAAAACTTTGAGGCGCGTTGCCCTTGCAGTGTAGTTGTAGGTAGACAAGTGATGGCCATAGGCCCATTCATACGTTTGCATTAGGTAGAGCGTGAAGTGATCTGATCAGGGTCGCCCCTATTAAAGCAGGAAGCTTTCGTTCCGCCTCAGGCTTGCAAGGTGAACAAATATCTGGGCCCTATTTACAAGGTTGTCAATAAGACCAATCTTATAGCGTGTGGAAGTATAAGAATCCAATGCAGTAAAGGTAGGCTTGTGGTAGACCGTGGTGAACCCCCTGCCAGATTTTTCAGCCAGCATTTCAAGGAAAGGGAACCCATGTGACTGCCCCAATTAGGTGAATTTGAGTGCAGAATGGAGCCCCTTAAGATATGTAAGGAATACGTTGTATGTAATACCTTTTAATATACCTTCTATATAACCGACCAAAAGAGAAACGTAAAAACGACAGCTTCCTTACATTCCCCAAGTACAGAAAGTTAATTGGGTCTTTTCCTTTTAGTCATTCGCAAGACATCTGTGTCCATGTGTAGGCCAGCAGTTATTACCACCCCTAATTGCCTTTGAGATTATGCTGGTAACCCTCCTTGATTATAACTGAGTGGCTTGACAGCCCATACCAGACAGCAGTTAAGAATTCAACCACATAGCAGTGTGTCTGGAAGCACTTTTAGATCAGATGGACGATTGCCTTCCCTAAAGATCATGAGTAAACTCAATGGGATTTTACACAATCCAATGGCTTCATGTACCGGAAGTCGTCAGTCATTCATGCCAATTGTTGTGCAGGATTTGAACTTGTGTCTCAGGATCTTTAGCCCAGACCTCTGGATTACGAGTCCAGTCATATGACCGGTATTCTATCCTGCCCTAATAAATCAACCCAAAAGAATCAGTTCACTTCCTCCAGCAGAGGATGGCCACATCTCAATCCAATGATTATGTTTCCTGATCAAAAACAATCTTGTAAATTTGATACATCATTTAGCAGCACTTGTTTTCTGAATGCATGTCATTCTATTTAACTTTCTCGGCGGGATGCTCCTTCCCGATGAAAATAAATTAAATGTCAAATTAAATGTTAAATGTCAAGGTGCCACATGTGTCGCGCCACATTTGTGCCTCACCCCGCCTGCGGGATGCTCCGTTTCGCCGGCCCGTCAATGGGGTTTCCCAATGTGGGGCAGCCCCACGCCGTCGGGAAGCCCACAGGAGGGGCCGGCAAAATGGGCCGGCGGTGAATCCCTCCCCCTGTTTTTCAGAAATTATTTTACAACACTAAGGTCTTTTACAATAAAAAATTTATGGTGCAGGCAATGACCTGGACTTTTCCAGGGGTTTCAAGACCCCGACACCCAGTACAAATGGGGTCCTGAGCATTACTTGCCAGCAACGGACCCAGCTCAGCAATCCTCCAGGACCCAGCTCCCTAATTGCCCTTTATTAGCTGAGATTTATCCAGTCTGTTATCCAACATAAAATAGAGATTACTTTTATTTTGTTGGTTTTGCAAGCTTCGACCAGATTTACTGGCTCCATTTCTGAACCATAAAATTGAGCTGGTTTAGTGCATCCGTTGTTGTTACAAAAAACATTTGCAATAAAAATAGCATCATTGCTGCCTAATGAAATAAAGACATATCATTTCGTCACACTGCACAGACAGAAAAATGGGTCTCCTATTTCCCATTTAGCTCCAGAAAGAACAGAATTCGATAAATAATATAAACCTGGGAAAGAGAGTGTTGGTGCAGTGTCACCTTTGCAAAACTGACCTTAACTCAGCAGTAATGTACAAGCATTTTTATATGTTATAAAGTCATACTTGTCAAAAAGAAAGCTGGTTATAATCACTTACTTTCGAAGAAAAGAATCCTTGGATAAATTGGTTTGAAGCAAGCAGCCCAAGCAATTTGATTTTGTTCAGGGCTATAATGGACTAACTTATTTCTCAATATATAGATATTTTCAAGCTCTAACCTTTCAACCCCTTCATGACCACTTTGACATTTAATTTATTTTCATCGGTCGTAGTAGCAACTTTCTCATTGCACAAGTTTCAGAATAAATACTAAACAGCTAGGAATATCTTCTCAGTTCTGCCAGTTTGGACCATCATGCCGATCCTGTGTCACCTACAGTAAATATAATTAGAAAAAACACTTATGGATCTGTGTTGGCTCAAGACAATACACTGGAGACTTCCAGTAATAACAAAGGTGGTTTATTAATAGTCAACAAAGGCAACCATATACAGGCACAGAGCAATGATGGTTACATCTTGACTCTCCAGCTCCACTGTCCACACTGCCCAGGTTCCACTGTCCACACTGCTCCCAGGGCCCCGTGCTTTTTCTCCATTGGTCGGGGTTCATGCACTCCCACACAATTGGCCTCGAGCTGGACACATGGACCCTTAAAGGGGCCACGCTACCACACCCCTCCCCCCTTAAGTCCCTTAATTACATTTTACAAAACAAGCTACATTCAAGTGTTATATACATATGAAAAGGTCAAGAGACATAAGGGAAAAGGGTTCACCAGAGGGTTGGGCTGTTCAGAGACCTTTGAGTCCTCGTGGACCTCCTTAGTCTCCCAGCCGGCTCTACTATCTCCAAGGTAGTCTGGTTTTCTGCCGAAGATGATGGGCGTAGGTGAATCCACCTCTTCTGTAGAGCTGCTCACCTCGCCAGCTCCCACCTGGACTGCTGGTGGGGATTATTCTGAAGCTTCCCAGCTCCCTCCGCTCTGGAACAGCCACAGGATTGCCGGTGACACTGGTTGGACCCATCCATTCTGGAATAGGGGTTACCGTCATCCGTCCCTTCACATGTTTGACATGCTACCACACAGTTCCGCCATTGAAATTGACCACATGATCGATCATCCTTTTGTGAAGTATGTTGATTTTTCTGGGAGGCCTGACGTGCCTCCATCCACCTCATCAAATTTGGAAATATCAGATCCAAATGTGCTCTGAAGTGACGACCCATGAGCGTCAGTAGCACAAGAGCGGCGTGGTAGCGCAGTGGTTAGCACTGTAGCTTCACAGCACCAGGGTCCCGGGTTCAATTCCCGGCTTGGGTCACTGTGTCTGTGTGGGTTTCCTCCGGGTGCTCCGGTTTCCTCCTACAACTCCCGAAAGACTTGCTTGTTAGGTCAATTGGACATTCTAAATTCTCCCTCTGTGTACCCAAACAGGCGCCGGAGTGTGGCGACAAGTGGATTTTCACAGTAGCTTCATTGCAGTGTTAATTTAAGCCTACTTGTGACAACAATAAAGATTATTATTAAGCAATTCAGCCAGCATGACCCCCGTGGTTATGTGGGGTTGTGTAGTAGAACAAAAAGGAAATTGGGCATCCAATGGTGCAAAGGCCGGTCTGATTGCTACCTCATAGCATTTTTAAAAGTCTGTACAACCCTTTCCGCCAACCTGGTGGATGCAGGGTGATACGGGTCGATCTGGTATGCTGAATTCCTTTTGTCAGAACACAGTGTTGGAAATCGTCCCCAGTAAAAGTGGTGCCATAATCAGATACAATGGCTTCTGGTAGGCTGTGTATGGTGAACAGCCGGCATAAGGTATCCACAGTAGCTGCCAAGGCCATAGCTCTCATCTCTTGTATGGATGGCCAATTGGAATGAGCATCCTTCAAGGCAAGGAACATCAAATGCAAGTAAAGGCCCGCATAGTTGATGTTCACTCTGGTCCATGGGTGACCCGGTCTCTCCTAGAGGTGGAGATTGACCAAAGGAGGTAACAATTACTGAGTCTGGGAGGGAACACATTGCCAAACCACTTCCTCAATAGCTTTATTGATATTCAGCCGCCAGATATAACTGTGAGCCAACATTTTCATCTTTGTTAGCCCGGATAGGTGCTATGTAATTATTGTAAGAAGGGTTCCCTCGCTGGCCCCAAAGTATTACTCCATCTTTGCTGCTTAAATCATCCCTGTGGGTTAGGTAGGGCCTCAACTGTTCGGAACTCTCAAGGTGCCAACCTGCTTGAATCACTTGTTTCACCTTGGATAATACCAGATCTCACTGGTTCAATTTCGTATATGTCCAAACGACACCAGCAAGGTGTCCAAGAGGCTCAGCGCCAAGATGATTTCTTGGGGTACTAGTGGTGAAGCAAAGTTCTTTGGTGAGTGGAGTTGACTCATTGCATCACCTTGGAGATTTGAGTGCCAGGCCTGTGTTGGAAGGTGTAGTTGTAGACTGCTAACAGATGATGGTTAGTCCCCCATTTCAATCTGGGCGTATTTTCTCTCAGCTTCTGAGAGAGTCCTTGAGGTAAAGGCAATCGGCCGTTCTGATCCGTCTTCCATCTCATGGGATAGAACAACCCCGATCCGTATAGTGACTCATCTCATGTGAGATTAATTGGCTTCCCCGGGTTGCAATTAACTAAAATGTTTGAAGATTGCAGAGCTTGTTTTACCTAGCAGAAAGCTTCCAATTTCTGCTCATTCCATTGCCAATTTTATTGTTTTCTTAGCAACTGGTGTGGTAGCGCCAATGTTGTGGCCAGGATTGGAATGAACCTGCCATAATAGTTCACCATTCTCAGGAAGGATTTCAGCTCAGCTACATTCCTGGGTGTTGGGACCTCTTGTATAGCTTTGATGTTTTCTTCAAGTGTGTGTAGACCTGTCGCATCCACTTGGAACCCCAAGTACGTGACTTCTGTAGCCTGGAAGGTACATTTCTCATGTTTAAGGTGGACCTCCGCATCTTTGAATTTCTTTTATATGTCCCCCAAGCTTGACATGTGCTCCTCATGTTTGATATCAGTGACTAAAACATCACCAAGTTAGACCATCACTTTCAGAATATCCAGAAGGAGGTTTTCCATGGTACGTTGGAAAATAGCGCAGGCTGAGGAAATGCTGAAAGGCAGCTTTGTGTATGGAAATAGGCCCTTGTGTTTTGGTGAACCTTTGGGACTCCTCATCGAATTCTCACTGCAAGAAAGCATGGCTGAGATGCAGCTTGGAGTGGGTGAAGACCCCCACCAGCTTAGCATTGAGGTGCTCGATTCAGGGGATCCGGTATTATCCACTTGAAGAAAAAGAGCCTGATTGTAAGTTTATAGTCCCCACATTTTCTTATTGTTCAGTCTGGCTTCAGCACAGGGACTATGGGGGCTGCCTGCTCGGAAAATTACACTGATTTAATTATTCCCAGTTCCTCTAATCACTTTAGCTCACATTTGAGTTTTTGATGCTGGGCGTAAGGGACTTACCTAAAATAACTTAGGTGTTGCATCTGGATCGATAAATCTTTGCCTTCCTGCTCATGATTGGGGCTAACACATTGCGTAACATGTCCTCGTATCTTCACAGGACATCCTGAAAAACACTTTGAAATTTTAAAGATTTCCAGCCAATTTAGTTTAATTTGCTGGAACCAGTCCTTTCCCATCAGGCTTGATCTATGCCCCTCTATGACAATCAAAAGCAGTTGGGCCTCTTGCTCTTTGTAAGCTACCAGCACATTGACATTGAAGAATTTTAGGGTTTCCCCCATGTAGATTAACAGCTTGGCCATCGTGATATCAAAATTCTGGGTCTCAGTCCCTTCTTGAGTGTAATCAAATATCTGCTCCCCCATGACTGTAACCAAAGCCCCGGTAGCGACTACCATTTTCAAAGGTCTTCCATTCACTTGTGGAATTATTTTGATTGGGGCTGTCTATTTACTTTGGTGACATTTAGACAGTACATTTTGTGCTTCTCCTCAGAGCTCTTCTCCACTTAGTTCAGTGGTGTCATGGATTACTGCTGTTTTTTCACTCTGCCTCACGCGACAACGAGGACAGACAAACATGCGACAATGGCAAGTTTCCTGGGGATGATCTCATCCATATTGATAACAATCCACCTCTGACTTGGGCTGGTGACCCATTCTTTTCATGAGGACCATGTCTGATTCTCGACTGTGCCTGTTCATCTGACTGCGTGACTCATGGATGCTGAGCTTGATAATTCTGCACACTAGAGGGTTGTGCAGCATATCACTCACAATTCTTGAACATTTGGTGGAGCCTAGCTATGAAAGCGGAGATGGACTCTTCTGTGTCCCGAACAGCAGAGTTGAATTTACACCACTGTAGGTTGATCAAGGGCCCGGGGTTAAAAAGTTCCCTGACCAACGTGACTAAGTGGTCAAAGGATTTTGAGTTGGGAGCCTTCAGGGACGTAAGCTTTCTTATCAGGTTGTACGTTTGCATCCACAAACCATTACAAGTATCACCTCATGCTTGCCTTCCCCCATTTCCTTTGTTAAAATAGCAGATGCGTTCGATGTTCTGGCTCCAGTCTTCGGCTCCCTGGTCGAACTGTTCTAACCTTCTAATCATTGGCATTTTCACTCATTTTTATGGATGCTACCAATTCTCAGATGTCTTTGGAGGCTTCTTTCTCCCATCCGCCGCCCCTATCCACCACCCCCCCTCCCCGCTCAAATCCTGACCTGCTGAAGACTAACAATCAAACCATTTACCTTGTCATCAATGTGATGACTCGAGTCATTACACTTGAGAGTTCCAGTAATAACAAAGGGGGGTTATTAACAGTGGGCAAAGGCAACTATATAGAGGTACAAAGCAATGCTGGATCCATCTTGACTCTCCAGCTCTGGGGTTCATATTGCCCCGGCCCCTGGTCTCAGGGCTCTGTGCTATTGGTTGGGGTTTGTGTGCTGCCATGCAATTGGTCCCAAGGACCTCAAAGTCCACCCTGTGCTACCACAGAATCAGAAGCATCTCTGTGAAGGAATGTGCTCTATGATCTTGCATGGTTACGGGAAATGAGTACAAGAGTCAAAATTATTAATGCTATTATCAGATGAGTACTTCTCACACATAAATGTACACCCTCTCTATTACCAGCATAGTCAATGTAGCAGTTAAGTACAAATAATAAAACATTCCAATAATAAACTGTAAAAGTACTTAATTAGCTATAAAGAGCTTTGGGACATCATGAAGTTGTGAAAGATGTTGTGCAGGATTCTCTGATAATGGGGCTAAGTTTTGACGCCATTGTAAATGCCGGAGCGTTTTATGACGCCATCATCTGGCCACTAGGAGCAGCGAGCCCCCAACACACAGGGAGCCAGCACGGCACTGGAGCGCTTCATCCAGCTCCAGCTGTCGATAGGGGCCCCAGCATGGGCAGCGCGGGTCCGCGCATGCACGCAATGGCCGGCACAGGTCCACGCATGCGCGTGGGTTGCCGTCTCTGTGCCAGCCCCCACGCAACATGGCGGGGCCCTAGTGCGGCCCGGCGCAGAGGAACATAGCCCCACCCCCCCGGAATTAGCCCACCAGCCGATCGGTAGCCTCCAATCGTGGGCCTGGCCACCGTACAGGCCCCCCGGAGTCGGATCCAGCCTCCCCCCCACCAGGACGGCCCCTGCAGCCAGAACTCCGAGGTCCCGCTGGGTAGGACCACACCCGAACGACGCCGGAGAATCGGCGGCCTGGCGTTGGAGGGGCATCGCAGGATCCTACCCCCCCCCCCCCGCCCCACCGATTCTCCTTCCCGGCGCGGGATCAGAGAATCCCGCCCGTTATATAAATGGCAAGGCTGCTTAAAACATAAAAGCCACATTTTTATAAATGTGAATGTTGGATACAAGTTATCAGCAATGTTAAAGCTTCTTTCTTCTTCTTGTTACATTATGACTAATTCCATTATACAAAATTATCTTCAAAGGTATGCTTTCCAAAGCAGGATCAAAAGCAAAGATTGTGAATTAATGCCATTGATTGTTTGCTTTTGTGCGAACAGCATTTGTATCGACTCTGTATAGGTGGTTTTGTCCCATTCCCACATCCTGGAAATATTTCTCAACTTTTATTAGTTCCAAACAACAGTAATTTGGGCTGAATCATCCCAGTCCCTTGGTAAGAGGTTGGCTAATGGGAGGGCTGGCAAAACGGTCAGGAGGGGAGCCCAACATCTTCCCATCACCATGATATATTTCCAGGGGCAGGGGCCTTCGGTTACCCAAATAGCCAATTAAGCCACTTACATTTTTTAAAGATTCATTAATGGGATGTGGGCGTCGCTGGCTTGACCAGTATTTATTGCCCATTACTAATTGCCCTAGAGAAGGTGATGATGAGCTGCCTTCTTGAATTGCTGTAATCCCTGAGATGTAGATACACCCACAGTGCTGTCAGTGAAGGAATTCCAGGATCTTGACTCAGCGACAGTGAAGGAACGGCGATATATTTCCAAGTCAGGGTGGTGAGTGACTTGGAGGGGGACCTCCAGGTGCTGGGGTTCCCAGGTATCTGTTGCTCTTGTCCTTCTCTATGGTAGTGGTCGTGGGTTTGGAAGATGCTACCTAAGGAGCCTTGGTGAGTTCCTGCAGGAAATCTTATAGACGGTACTCCTTGCTGCTGCCACTGTGCATCGGTGATGGAAGAATTGAATATTTGTGGTATGGGTAGCAATCAAGCGGGGTGCTTTGTCCTGGATTGTGTCGGGTTTCTTGAGTGTTGTTGGTGCTGCCCTCATCCAGGCATGTGGAGAGCATTCCATCGCAGTCCAGACTTGTGTCTTGGAGATAATGGACAGGCTTTGGGAATGAGGAGATAAGTTACTCACCTCAGGATTCCTAGCCTTTGATGTGTTGGGTTGTTTTGGGACTGGTTGACCGTAAGGGTGGCACACCACTCATCATCCGGATCGGTGCTGTGTATCGGTAGAGGCTTGATTCTGTGCTTCGGGGACACCCTGTTTTTCGTTATGATGCCGACTTGAAAAGGCGGGTCCTTGGTGTCAAAATCAGGTGACAGGTCTGAATCGGGCTCGGTGACTGTGGGTTGAATGGCCCGGACATCCCTGCGAGGCTGGCTGGAGTGACGAAAGCTGGCACGTAGAGTTGATCTGCATAAGGCAGCATAGTGGCCAAGTTTGCCACATTGCAGGCATCGTCGAGATTTGGCAGGACACTGCCTCTATAAATGGGCGGAGCCACAGTTGCCGCATGCTGTTGCGTCAGTGCGTTCGTTGCGCCACCGCGCATGCGCGGTGCGATCATGCGTGGTGCGCGCCTGCGTTGTACGTTCGTCGGCGTTGCCGTCCCCTCATTTGGTGCGCCTAAGCGCGGGAGTCCGCGAAAAGCGCGTGAAATGGCCGCCCTCATCCAGGCTGAGGCCCTGGAGTTGTTTGATTGCTTGGACCCGTTCTGCCTCGTTGGGAGCTTGCCGTGCCGTTTCAGCCGCTTGGATGTGGGAATACGATTAGTGGCGTGTTCATGGAGCACGCAGGTCTCGATGGCAATCGCTAGGGTGAGCTGCTTTACCTTGAGGAGCTGCTGGCGAAGGGGGTCCGACTGAACACCGAAAACGATCTGGTCGCGTATCATGGAGTCGGAGCTGGACCCGTAGTTACAGGACTGCGCAAGGATGCGGAGGTGGGTGAGAAAGGACTGGAAAGGTTCATCCTTACCCTGCAAATGCTGTTGGAAGACATAGCGCTCGAAACCTTCATTAACCTCGATGTCACAGTGACTGTCAAACTTCAGGGGAACCATTTTAAATTTAGATTTATCTTCACCATCGCCAAAGGTGAGAGAATTGAAGATGTGGATGGCATGATCCCCGGCTGTGGAGAGGAAGAGAGCAATCTTCATGGCATCTGAAGCAGCTTCCAGGTCTGTGGCTTCAAGGTAGAGCTGAAAGCGTTGTTTGAAGATCTTCCAGTTGGACCATAGGTCACCGGTGATGCGGAGCGGCGGCGGGCAGACGTTGTCCATGTTGCAGGATGGCTGTATGCTGGTGGAAGGCAGATCACATTCAGGTAGGTCTAAGAAGTTCTAACATCCCTCAACTACTGGTACCATGATGTGTTGGGTGCTCTGGATCCATGGAACACATACAGGCCACCAACACTTAAAATAGTACAACACTATTTTATTAAATTATAAACTGTTGAACATACTCTTACTGTGGGTTAACACGATGTTAGATTAAACTAAAGACCTGTGCCTATCCTAACCAGTCTAATCACTCAGCACATGGTGAGGGTCTGTGCTGTAAGCTGTAAGCTCTGTACTTCTGAAAGGCTGCATCCCGAATGAGCGGGAAAACTGATGCCCTCTGTCTTTATAGTGAGTGTGCTCTAACTGGTGATTGGCTGTGGTGTTATGCATGTTGATTGGTCCTACTGTATGTCCATCAGTGTGTGTCTGCACCATGATATACTGGTGTATATCATGACAGCCTTTACCCTGCTCTGATAGCCACAATGTTTATATGGCTAGTGCCGTTCATCGATACTCGTTCATCCATAGAGACTGGTCAATGATGTGCCGCGAATGGTACTGCCATTTGTCAGCCCGAGCCTGGATATTGTCACATCTCACTGCAGTTGCACATGGACTGCTTCAGTATCTGAGGAGCTGTGAATGGTGCTGAACATTGGAACATTGCCACTTCTGACCTTATGATGGGAGGAAGGTCCTTGATGAAGCAGCTTAAGATGGTTGGGGCCGAGGGCAGTACCCTGAGGAACTCCTGCAGTGATGTTCTGGAGCTGAGATAATTGACTTGCAACCATCCTATGTGCCAGGTTTGACTCCAACCAGAAGAGTGTTTTCCTCCTGATTCCCATTGACTTCAGTTTAGCTGGGGCTCCTTGATGCCATATTCTGTCAAATGCTGCCATGATGACAAGGGCAGTCACTCTTGCCTCACCTCTGGAGCTCAACTCTTTTGTAATGAGGTCAGGAGCTGAATAGTCCTGGTAGAACCTAAACTGAGCCTCATGAGCAGGTTAATGCTGAGTAAGTGCCACGTGATAGCTCTGTTGATGACTCCTTCCATCATTTTGTTAATGATTGAGGTTAGACAGATGGGGTGGTAACTGATCGGATTGGATTTGTCCTGTTTCTCGTGTATACAGGACATGACTGGGCAATTTTCCATGATGCCAGTGTTGTAGTTGTACTGGAACAGCTTGACGAGGTGCGACAAGTTTTGGGGCACAAGACTTCATCACTATATTTAAAAAAAAATTAATTTAGAGTACCCAATTCATTTTTCCAATTAAGGGGCAATTTAGTGCGGCCAATCCACCTAACCTGCACATCTTTGGGTTGTGGGGGGGAAATCCACACAGACACGGGGAGAATGTGCAAACCCCACATGGACAGTGGCCCAAAGCCGGGATCGAACCTGGGGCCTCAGCGCGGTGAGGTAGTCTTCATCCCTATTGCCGGAATATTGTCAGGGCACATAGACTTTGCAGCATCCAGTGACTTCAACTGTTTCTTGATATCATGTGGCCAAATAAGTGACCAATTAAGCACCACTTCCATCCCTGTGGACACTTCACCTATGCAGGGGAGGTGGGGTGGGGGTGCTGCCACCACCTGAGGAGATCACAGAGTAAAGCCGAGCCGAGAGGGAGCATTCCTTCCTGGACATTCTATAGCCCACAGAAGGGCTCTCTGGCAGCAAAGGCTGCCCACACAGTACAACACTGCCGATGTTGAAGAAATCCCCCTCACTACCCCGACAGCTACCACCACCACCACCAACCAGCCGTGTTTCCCCCCTCAATATTGCTGACCCAGCTTCCCTTACCACACTTACTTTGCCATTTTAGTGCCCTCTCTCTGGTACTGCAGCCACAACAATGGCCACCATTAGAGGTCAGTAAGAAGTCTTACAACACCAGGTTAAAGTCCAACAGGTTTGTTTCAAACACGAGCTTTCGGAGCACGGCTCCTTCTTCAGGTGAATCTGAAGAAGGAGCCGTGCTCCGAAAGCTCGTGTTTGAAACAAACCTGTTGGACTTTAACCTGGTGTTGTAAGACTTCTTACTGTGCTCACCCCAGTCCAACGCCGGCATCTCCACATCATGGCTACCATTAGAGGTGACAGTGCTGTGGCTGCCAAGCTGTCGGGCCTCTCATTAGATTGGCAGCTTTTGGCAGTAGGCCACCATCCTTAATCAGACCGCGGCCCCAATGGCAGCCCACTCATGACAATATGCCACCCTGGGTCCCACTACCAATCAAAGTAGATCTCACTTTCAGCCCTGGAAATGGGTCATCACTGTGACCTACAATTCAACTCTCTCTTTCTGAAGATAAACTTGTTTTTTGCTGTCTGATTTTCTGACTTATCACTGAGAGGTGGCAAATAGACACGAGACTTGCAGAACCTAAACTAATGCAGTGACAGTACGTTAGTGGCAAAAGATTTCATTGAGTTCAAGGGCAAATTACCTTCACAATAAAATACAACAAAAAAAGGCAGCCTTCCTTGATCAACCTTCCAGTGGTGAGGCCACTATGCACTCCCATACCGGCTGAGGTTATTCATGAAGGTCTCACCTTCTCAACCTTGTCCTTGCCTGAGGTGTGGTAATCCTCAGATTAAATCACCGTCAGTCAACCCTTTCCCTCACAGGGGAAAGCAGCCTATGGTCATCTGGGACTATGGCGACTTTACCTTACCTTACTATGCACAGATTTGGTCTGCTTATTTAAGAAAGAATAAATGGATTGGAAGCAGTTCAGAAAAGCTTCACTCTACTGATACCTGGGATGGGGGTATCTTATGAAGCAAGGTTAGGCAGGATGGTCCTATATCCATTGGAGATCAGAAGATCAGAAGATTGAGAGATGATTTTATTGAAATGCAGAAGACGCTGAAGGAATTGATAGGGTGGATGCTGCTAGAATGTTTCCCCCCTTTTAAAACGGGGATTATAAAATTTATTTTGTTTCAGTGAACCTTTAGAATTCTCTTCCCCAGAAAGCATTGGAGGTAGGGTCATTAAATATTTTTAAGCCAGAGTTAGATGGGTTCTTGACTAACAAAAGGAGTTGAAGTTTATCAGGGATAGGCGGAATGTAGAATCTTATTGAATGGCTGAGCAAGCTCAAGGGGTTGACACCTTCAATTGAATATAGTGCCCTCCTGGCTGCCACATCTTTCACAATGATCAACCCCTCAGTGTCTGAAAACAGCCTTTACTGTAATTTTTGAGCCACGATTCTGAAGGTTTTAGCCAGCAAACCTGGATTAGTTTATTCATTATAGTGGGTCAAGGAGCATATTTTCACTTTGTCCAGGTGCGGAAAATCAATACATTTCACAAGGAATGGATTTCACCACGACTACTGAGAGAAAACTGCAATATTCTCTGCCTTTTGTAAAATATTAGGCTGGATTCTCCACTGTTGGGATTATCCATTGCGCCGGCAGCCCAGGGGTTTTCCGGCAGCGTGGGCTGCCCACAATGGAAAACCCCATTGGCCGGCTGGCGAGAGCAGAGTCCCGGGGGAGCACCACACCAGAAGTATGGTGCGGCGGGATGGGAGAATCCCACCCATTATCTTAACATATCTTCATCATGTCTCTAATTATCAAAATCGGGAACAATAAAATGTCACAATTTCAGAATAATGATAAATGAAAACATAAGAACACTCATTTTGACATGAAATTGTTTAATTTCAGGATATTAAATCATCAGAGCAGTAAACATTGTAGTAGAATTATAGATATATTCCACAGTGAGTTCACGATTGATCCTTGAATCTATTTTCAGCTTATTATTCACATCTTATTATTAAGCTTCTTACACACGACACACTTTGTCAAGAAATGCAACGGTGTCTTAAATAGGTTAAGAATCAATGATTTAGCCTTTACACATTAGTTGTTGCTGATTGCAATCAGATAACACATTAGAGACCACAGTACCAGATAGCTCAGGAATAATCTAACAAATGATTTGGCAAATGCAAATGCAGGCAATCAGTGCCTGGGAGAGAAATCATGTGCCTTGGTGCATCACTTGGTTCCAGGCCCATTATTAACAACCCCTTCCTCCCCCCCCCATCCGACTTCCATCCCTCACCTCCCCCCACCAGTCACCGTTATCCCTCCCCCTCACATCCTTCAAGTGCTTAGAATTGTGAAATCATAGTCACAGTGGTGTTTTATATAGTTTTTTCAAAACTCTGTGGCTTTTGTGTTCTATGTCACTACTTATAAAGCTCAGATTTCAGTATGACACATTTTACAACCACAACTTTTAGACAATTACACACAACTTGGTCATTCATATTATGCAGCTAGCTCTACATCTTTGAACCTGGCCCGATGCAATATCTAGACAGCAACATCCAAATGACTTGACTCTCACAAAACTGCAAACAACAATCCTATATGCAAATGAGAATATCTTCAACTAACAGTTGCACATTCTATTGGCGCATGATTCCTGATTTCACTTCCAAGTTTAAAAATGGCAAAAGCTCCCAGTAAATTAGCACCAAAGAGTTCCACTGCAATAATGTGTTATTTCTCGCCAGAAAGGTGAGTTTTGTTAACAGAAAAAATACACTTTGCAGTGAGTGATAAATAATTTCTAATTTTAATTTGTAACTAACCACACTTACAAATGCCCAGCATGGAACATATAATAAGACAGCAAAATACTGCAGTTGCTGGAAATCTGAAATACTCATCAGGCCAGGCAGCATTTATGGAGAGAGCAACATGGGGCGGGATTCTCCAACGCCCCGCCGGGTCAGAGAATCTTCCGGGAGCGGTGCGAATCCCGCGAATACGCCAGCTGCCGTATTCTCCGGCACCATTTTTCGGGCGCGGGCGGGGTTCATGCCACGCCGGTCATGGGCCGTTGGCAGCGCCCCCCCCCCCCCCGGCAATTCTCCGGGCCCTGATGGGCTGAGCGGCAGTCCGTTTTTGGCCAGTCCCGCCGGCGTGCGTTACGCATGGTCCCACACGGCAGGACCTGGCAGGTAAGTTGGCTGGGGCGGTCCTTGGGGGGGCGCAGGGTATCCAACCCTGGTGGAGGGGGGGGGGGGCACGATGGCCTGGCCGGCGATTGGGGCCCACCGATCTGTAGGTGGGCCTGTGTCATGGGGGCACTCCTTCCTTCCGCACTGGCCCCTGTAGGGTTCTGCCATGGCCGGCGCAGAGAAGAGAACCCCCTGCGCATGCGCCAAAACATGCCGGCAGTTCCGCGCATGCGCAAGATCACGCCGGCCCTTTGGCACATGCGCAAACTCACGCAGACCCTTCGGCGCTGGCTGGAACTTCGCCAACTCCTCCGCCGTCCACCTAGCCCCCGGGACAGGTGACAATTCCTCACCTTGGGTGCCCATTGACGCCGGAGTCATTGGCGGCAGTTTTCCTGCCGCCGTGGGGACTTAGTCCCCTTTCCCAGCCCTCCAAAAAGCAATCGGACTTCTTGTGAGCCCTTCATTCCCCTTCAGCAAGAAACCCAGCAGCAGCTGCCCGAGATCCGGTTTAGCACAACATTAAACATTAATTTCAAAAAACTGTTGAGGTATTGTTAAGAACCCCAGTGCTGTTGGATGTGAGGGTACTCCAAAACCCAGGAGGGCAACTTGGAACACCGGTTATTAATTTTTGCAATTATTGAACTGTAATGAACAGTTATTTATTTTTCAATTTGCAATTCACAGCTCCAGGGTCCCAGGTTCGATGCCCTGCTGGGTCACTGTCTGTGCGGAGTCTGCACGTTCTCCTCGTGTGTGCGTGGATTTCCTCCAGGTGCTCCGGTTTCCTCCCACAGTCCAAAGATGTGCCGTTTAGGTGGATTGGCTGTTAAATTGCTGCTTAGTGTCCAAAAAGGCTAGATGGGTTACTGGGTTACGGAATGTGGGCTTAGATAGGGTGATCTTTCCATAGGCCGGTGAGACTCGATGGGCTGAATGGCCTCCTTCTGCACTGTAAATTCTATGACTATGACTAATTTGGTATAACGCGAGGTAAGATATGCAAACAAGTGAGGAAAGGTCCAGTTTGTTATGATCATTCAAATAAAAGAATGTTTATTCAATTGGAAAACACAGAAGAAAGGCCACAATACAAAACAAAGGTATATTTAACTACAATAATGGTTACATGCATACACTGTATTCTTGAATTAACCCAGTTCTACATCTGTCTATGTTCCTAAACTCTGAGAAATGACCCTTGTTCCAAAACAACATCCCATACAGTTTAACTCTATGAGTTAAATCCAGCAAACAATTATCACCCTCACGTTATATCATTAATTTTGGAAGTCTTTCTTCTGATTCACGCAGACTTTGAGGTTTTCAAACAATAGTTTCTGGTATGCAACCCAGCGCTCAGAACGTCCATTTCCAGATGGGCGTTACTTTGATCTTAGCTGCCCATCAGTTGCTTCTCCTGCAGTACAGAGCTACTGATATATCATTGTTCCCTTTTGATCTCATCCCATCTAAACAACTCAGCTTAGAAGCCATGCTTTTAGCATGTAAGTGTGACATGTATTCTCATGAATCCCGCTTTGACCTCATCACTGCTGTAGTTTTAACACCTACAATTTTGTACTTGATTGTTCTCCACTTCACTTAAGTAAATATCTGTTTACCCTATGGTTAAGATAATTCATATATCAAAACTGTCCAGGCAGCTGCACTTTTAATCAATTCCCTTTTTTAAAAATATTTTATTCTCCTCCTTTTTCACATTTTCATCCAAATTTACATCCACCAACAATAATCAATTCCCTTTTATCCAATTCTTCAAAACTCTTTTTTTATCCAAGCTTCTTAGTCTTGATTTTAACCAATTCTTAAATATTTACTTTGTTCAAGCTTCTTGACAGTATGAAGGAAACATAAAAAATCTCACTGGGCAAAAATATAAGTAAGGTCAAACCAATAAATTGATCATTTAAAAAATTAGTAATAAATAAAAAAAATAGACCAAGCAGCAGAGCTAACTAATAAAACCATTTTTATCTTTTTGCAGAGCTAATTAGAGAGACACCAGGAAAGGGAGAGGTGATCGCAGCCAAGCTGAGGAGTTTGGTTCAACTAACACCTGTCATGTTGTTCACCCTGGGGTAACACGGATTGCACACAATGCAATTAACTGATCAAGTGTACACCAAACAAAGGCATTGGTTCAGTATAAGATTTATTGAATCATTAACTATTCTCCTACTTGAGTTTGACTCTCTTGCTAATCTAACTATAGTAACTCAACTAACTAACCAGTCTGCTCTAATCCATGCGGTGGGTGTGATGCTTCCCTGATCTGCTCCTGTCTGTCTGAGTGTCGCCTATGGAAAGAGAAAGAGCATGTGTGCCCTGTCCTTTTATATGGGTAGCCCCCTGGTGGTAGTGTCACCTCTGTGTGTGTCTTGACTGCCCATTGGTCGTGTCCTATCTTACTGGCCTATTGGTCTGTGTGTCATGATGTCTCTGGTGCTCCTCTAGTGTTTATCTAGTCTAAGTGTATTTACATTAACCCCTTGTGTATTTACAGTGATGTATATCACCACAACACCAACCTTGCTTTCACCTCTGGTGGTGCACACTCCAAGCTGGTCCTGGCAAAATTCATGCAAAACTGGGTGTTTGGAAGTGGGTTGCCTTTCATCCAGGGTGTGCTTCCTTTCCCAGCTGGGTACGTGAAATAAAAGTTCTTGTGTTTGCACTGCTAAATCTGGCTTCCTTAATACAATTGGATTGCTCCTCAGGTAGAAGTGTTTGATCTTCTGATGTATCACTGAGAGGTGGCTCATTGGCAGGTGACTGCCAATATAAACTAATGACTCATTCCATTTCATTTTTCACAATACGTTAGTGGAAAAGGTTTCGCAGAGTTCCAGAGCAAACCACCCTCCCAATAAAATAATACAAAAAATGCAACCTTCCTTGACCAATCTTCCATTGGTGAGACCAAGGGTAATTTGGTCTCTTTTATTTAAATAAGGACAGTGACCCGGGGTTGGGATTGAACCCGAGGCCTCGGTATCGTGTGGCAGCAGTGCTAACCACTGCACCACCGTGCCACCGGCACACGTTTTTAACCTTTCTGTCAAAATCTTTTTGACGCAAGTTCAGGGTTCAGGATACCTCTGAGGAGATGTGAATCAAATCACCTTCAGAGTCCAGCCTAAATCTATCAATATCATGAGGGGTCTGAAATTCCTAACTCCACAATGAAGCCAGAAAAGCATGAACTAATGCACTTTGTGAGGACGAACATGGAAAGACAATATAATATAAATGGAACAATTTGGGCAAGTGTAGATTGATATAGGTGAGGTTTAAAGACCTGTGTATTGAGTCAGCTTCCATTTCGGGTTATTCCCTGTGGCTCAACTCAGTACAGAGAGGAACAAACACGACAACCTGGACAAGATGGCTTATTTAATCAAACTTGTTAAGTGTACACGGAGAAAAGACTGGATATCTGCCAAGACCTGTTCTGCCAAACAAAGACCAGAACACAGTACTTATACAACGTTCAAAAATCAATAGCCCACCCTAGTTGGAATCGGCCCAATCCCTGAAGCTGCTACTTTTAAACTTATCCAATAGAATTGCAAGTATTGTTTAAATTTCACCCAATAGAATCGCGAGCAGTGCATGATTCATCCTCATCCTGACAGCTGTGTACAATCCCAGCAGCCTGTGCTGACTGTTTGTGAGAAACAGAACAACAGAACCAGCTCCCTTAATTGTTTCACAAAGACAAAATGCCAGAAGTAATGTCTTTTTCGTCAAGTTAGCTATCTTAAATCCCATTTGATTACTTATTACTGCTATGTCCTAAAAATACATGTTTAATAGTTAATAATGATTACTCAGTCCTATAATTCATCTCAGTCCTTATAAAATAATGTATGTAAAACTACTCTCATGGCATGCTAACTATTCAGTTTTAAGAGGTATCATCGCTGAACCCCCCCCCCCCCCCCCCCCCCCTTTCACAGAGACCTTGTTACCCATATACACAAATGCTTAAAAGGTGCCATGGCAAGTTAATAACATGCATAAAAAAGCTTACGAGTTATTTGTGTTTATAAATAGTGTCATGATCTGGCAGACGGTGAGTGATGTGTGAGCCGAACCCCAAAATGGAAACTTGACAAGCAACTCCAACTGTTTTCTATTCTTATTTTGCCACAGAAAAATATGTGTGCTGAAGGAGCCACAAATTACAGTAACATTTTTGGAGATTATTTTTTTAAAAATACATTAATGTTTTATATTTTAGCACATGACAACAAAATTACAAAATAATACATCACCAAAGGATGGACAAAAAAATGCTCGCCATACAGGAGTACAGAGAGGAACAGGAGAGCAACATCACTACTGTTTCGATACAATCATCAGACAAAGTAGACATAAGATGAGGTACAACATGGTAAATTGGTATACACCCTCCCACACCCTGTCAGCTTACAATTACCAAAGAATTTCAGGATATATTATCCATGCCATGTTCAGGCACGCAACAACATACAGCCCCCTCAACCCGAACAGCATCAAAGGCACCAAATACCCATCACAGCCTAATTTCCTCAGATACCAGAGCTATCTGCACCCATGCAGAAGCTAAGCATGGATTCTTACAAAAAAACGAAGAAGATACGCAAACATCCAAGTTCTAAGGGCAGTTGCATACATACCACTCAACTCAACTCAAACCCAATCTCAGACCCAGAGCGGAACCAACATCATTCCATACAATTATGCAGAGAGGACTGGCAACAACATGTTCGGATTATGGTCAAACCTTCAGGGACACCCAAGAAGGAACTAGAAGTGAGAAATAGTTATTAGTCTATTAGAACTATTAGTCTAGGATAATAAGGGCTCAGGCCCCAACCCAGGCTACATATTTCCCAGGCGCATGCCAAGCACAGGTGAGAAGAAGAGAACAGGTTATTCATTTAACTAAGAAAGCATCCAATGCCCCCCCCCCCAACCCTCAGATGACAACAGGGTATCCGCCAAAGCACAGGACTCGGCTCATCACCATCGGCCACCTTGCACTGAAGAAACAAAACACAACCTTCAGCATGTCCCTAATAAGTGCCTTCGAGAAGGGACATCCCAAGCCCCAAGGAACATCAAGATACTAGCCACCGCACCGGACCTGGCCTAGCACATCCCGGCACACAGGAATCTATACCCCCAGGGACTCCAGCTCACCTCAAATCTTGCTCCCCAGCCAAGCCTACACCTCTCCAACCCCATCCAGGGCAATTCTCCAAAGTGAGGCTCAACTACCTGCAAGGCAGAGCCCAGATCTTCATCCAAAACAGCACTTTCGATGGCAACCATCGTCCAGATGCACACAATACCGGCAAAGCGAAAGTCTGCTTCGCAGCAACAGTGTCTATTCCTTGGCATTAAATATCATGCATTTTTAAAACACTGCCACAAATTTCATTGTAATTTTGTTTCATTTTTAAAATGTATTTCATTCAAACTTCTATAAACGGTTACAAAACATAAACATACTGGGGAGCAAATTCCCCATCACACAGTGGTCTCCTCTATATCGGAGAGACCAAACGCAGACTGGGTGATGGCTTTGCTGAGTTTCTTCGGTCTGTGCACTTTCAGGACCCTGACCTTCCCGTTGCTTGCCATTTTAACACAAGACCCTGCTCCCATGCCCACATGTCTGTCCTTGGCCTGCTGCAACGCTTCAAATGGAGGAACAACATCTTATCTTCTGGTTAGGCATGCTACTGCCTTCCGGTCTCAACATCGAATTCAACAACTTCAGATGATTAGCTCTACCCCACCTCAACTTATTTGTTTTCATCCCATTTCATTTTAACTGTCTTATACCATTTGTTTCTTTCATGTCTTTCTTAATATATATTAACCCCCCCCCCATCTTATCCACCTTTCCTTACATTTTCTCCCCTTTGCTTCCCCCTTCCCCTCCCCCACATCTACATCTGTCACAGTTTACCCTCTGATGTTAGTTTCCCTGCTGTTTGACCTTTCACATCTTTTGTTCTCTCTGGGGACTGCCATTAGCACTCTTTCCCCTTGGTTTCTGTGGCCATTAGCAACCATTTTCCCTGGGTTTCTGTGGCTATGACTCATCTTTCATTCTCACTCCACAGTATAAATATTTCCCACTTTCTCTGTCTGTTACCTTTGACAAAGAGTCATCGGACTCGAAACGTTAGCTCTTTTCTCTCCCTACAGATGCTGCCAGACTGCTGAGATGTTCCAGCATTTTCTCTTTTGAACCCCAACACATAGTTATACAGTTTGTACAAATGTTCCCCTTTTTCACCCCCTCCTTCCCCCACGACAAGCAACTCCTCAAACATGGCCATGAACGTCCCCACCTTGCCTCAAAGCCCTCTGCTGAACCCCTCAATTCCTATTTGATCTTTTCCTGACGAGGAAAGTCATATACGTCACCCAGCCAGACAGCTGCCCCCGGTGATGTTGTTCACCGCCACGCCAATAAAATTCTTCGCTGGGCAATCAAAGAGGCGAAGGCCACAACATCAGCCTTCCTCCCCTCCATCAGTTCCAGCTACTCTGATATCCCAACTATCACCACCAAAGGGTCCACCACTATCCTCGTTAGTGCCGCGAACACTCCTGCCCAGAATCTCTCCAATTTCTCGCAACCCCAGAACATATTTGCATGGTTTGCTGGTCCCCGCCCACACTTCCTGCACCCGTCCTCCACCCCCTGGAACAACCCACTCACCCTTGCCCAGGTCATATATACCCTATGCACCACCTTGAACTGTATCAGGCTCATCCTCGCACATGAGGAGGTCTCATTTACATTTCATAGTGCCTCGCTCCACACTCCCCAATTTACCTCACCTCCCAGCAACCCCTCCCACTTCTCCTTAATCTTCACCACCCGCTCGCCTCCCTGCTCTCCCAGCCACCCATATATGTCTCCAATCCTGCCCTCCACTTCCAGGTCTGGAAGCAGCAATCGCTCCAACCGGGCATACCTCGGAAACCCGGGGAATTCTTTGCAAACGTTCTGTGCGAAGTCCCTTACCTGCAAGTACCTAAACTCATTTCCTCTGGGAAACACTCATTCAATTCCTCTATACTGGCAAACCTCACTCCCAAATATAGATCCCTTCCCCTGACCAGCCCCACTCCTCTCCACTTCTTCCACATGCTATCTGTCCCCCCCCCCCCCCCCCCCCCGCACAATGGCGTCAACACCGACATCCCCTCTATCCTGAAATGCCTTCCAAGCTGGTTCTAGATCTTTACTGTGGATTGTACCACTGGGCTCTCCATGTATTTCCTTGGCAGCACCAGTGGCAATAGCTCCGTCTCCATTCCCCTCAGGCAGGACCCCTGAAAGGATTCTTCCCCCCCCCCCCCCCTGACCCCCCCCCCCCCCCCCCTTCTGCCCTCTCTCCTTCCCACCACCCCCTCACCTTCTCCACATTCCCCGCCCAATAATAATGCAGCAGGTTTGGCAAAGTCAACCCTCCCCTTCTGCCTTTTCTCAGTAACAGGGTCCTCTTAAGCCTTGACACCATCCCCATCCACACAAATTCCAAAATAATCCAATCCAGTTTCCGGAAGGGTATAAAAATCGGAATATAGACCATATAATTTACAGCGCAGAAGGAGGCCATTCGGCCCATCGAGTCTGCACCGGCTCTTGGAAAGAGCACCCTACCCAAGGTCAACACCGCCACCTATCCCCATAACCCAGTAACCCCACCCAACACCAAGGGCAATTTTGGACACTAAGGGCAATTTATCCTGGCCAATCCACCTAACCTGCACATCTTTGGACTGTGGGAGGAAACCGGAGCAGCCAGAGGAAACCCACGCACACACGGAGAGGCTGTGCAGACTCCGCACAGACAGTGACCCAAGCCGGAATCGAACCTGGGACCCTGGAGCTGTGAAGCAATTGTGCTATCCACAATGCTACCGTGCTGCCCCTGAACAGAAACCTCTGCAAAACGTTCACCTTCACCACTTTGACCCTCCCCACCACAGTCAGCTGTTTCATGTTCCACATCTTCAGATCCTCCCTAACCTCCTCCACCAGTTTTGTTAAATTCCATTGATGCAGCGCCGCCCATTCTCTCGCTACCTGAATCTCCACATATTTAACTCAGTTTCTTGCCACCTCGAATGGCAACCCCCCCCCCCCCCCACCCCCCCCCCCCCCCCACCCCGCCCCCCAGGTCGGCTCGCTGACCCAGCTCATTCACCAGGAACACGTCACTTTTCCCGACATTGAATTTATATCCCGAGAATGACCCGAACTCCCCCAGCAGGCCCACGATCCTCTCTATGCTCTCCAGCGGTTTCGATATGTACAATAGCATTTAACAGCTTCCTTATATTACTAGAAAGGTACGAAGCTTGTCTGGTCCTCCGTAACCACACCCAGGACACACGCTTCCATCCTTCCCACCACCAACCTAGCCAGCACCTTCACATCTGTATTTAACAGCGATATGGGCCGATATGATTCACATTCCAATCAGTCTTATCCCCTTCTTGGATAGCAATGCGATCTCTTCCTGTGTCATCGTCTCCGGCAGCTCCCCCTTCTCCAACGCCTCATTAAAGGCCCCAAGAGATGCGATGCCAGGTCCGTCGCAAACTCCTTATAAAATTCCGCTGGGTAGCCATCGGATCCCGGGACCTTCCCGACTTTATACCCCTTAATAATAATAATATTCTTTATTGTCAACAAGTAGGCTTGCATTAACACTGCAATGAAGTTACTGTGAAAAGCCCCAAGTCGCACACTCCGGCGCCTGTTTGGGTTACACAGAGGGAGAATTCAGAATGTCCAAATTATTTAACAGCACATCTTTTGGGACTTGTGGGAGGAAACCGGAGCAGCCGGAGGAAACCCACACAGACACATGGATAACGTGCAGACCCTGCACAGACAGTGACCCAAGCTGGGAATCGAACCTGGGTCCCTGGCACTATGAAGCAACGGTGCTAACCACTGCGCCCCGTATAGTGTCCAATACCTCCCTCATCCCCAAAGGCTCCTCTAGCACCTGCCTCTTCTCTTCCTCCAACTGTGGAAACTCCAGTCTGTCTATGATGCACTATCAATTACGACGAGACGAGAGTAGAATGTAATTGAGGCTTTATTACACAGAGATGTGTGGCCTCCTACAGCAGCTGATGAAATGGCTGCTGTATGGAGAGCACACACATTTATACTCCACTTACTGGGTGGAGCCAGAAGGCAGGGATCTACCCCCGTACCTGTAGTACAGGGGCCTTACTGTAAAACCCATATATACAGTGTAATACATCAGTGGTGACTACCACAGTCTAAAAACCACCCCATGCCATCCTCTTCATCCCCCATGTCCACCCTGTACAGCACCTTGTAGTATTCCCTAAACATCTCATTTATTCTCCCCAGATCCGTCACCACCTCCCCCGTCTGTGTCTGTATCCTTGATATTTCCCTGGATGCAGCCTGCCTCCGTAGTTGATGTGCTAATATTTGACTCACCTTCTTCCCATACTCGTACTGCACCGCCCTTGCCCTGCACAATTGCCCCAATGCCCTCCCCGTCGTCAACCTATCGAATGGCCCCTTCAACGTTTTCCTCTTCGCCAATCCCTCTGTGGTGGGCACCCTCGAATACTCCCTATCTACTCCGACTATCCCGTTCATTAAGCATCCATACTCCTCCCTATTTTTCGTATCCTCCAGTGCTTTGAACAAGATAATCTCCCCTCGGACCACCGTTTTTAGTTTCCCAAAATGTGGCTGCCGACACCTCTCTCTTCTGGTGCAACTATACATAATCTTTAATCACCAACTACACTTCATCATAGAACCATCTGTCTGCCAACAACACCGGATCAAGCCTTCACCCGGCCTCTGCTCCCGTCCCGATCTGAGCTGAATCTCCAGCCAGTGGGGTGCATGTCCAAAATTACGAGCCTCGCATACTCTGTCCCCCTCCTCCACCCCGACAAACACCTCCCGACTCATCACAAAAAAGTTGATTTTTGAATACACCCTGTAAACATGTGAGAAAAAGGAATATTGCCTTCCCCCTGGCTTCTTAAAGTGCCACAGATCCACCAAACCCATCTTTTCCATAAACCCTCCCAACTCCTTTGCCATTCGTATCCTACCCATTGACCTGGGGCTCGACCTATCTATCATTGCCTCTTGAAGGAGGCCATTCGGCCTATCGAGTCTGCACCAGTCCTTCGAAAGAGCACCCTACCCATGTCCAAATTACTTAATAGCACGTCTTTCGGGACTTGTGGGAGGAAACCGGAGCGCCCAAAGGAAACTCATGCAGACATTGGTCAAATGGTTTCTGGGAGAAGTTGGGTGGTCAGGGGGAGGTTATTGGGTAGGGTTGGGTGATAGTGGGGTGAGTTCTGGGAAGTAGTTGGGTGATCAGGAATGTAGTTGAGTAGATTGGAGGGGTGGGCGGGTTGAGTAGATTGGAGGGGTGTGCGGGTTGGGTCGGTTCCGGGAGGGTGATTAGGGAAGTAGGATGTGGTGATAATCACTGAATTAGGTATTTACCACTGTTACATTTCCAGATTAAGTACGCAGGTCAGTCCCACATACACAGCCAAGTCTCTGACCCTGAATTCAGTAGCAGAGATATTTGCAGAGGCTCCAGGGCAGCAGAAATTAACCCATGGAAGTTTAGACTTCTTGGACCATTGCAGTGCATATGTGTGAGTCGGAACTTTCCCAGGGTCCTGACACGCATTCCTGACATGCATTCCTGACACGCATATCCCACCTTACACCCAATATCTGATGATCCGGATATTGGAAAATTGGGCCAAAATTTATATTTCTGACACCCAATTCACTAAAATATCTGCTACACTGAAACATATTGGGTGGTATTCTCTCCCCCCCCCCCCCCCCCCCCCCCGGCCGGGTGGGAGAATTGCCTGGGTACCGCATGAATCGCGCCACGCCGCCCCGACTCCCGCACGTGATTCTCCCACCCCCCCTAAACCAGCGCCGCACAAATCGCGCCGGGCCGCTCGGAGAATCGCCGCAAACGGTGAGCGGTGATTCTCCGTCCCGGATGGGCCGAGCGGCCGCTCCGACACGACAGGGTCCCGCCAGCGCTGTCCACCCCTGGTCTCTGCTGGCGGGAACTCTGCGGGAACGCTCAGGGGGCGGCCTGTGGGGGGGGGAGCCGAGGGAGGCCCCTTCACCGGGGGGGGGGCTCCAAAGGGGTCTGACCCGCGATCGAGGCCTACTGATCAGCGGGCCGGCCTCTGCCTCCGGGCCTACATTCCGCCATGGCCGGCCGCTGAACACCCACACCATATTGCAGTTCCCCGCGCATGTGCAGGATGGCGTGGCACAACTGCGCATGCACAGGATTGAGCTGCCCCAACTGCGCATGCGCAGGATTGAGCTGCCCAAACTGCGCATGTTTGGGTTGGCGTGGTGCCCATTTGGCGCCGCGTAAGGAGGCTGGAGCAGCGTGAACCGCTCCAGCACACTGCTGGCCCCCTGCTGGGGCCAGAATAGGTCGTGCCCGGGCCCTGATCGCGCCATCATGAAACGCGATGGCGTTCACGACGGCGCGGGCATTTGGTCCATGGAGCGGAGAATCGCCCCCATTAAATCCCACAATTCCTTACCTAACAGTACTGTGGGAGCACCTCCACTGGGGCAAACCTAGCTTCCTTACCCTGTCTGGCCTACTTGTGACTCCAGATCCACAGTTCAAGGACAATTCGGGATGAGCAACAAATGCCATGAAAGAATTAAAAAAACACAAACTGCAACATCTCAAGAAGACAGCTCATCACCATCTTCTCAAGAGCAATTAGGAATAGGCAATAAATGTTTGCTATGCCAGCAACAGCACATCTTTTGACTGTGAATAAATAAATAAAAATAGCATTATTTGTTCCGATGACTGAGGCCTGCAATGATGCAGCTGTGCTGTTTTCATGTTCATGAATTTGTAGTTTCCATTAACTTGTGCAACAGTGCAGGGCAATCGAAGTGTTTATTTCAAATGATGCTGAATCAAGTTTGATTTTCTATGCTGGTGAGGGTGCATCCAGCATGGACTGTGGACTGATCAACAGTGTGACTAACTCTGGGCAATATCCTGCTTTTATGTCTCAATAAATTGTTTTAGGTTTTACAAAGTCTGCCTGAACTTTTCAACAGAGACTCAAAGCTTGCCTTGCAGTAGACACATATTAAAGGTTAGGTGCCATATACAAGCAGTATGGTATTTGTACAGTGCCATTTATACAATATAACTGCTTGAAACAAGGGACACATCAGAAAGAACCATCATCAACCTGATTTGCCTTGGCCTGAAGTTCAAAGTAGGAGTCACACACTAACCACGGTTTTTAACTCAGTGTGCACCACAACTCCAATCATTTAGATCTGAGATATCAAAGAATGTTTGCTGATTTTAGTATCTCCATATTATCCAGCCCGGTGATCCTGATTTTACAACCCTGTACTAATTTATCTGTAGACCAAGCATAGGCCATGGGCAGGATTCTCCAAAATGGAGGCAAAGTGTCCGCACCATTGTGAACGCCGCCGCGTTTCTCGATGGCGCAAAACGGGAGCGGGCACTACCGATTCTGGCCCCCATAGGGGACCAGCATGGCACTGGAGCGGGCCAACCCACGCATGCACAGTGGCGCCACGGGACTTCCTCAACGTGCCGGCTCCGACGCAACATGACGAGGGGGTTCAGGGGCTGGTCGTGTAACAAAATAGGGCCGGGGCTGGAGAGGCCGGCCCGCCGATCGGTGGGTCCCAATCGCAGGCCAGACCCCATCGGAAGCACTCCCAGGAAGCAGCGACGGCGGGACTTTGCCGTTTCTGCACGGCCGCTCGGCCCACCATGGCCAGAGAATCGGCGGCCCGGCCTCGGACAGCGGCCCGCAACTGGCGCCGCACCAACCGCGCCGGCGCAAATCGGAGAATCACATGCCGGTGTCGGGGCAGCGTGGCGCGGTTGCGGCGATTTTCCGGCCCGGCGTGGGGCTCAGAGAATCCCACCCCATATATTCTTTATGTTCTGTTTGTTATAATGATATAAAAACAGCAATAGCTCATAAGGAATTGTGCAAACATATTGTGGGTTCATTTTTTTAGTTAAAGCCACGTGTAAACATATATACTGTTATGACTCACTAGTACACGGTCAATTCCGGCCCCACTTGGCCCAGAGTCGCAACACAATTGAAATTAACAAATTTTTCTAAGAAAAAACACCCAAAGTCTTTGGCCCCTGGCTGCCCAAAAATGATGGTCATCAGGTTTGCAAATTTAAACACAAGTAAGCTTATTAATAACAATTACTATAACTAAATATTCAGCAAATAAAACAGGTTAACTATTATCTAATTCCGAATCCCACATTTAAACTGCTCCCCCCTCTACATACATGCATAACAAACACACTCAAAGGGGAGAAGAGGGGTGAAAAAATAATAATTAAAGTAAAATGAGCGTCTTTTTCTCCATAGATAGAAATTAGCCATAATATGATTGCATTTTACATTATGTTTGAGAGTTGAGGTAGTTCACTCTAAAGCTAAGGTGTTAAATTTGAACAAAGGAAATTATTACATTTTGAAGGACAAATTAGCTGAGATGGATTTGGAAAATCTTTGAATGATATGATTTTCCACAGGCAATGGATAGTCTTTAAATAATGATTACATAGTTCACAGCAATTATATATTCTTTCAAGGCACAAAAACCCCAAAAGAAACGTCAACTAGCCATGGCTAAAAGAGAAGTTAAGGACTGTATAAGATTAAAAGGAAAGGCTTATAAAGTTGCCAGGAATACTTTTAATTTGAAAATTGGGAGGAATTTAGAATACAGCAAAGGAGGATCAAGAAACTGATAAGGAAAAAGAGAATAGAATATGAATGTAAATTTGCAGATAAATAAAAATGGACTGTAATAGGTACATAAAAAGACAATTTTTGGCTAAGACAAATGTTGGTCCATTACAGCCAGAGTCAGGAGAATTCCTAATGGGGAATAGAGAAATGGCAGAGAAGCTAAATGGTTACTTTGTGGTTGTCTTCATTGAGGAACATACAAGAAATCTCCCAGAATTAGAGATCCAAGGGATTAGGAAAAAATAGGAATTGACAGAAATTAGTATTAGCAAGAAGGTTGTATTGAAGAAATTAATGGGATTGAAGGTTGATAAGCCGTCAGGACCTGATATTCTATATCCCAGAGAGTAGAAAGAGGATATAGATAGTGGATACACTGGTGATCATCTTCCAAAATTCTATAGATTTTGGAATGGTTCCTGCAGATTGGAAGGTAGCAAATATCACCCCATTATTTAAGAAGGGAGAGGGAGAGAAAACTGGGAACTGCAGACCTGTTTGGCTTACATCAGCAGTCGGAAAAATTCGAGAATTTATTATAAAGGATGTGACACTTGGACAATAATGACATGATTGGGCATAGTCAACATAGGTTTATGAATGGGAAGTCTGTTTGATGAATCTGTTGGTGTATTTTGAGGATGTTACAAACAGAATTGATAAAAAGGAGTCAGTGGGCATAGTATACTTGGATTTTCAGAAGGTTTTTAATGAAGTCGCCCACAGGGCATTGGTTAGCAAAATTAAAGCAGGTAATATACTGGAATGAATTAAGGGTTGGTTAACAGGCACAAAACAGAATAGGAATAAAGGGATCATTTTTGCATTGGCACACTGTGACTAATGGGTTTTTTCAAGGATCAGTTCTTGGGCCCCTACTGTTCACAAGATATATCAATAATTTGGATGTGTAATATTTTCAAGCTCATGGATGACATAAAGCTATGTGCGAATGTGTGTTATGAGGAAGGTGCAAAGTGGCTTCAAGAGAATTTGGACAGACTTCGTGAATGGGCAATAACCTGGCAGGTGGAATATAATGTGGAAAAATGTGAAGTAATCCACTTTGGTGGGGAGCAGATGTGCAGAGTATTTCTTAAATGGTAAGGGATTAGAAAGTGTAGATGTACAAAGGGACCTGTGAGTCCTCGTCAATAAGTCATAGAAAGCTAACATGCAGGTGCAGCAAGCAATTAGGAAGGCTAATAGTATGTTAGCCTTTATTGCGAGAGGATTTGAGTATAGGAATTGCAAAGTTTTGCTTCAATTGTATAGAATCTTGGTTAGACCACACCTGGAGTGCTGTGTGCAGTTTTAGTCCCCTTACCTGAAGAAGGATATTATTGCCATAAAGGGTGTATAACGAAGGTTCACCAGATATGTTCCCAGAATGGTGGGACTGTCTTATGAAGAGAGATTGGGGAAACTGGGCCTGTTTTTCTGGAGATTCGAAGAGGGGTGATCTCATTGAAACCTACAAATAACTTAAAGGAACATACAGGGTAGATGCAGGGAGGATGTGTCCCCTGATTGGGGAGACTACAACCAGGGGGCACAATTTCAAAATAAGGGATAAACCAATTCGCACTACAATGATGATATTTTATTGTACTCAGAGGGTTGTGAATCGTTGTAATTCTTTACTCCAGATGGCTGTGGAAGCTCAGTGATTGAGTATGTTTCCAATTGAGATTGGCAGATTTCTAAATACCAGTGACATTAAAGGATATGGGCATAGTATGGGAAAAATGTATTGAAGTGGTTGATCAGCCATGATCGTATTGAATGGCGGATCAGGCTTGGCAGGCTGAATATCCTATTCCTGTTCCTCTGTTTCTATGTTCCTAAGACATTAGGAACAGAGCTGTATGCACTATGTCCTGCTCCAGGCCGAAGTGAAACTGAAACTGGATCATGTGACGCACTTCCCTTAAAGTGATGGGATGCTGCTATCACTTAAAGGCATATTACAACACTTTGTAACTTCTGTGAGCAGAAACCAACAGTTGGAACCTTCTGCACTGGAGAAAACAAAATGGCATGATAATTTTCTATTGAAAACAGTCTCCCAACTTTTTGAAAGTATTGGAATAAAAATATTTATTAATAATGGTAGACTTTGAGAGGAATACAACTGTAAATAATGGCGCATAAAAATAAAACAAATGAATTTTGTTTCTCAATGTTGATTTACTGAGACAATTCGCAGTAAATTCTCAGAGGCTGGTTTAGCACAGGGCTAAAGAGCTGGCTTTTAAAGCAGATCAAGACAGGCCAGCAGCACGGTTCAATTCCCGTACCAGCCTCCCCGAACAGGCGCCGGAATGTGGCGACTAGGGACTTTTCACAGTAACTTCATTTGAAGCCTACTTGTGACAGTAAGCGATTTTCATTTCATTTCTGCAATATTTCTCCATTGTGCAAAATGAGTCGTTTTCATGAGATTGGCTAAGGAAGGAATGCTGGACAAGGCACCGGTAAAACATAATTGAATGAAGATGTTATTGCCAATAAACACCTTTGTATAATTAGGAAGGTAAAATCACTTATTTTAGAATTACAAAATGGTTACCGCACAGAAGGAGGCCATTCGGACCATCATGCCTGCACAGGCTATCCACAGAAGCTATCTCTTCTATCATACAAGAATAAATCTCTTCTATCATATGGTATATTAATAATTGATTTAATTCTATGTTGGGCTGGAACTCCTCGGTAAAACAATACAGTTTGGGATTATTCAAATAATTTGTGGCGAAAACACAATGCAACAATATTGCTCAATCCTGTGGGAAAGGTGGGTAATTGGAAGATTGTAGTTGCTTTTTACAATACTCTAGGTTATCCTCAATAGCTCTGGGAGCAAAGCAACATAGCAGATAAATATCTATCCAGAGGTCATATGTCAGCAGAGCTGAAAATTGCAATGTGATATTTACAAGAAACTAGATTAAACAGAATATTGAAAGCTGCTACCAGTGAATTCCTTCTTCGTATCAGGACTTTCATAAGTTGCCAGAGATAAATGCTACTTTAAGATTATTACCCTTTAGGCTCTGATTATGCTATTGTTCTGATATAAATCAACATTAATTGTGAGTATACACTTGTTTTGTATTACAGTCCCAGACCAGACCCCAACAGTGGCTATGATACGGGACCGAAATCACAATATTTTAGTTATTTAGATGACTGTGCGGAAAGAATGATTCATTCCAGGCATCATTGCATGAAAAAATACGGCTTTGGTAATTCTGAAACAAAACTTTATTATAAATGCAATATTAAATTTTTTAACTGCACCCCGAAAAAGAACAGCTTACAATTATCCCTTACATCATTCTTTCCACACAGTCATCTAAATAAATAAAATATTGTGATTTCGGTCCAGTATCATAGCCACTGTTGGGGTCTGGTCTCAATTTCCCATTAAGCAACAAGAAAATAAACATACAGCTTTCAATCCAGCTTACAAATCAGCAGGGCATAGAGCAATACTGGCTTTGCAGAACAGATTCTGGCTCTTGTTAGAACTCTTTCAGACTCTGGCTGAATATCTTCAAATATCTGTTTCAACTGGGTTATTTCAGCCTATTACTTTTTTAAAAATTATCCTACTGAGAAAGAAAATTGCCTTTCCTTGTGGTCTGAAAACAGAACAGACTTTACTTCCAAAAAATCATTATCCAAAAAAGAACCCACTTAGCTCTACCCAGCACTGACATCATCGGCCTAAGCTAAAAAAAAACCAAATTAACTTTCCAGGGACTGAAAGCACAGGGACATCCCCTGTCAACCCATTTTGCATTAGCTCAGACTGAAAAGCACATTCCTTTGTCAATTTCACCTTCTGGCTGCTAAAACCACCCAGGCCCTGCAGAACAGATTTTTTGTTTTTAAACACATGACCATTGCAGTCAAACACATTATAATCCCAGGGTTTTAACCCTTAAATTGCATTCATAATCCAATTTTCCCCAAAATCTTCCAATCGTCACATTTGTCACTTGAAAGTAACCATTGCAATGTCATGTCAGTGGAATAAAACCTGTTGCCTCTTTCCGAAGCATGCAGAGTGCTCGTAGTGCAGAGAATTAATGTTATTTTAGTCCTGACTCACTACGTGTGCCCGCTTAATTTTAGAACTTACTGCAATTGCTGTTTGCAACTCATTCCTTTAGTAACTTGAGGAAGCCAGCAGTCGGTGAACATGGATTCATTGAACTACAAAAAATACTCTGCCCCTGGCAGTACCTCTCTCCCAATAGTTGTTGGGATAGCCAACAGTTCCAGGCCCTGCTTGAGCTGGGTTTTATGTGTGGGTCTGCAACGAGTGCCAGCTGGGTGACTTTCGCCCCCTACCTGGGAAGCTCGTATTACACATGACACACAGGGAAAACGACAATGGTTTCCCCGTGGTTCTCGTGAGGGTTAGTCTCTAATCTTTCCAATGGGTGAAGTTCACAGTGGCCTGGTAGCTGAAACCTTGCTACTGACTTAACACCACATTGACGTTTTGAAGTGTGGAGGCATCACGATTCTAGGGTGGTAAACACATATTTGGCTGGGATCATGATTGTGCCAAACTGGAAATGTGCATTAAATATTTCATAAGAATATATGGGGAAGAATTTATTTTGTTTGTTATCTGTGGTAAAATTGTAAACACAAAGAGGAATAATGTGCATCCAATTTCAATTCACATCTCCCCAATGTCACATTTATGAGAGACACCCAGTTTGCAGCTAATATCCCACATTATTTGTGTAAATTGGGAGGGATCAGCATTTGAAAACATAGCAGTGATTATACATCATTCAGTCAATAAATCCATACTTAGTATTAGCGTGACGAATCATTTCTTTTTTTAAAAATAATTTTTATTGGAATTTTTTACAGAAAATATAAAATATAACGACAAACAATGAAATGCAACAAAATAACCCATAATAACTGTAACACCCCCCAGACCGTATCAACGCATGTATCACATCCCCCCCCCCCCACCCCAATGAACAACAAGAGAACTTAAAAATAAATTTAAATTAAATAAACAAACATAGTCATCGTCCCCCCCCCCCCTTTCCCTCCCCCTTCCCCCCCCCTTTCCCTCCCCCTTCCCCCCCCCCCCCCCCCCCGGGTTGCTGCTGCTACTGTACCCGTACCCTATCGTTGAGCCAGAAAGTAGAGGAAAGGTTGCCACCGCCTAAAGAACCCTTGTACCGATCCTCTCAGGGCAGATTTGACCTTCTCTAGCTTAATAAACCCCGCCATGTCATTGATCCAGGACTCCACGCTTGGGGGCCTCGCATCCTTCCATTGTAGCAAGATCCTTCGCCGGGCTACTAGGGACGCAAAGGCCAGCACACCGGCCTCTTTCGCCTCCTGCACTCCCGGCTCCACTCCAACGCCAAAAATCGCGAGTCCCCATCTTGGCTTGACCCTGGATCCCACCACCCTCGACACCGTCCTCGCCATCCCCTTCCAGAACTCCTCCAGTGCCGGGCATGCCCAGAACATATGGGCATGGTTCGCTGGACTCCCCGAGCACCTGACACACCTATCTTCACCCCCAAAGAACCTACTCATCCTCGTCCCAGTCATGTGGGCCCGGTGCAGCACCTTGAATTGGATGAGGCTAAGCCGCGCACACGAGGAGGAAGAATTAACCCTCTCTAGGGCATCAGCCCATGTCCCGTCTTCGATCTGTTCTCCCAGTTCCCCCTCCCACTTAGCTTTCAGCTCCTCTACTGATGCCTCCTCCACCTCCTGCATAACCTTGTAGATATCAGATATCTTCCCCTCTCCGACCCAGACCCCCGAAAGCACCCTGTCACTCACCCCCCTCGTGGGAAGCGAAGGGAATCCCTCCACCTGCCGTCTAGCAAACACCTTTACCTGCAGATACCTGAACATGTTTCCCGGGGGGAGCCCAAATTTCTCCTCCAACTCCCCAAGGCTCGCAAACCTCCCATCAATAAACAGGTCCCTCAGCTGTCCGATGCCCGCTCTGTGCCAACCCTGAAAACCCCATCAATGTTCCCCGGGACGAACCTATGGTTCCCCCTTAAAGGAGCCTCCATCGAGTCCCCCACTTCTCCCCTATGTCGCCTCCACTGCCCCCAAATCTTGAGGGTAGCCGCCACCACTGGACTCGTGGTATACCTCGTGGGAGGGAGCGGCCACGGCGCCGTTACCAGGGCCCCCAGGCTTGTATCCCCACAGGACGCTCTCTCCATCCGTTTCCATGCTGCCCCCTCCCCCTCCATCACCCACTTGCGCACCATCGACACATTGGTCGCCCAATAATACCCCGAGAGATTGGGTAACGCCAGCCCCCCACCATCTCTACCCCGCTCCAAGAAGACCCTCTTCACCCTTGGGGTCCCATGCGCCCAAACAAAGCTCATGATGCTGCTAGTCTTCTAAAAAAGGCCCTAGGGATAAAGATGGGCAAACACTGAAAAAGGAACAAGAACGTCGGGAGAACCGTCATTTTGACGGACTGCACTCTACCCGCCAACGATAGCGGCACCATGTCCCACCTTTTAAATTCCTCCTCCATCTGCTCCACCAGCCTGGTAAAATTAAGCTTATGGAGAGTCCTGGCCACCTGCACCCCCAGGCATCTGAAACTCTTCACTGCCCTCTTAAACGGGAGCCTCCCAATTCCCTCCTCCTGATCACCCAGGTGTACTACAAATACCTCGCTCTTGCCTAAATTTAACTTATAACCAGAGAAGCCCCCAAATTCCGCTAACAGCTCCATCACCCCCGGTATTCCCCCTTCCGGATCCGCCACATACACCAGCAGGTCGTCCGCATACAGCGATACCCGATGTTCCTCCCCACCCCGCACCAGACCCCCTCCATCTCCCTGACTCCCTCAACGCCATAGCCAAAGGTTCATTCGCCAATGCAAAGAGCAAGGGGGACAGGGGGCACCCCTGCCTGGTCCCACGGTAGAGCCTTAAGTACTCCGATCTCCTTCCATTGGTAACTACACTCGCCATCGGAGCCGCGTAGAGCAGCTTCACCCATTTGATGAATCCCTCCCCGAATCCGAACCGCTCCAGCACCTCCCACAGGTACCCCCACTCAACTCTATCAAACGCTTTCTCTGCATCCAGCGCCACCACTATCTCCGCCTCCCGCTCCACTGCCGGCATCATAATAACATTGAGCAGTCTCCGCACATTCGTGTTGAGCTGCCGTCCCTTGACAAATCCTGTCTGATCCTCGTGTATCACCCCTGGCACACAGTCCTCTATCCTGGTGGCCAGGATCTTCGCCAGCAACTTAGTGTCAACATTGAGGAGCGAGATAGGCCTGTATGATCCACACTGCAAGGGGTCCTTATCCCGTTTTAGGATCAGAGAGATCAGTGCCCGCGACATCGTCGGGGGCAAAGCCCCCCCCCCCCCTCCCATGCCTCATTGAAGGCTCGCACCAACAGGGGGCCCACCAGATCTGCATACGTTTTATAAAATTCCACCGGGAACCCGTCCGGCCCCGGCGCCTTACCTGACTGCATTTGTCCAATCCCCCTGACAAGCTCCTCCAACTCTATCGGTGCCCCCAGCCCCTCTACCAGCTCCTCTTGAACCCTTGGGAAACATAGCCTGTTCATGAAGCTCTCCATCCCCCCTCTCCCCATCGGAGGTTCCGACCGGTACAGTTCCTCGTAGAAGTCCCTAAAGACCCCATTTATTTCTGTCCCCTTCTGCACTACATTCCCACCCTTATCCGTCACTCCACCAATTTCCCTAGCCGCATCTCGCCTACTGAGCTGATGCGCCAACATCCTGCTCGCCTTCTCCCCATACTCATATACCGCGCCCTGCGCCCTCCTCCACTGTGTCTCCGCCTTTCTGGTGGTCAACAAGTCAAATTTGGCCTGCAAACTACGCCGTTCCCCCAGCAACCCCTCCTCCAGTGCCTCTGCGTATCTCCTGTCCACATCCAGGAGCTCCCCCACCAGTCTCTCCCTCTCCTTCCTCTCCCTGCTTGCCCTATGGGCCCGGAGGAGATCAGCTCCCCCCGGATCACTGCTTTCAGAGCCTCCCAGACCATCCCCACCTGGACCTCCCCCGTGTGGTTGGTATCAAGATACCCCTCAATACTTCCCCGGACCCTCCTACACACCTCCTCATCAGCCAGCAACCCCACATCCAGGCGCCAGAGCGGGCGCTGGTCCCGCGCCTCCCCCATCTCCAGATCAACCCAGTGTGGAGCATGGTCTGAAATCGCTATGGCCGAATACTCGGCATCCTGCACCTTCGGGATCAATCCCCTGCTCAGGACGAAAAAATCTATTCGGGAATAAACCCTATGGACTTGAGAGAAAAAGGAATACTCCCGCGCTCTCGGCCTCCCAAACCTCCAGGGATCCACCCCTCCCATCTGGTCCATAAACCCCCTCAGCACGTTGGCCGCCGCCGGTCTCCTACCCGTCCTTGAACTGGACCGGTCCAGTGGGGGATCCAGCACTGTGTTAAAATCTCCCCCCATGGTCAGGCCCCCTGCCTCCAGGTCCGGAATGCGGCCCAACAAGCGCCTCATGAAGCCAGCATCATCCCAATTAGGGGCATATACATTAACCAGCACCACCTTCTCTCCCTGCAGCCTACCCTTCACCATAATATATCTGCCCTCCTTGTCTGACACCACCTCAGCCGCCTCGAACGCCACCCTCTTCCCCACCAGAATCGCCACCCCCCCGGTTCTTCGCGTCCAATCCTGAGTGAAAAACCTGCCCCACCCACCCCTTCCTCAGCCGAACCTGGTCCGCCACCTTCAAGTTGGTCTCCTGGAGCATAGCCACGTCCGCCTTCAGCCCCTTCAGATGAGAAAATACCCTAGTTCTCTTAACCGGCCCATTCAGCCCCCTCACGTTCCAGGTAATTAGCCGGATCAGAGGGCAACCCGCCCCCCTCCCCCGCCGGCTAGCCATAGCTTATCGACTGCTCGCCCCAGGCCAGCTCGCCCCGCCCGATCCGTTCCCCATGGCGATAACGCCTCTCCTCTACCCCCCCCCCCCCCCCCCCCCCCCCGGCCCACACCAGCTCCTTCCTGGCCATTCCAGCAGCAACCCGGTATCCCATGAGCTCCCATCAACGAGCTCAACATCGTGGTCACGTACGACGGGACATCCGACCCCTCCAGCCCCTCCGCCAGGCCCAGGATTCTCAAATTCTTTCGCCTCGTGTGGACGTCCAGCTCCTCCAAGTGGTCTTGCCACTTTTTGTGAAGTGCGTTGTGCAACTCCACTTTCCCCACAAGGACCACAGCCTCCTCCTCCCGCTCAGCAGCCTGCTGCTGCAACTCCCAAATGGACACCTCCTGGGCCGCCTGGGTCCCAAGCAGCTTGTTGGTAGTCGCATTCAGGGAGTCCAGCAACTCAGCCTTCAGCTCCGCAAAACAGCGCAGAAGAGAGGCTTGCTGCTCCTGCGCCCACTTCCACCAGTCCTCGGGTGTCCCGCCGGCCGCCATTTTGTCCTTCTTCCCCGGCTTTTCTTGGGGAGCTGCTGCAGCTTTTTCCTTTGCCCCACTCCGGGTGAGCACCATAAATTATGGGGAATGCTCCTCTAGACACCTTCCCCCACCGGGATTCGTCGAGACAGCGCCGTTTGGGGCCCGTAAATCGGCCCAAAAGTCCTTAAGTAGCGGGAGCTGCCGAACATGTGGCTGAGCTCCGCATAGCCGCAACCGGAAGTCCAGCGTGATGAATCATTAATTACAGAAAAAACTATCATTGTCACGTTTTTCACCAAAGGAAGAACATTTAGATCCCTTGTAATTTCCCTTTAATACCTGCTGAGAAGCAAAATTCAGCTGGGTATACAGAAGAAGGATTAGACTATACAAGATGAGAAGATCAACTAGTAACACTTTAATTAGTGTGTGCCCCCACAAAACCCCGGAAGAGTCCCCAGGTAAGGGAAACCAATTGCTAAGGGGCCTGTACTAGATTTAATTCCAACATATACTCAATCTTTTCTGACAGTGTTAGGCCTCTTTGATAGAACTACGCTCCATACAGGTACAGTGTTTCAAATGCAACTGTCCAAAAACTGGAGTTGTCCGAAAAGCAGCTACTTTTATAATGTTCCATGCATCAATTTTAATTGAGTTAATACACTTTTAAAAAGTAACTAAACTGGACAATTTGTAGAGGTATTGTGTTGGCCGGGTTTGGCCCCAGACTAGTTATCAACTTAGTTATCAGCTTTGCATGCCTCTCTAGCCTGGGCTCCAGATGATCTTTGATTCCACCCTACCCAGCTTGACCCAAACTGCCCATGGCCCAAGATACCTGACCCAAGATCTGGCAAATTCTGAAATCTGGCTCAGCCGCAGTCCTGAGGTTGCTGGATTTGAGATTCTGGTGTAGATTTTCCAGTCCCGCTTGCTGTGAGAATCGTCACGGGTGGGACGGACAATTTCACAGACATTGGCCTCGGGCAGGAATTTCCTGTCCCGGGAAGGTGGGTTGGATGGAGAACCCCGCCCCCATAACTGTAATCTGTACTTGTGTGGAAACGAGAGGCACAATCAGTGTGGCACCAATTTGGTGCTGTACATCCATACGATATAGACAGTAAGAACACAGCATCTTCTTAAAATAAGTAGAAAATGATTATCCCAAAGTGCCTACAATTATTCCCATCCCTCTGAAACAGACGTCCCAAAAACAAACCAAGCTGAGCAATGTTTCAATTCTCTGTAAGTAATTGGCTTCAAAGGTTTTGTTCCTGGATTCTCCCAGAAGATGTGGAAAATTAAAACAACTTCTCTGCATTTCTGCCAGAAACAAGTTGGCACAGCAAGGCTCCATCTGTTCAGTAGCGCAGTGGGAGAGGGAGTTATTTGAGGTATCCAAGGTTTTCATTCCAGATAGCCAGATCAGTAACACAATAATTATAAAATGTTAGAAGAAAGCTGTCTGTGTTAGCTCAAATGATGAGTTTGCTACCTTAAATAATGTTGCACCCTCGGGGTGTTTTCTTCATGCTGGCAATAAGCTGCAGCTGTCAATACTCCATCACCGATTCACTATCCGAGGGGAACAGCTCCTGAATCCATAGAATCCCTACAGTGCAGAAGGAGGCTATCCGGCCTAACGAGTCTGCAGCAATTCTTCAAAATGGCACCCTACCCAGGCCCACTCCACCACCCTATCCCTGTAACCCCGCCAATCCACCCAACCTGCACATCTTTGGACACTATGACTAATTTAACTTGGCCAATCCACCTAATCTATATATTTCTGGACTGTGGGAGGAAACCGGAACACCCGGAAGAAACCCACGCAGACACGGGGATAACGCGCAAACCCCACACAGATAGTCGCTCAGGCCTGAACCAAACCCTGGTGCTGTGAGGGCCACTGTGCTGCCCATTGTTGTGGTCATTTTCTCTTTATGTTTGAGTACGATTCGATACATTTCTATGGAGAATTTGTTCCGACTATACAAACTGTGGCCAATTTTTAATTGCCACCCACCCATTTCTTTCCTGATTAATGCGCAACTGGCAGTGGTAAAATGGTGGGCATAGTCACCCAAGGCACACCTGGTGCAAATTTCAGGCAGGTCTTTAATGAATGGCCAAAGCTCCCGCATGGTTCAAATATTTAAACGGGTATCCTATGCTGGTTGTAAGCTTCCGATTGACATCTTCCTACAAAAATAGACAGAATGAGTTCTGCACACACTGGGACCAGTTGCACTAGACAATGAGTGGCAAACCTAGTGATATTCAACTACTTTGAACAGGCACTGCGTTCAGAAAATTTCCATTGGACAAACAACTTTAAGAATACTATTGTACAGATTGACACTAATGCTTTGCATTCAATTATTAGCTTATTAAAGAATCTCTTTGAAAATAGTACTATAACTTTATAAGTGCCCTGCTACATGTCCCTCGTTATATTCTGGCATTTCCCCAACTCAGTTGTCAGGTTACTTGACCTGTTGCCGGTTTAGCTCAGTTGGCTGGATAGCTGGTTCGTGATGCAGAGCGAGGCCAACAGTGCAGGATCCATTCCTGTACTGGCTGAGGTTATTCATAAAGGCCCGCCTTCTCAACTTTGCCCCGACCTGAGGTATGGTGACCCTCAGGTTAAATCACCATCAATCAGCTCTAACCCTAAAGAGGACAGCAGCCTATGGTCAGCTGGAACTAGGGTGACTTTAGTTCCTGTTTACTCTGTCCTTGCCTTGTGGGATTATTTTTGTTACTTTCCAATTCATTTCTATGGATTTCTGGAAAATGCCAGAATATATATATTCAGGATGTGGCAACAGGGCATGTACAAATCCATAATATTATTGGGCAGAGTCAGCTGAGTTGCTCCCTGCTGCACAAAAATGCTGGACCAAATGGTGTCCTTCTGTGTTGTTACCATTCTGTGAACCAGGCCAGCTAAGAGTTACAACTTCTGAAGTAAGCTCCACTCATCCTTTTAAGCATTAAATAAAATGCGACAAATCAAGGTGAAGTGAAAGTGACTCCATAACCACAGAAATGTGCCCAACTCTTAACTGCCCCTTTGAAATTGCGCAGCAAACCACGCAATTCAATGACACTAGGGATGGGGAACAAATGTTATCCTTGTCAACGATGCTCAGATCCCATGAAAGAATAAAAAGCAGTCCTTTCCCTGCCCCTCAGGCCACAGACTGCCCACCCGCTATGGGCCCTCATACCCATATACCAATTATAGCCCTTCCATGCCCATTGATCTAAGTGATTGTCATTTTGTTTTTGTTTAAAGAGGTGAAATGTGCTACCATTTTCTGCATATTGCTAATTATGAACTCACTCTGAGAAGCAGTGGATTGTGACTCTTTAAAAACCTGGCCTAACTCCATGAGCATTGAAGAGGAGTAGGTCATGCCAGTCTCTGCAAAGGAACCAGGAACACTAACTATGACAGCAACCAGCACGCACCCTTTAAAGGAACTCCCGAAAATTCAACGGCCTGGGAATGGAGTCGGGAATTTCAGAATCGGGATCTGCCCACTAATTTGAAAAGAGATCCCGAGCCATCCCAACTCGGTCAAGATCAAGGCCTAAGTGATCGCTAAAAATCTAATCTAGCAGATTTAGATGTGGCCATCAAAATTAGAAAAACAATTGAGAAGATTGAAGTATCAACCTCTGGAATATACTCAGACTTACAGCTTTGACGGAAAATGATGGGTTGGATTCTTCGGCTCACATTCCTGGGGATGGAGTTCCTGATGTGACAAAAACGGGATCAGCGCCGACCTAATATAGATATAATTTTAGGGCGCGATTCAACAAAAACATTTCTAAGTGTCATTTTGGGCGCATTTGGCAGGATGATCCTCGACGGCCTGCATTGGTGAGATGGTGGCCCGTATTCAACAGCAGTTTGTGCTGAGAATGAGCCCCCACAAGCTTCTTGCCGTTACAGGCTGTCTCGCTGTCGGATTCGCCCTTTTCCTGCCTCAACGGCTCGCCGCTCGGCGAATCAGACAAGGGGAGCTGCTTTTAAACACTCCCTCACCAGTCACTCCCAGTCAACACCCAAGCATGGCAGTGCGCAGACCTGCTCCTCGTTTTGGCGATGTTGATCTGGCCAGGTTTCTCGTTGCTGTGAATGAGAGGTAGGGCATCCTGTTCCAGGGTCGGAGGACCAGCAGCAGAGTCATCGATGCCGCCCAAAAGGCAGTGGCTGGCATCGATTCCGCCAGCCGCCCCTCAAATTCCCCAAACCACCCCGTCACAAATCATCGGCTGACAACTCGGAGAAGACAGCCCATAATAAGTGGGAAAGAGCCAAGGCAGGGTGTGGCGTCCCAAAGATCTGAGTCCTCACCCCCTATGAGGAACAGTCCTTGGAGATCGCGGGGTTGCCGAGGAGAGAGCAGTCACTGACAGCAAGGTTGGCCTGAGGCACAAAGGTGAGGATCCACTGCCCCTTCAACCAGATGACCTGTCTCAAGGGAGTAGTTCATGTCACACAAAATGATCCTTCCCCTCACTGGCCCCATGTCCATTGTCTCGCAGGATTTTCATCTGATGAGGCCAGGCCACCTGAAGTCGTTTACCACCACTCCCCCCCCCTCCACCCAAGAGTCCACCTCAGAGGAGAACTCCAAGGAGACTGCAATTGAGGTGACACAGCTATCACCCCCACCCCCCCTTCCAACAGCACAGAGATTGGGAGGGGGGTGGGAAGGGAAATCAGGGGAGGAGCTGACGGACACAGTCATGTCCTATGAGACTCTGGTAAGGATGATGGCCTCCGAGGTCCTCCGAGCCTGTCAGACCCTTGCCACCCGCCTGTCCTCCATCCTCCGACTCCTCCTCTGGCTCCTCCCCCAGCTCGACCTCCAGCCCCCCCCCCCCCCCCCCCCCCCCGGTCCGCCTCCTCCTGTTGCTCAGATGAGTCAGCATGTCCCTCCTCCTCCAGCATGTCACCCTGCTGCTGTGCCAATTTGTGGAGGGCACAGCAGACCATCACAAATTGAGAGACCCTCTAGGGGTGGACTGCAGGGCACCACCAAATTGATCTGGGCATCGGAATCACAATTTCAGCAGTTCGGTGCACTGCTCAATGACAGCACGGATGGCGAAATTTGCCTCATTATAATGGGTGTCACCAGCCAGGACATCAGTGGCTATCCCTTATCCCCCTTGCGCCAACCCATCTTCCTGGGTGGTCCTCGAAGATTCCTCCTCAGCCTGATGGGCGGGTGGGCCTTCAGGGTGTGCAGCAGTTCCCCGCACATGGGATGCCGACTCCAGCCTGCTGCTACCTTTGCTGGCGTCTGGCACCTGGGCTGCCAACAGCATCACAAGGGCAGCCTCAGTGGGACTAACACCACCAGCCATGTTGGTATCTGGAAGGAATTGGAGAAGGAGATAAGACTTCCATCCCGGGACCTGCAAATCCCACAAGCCTCCCCCACCCTTACGAGTCCCGCCTTCTCTCAGAGTGCCCATCCAGCGAGCCAGTTGTGCTGGCAAACCATGCTCTGAACACTCATTCCTGACCACATCAGGAGCCCCTCGACATCACACCCCCAACCTCTGCTAGGAACATTAGGGAGTTGGTGCTCAGGTGCCCTCCCCTGATCCACACACTTAACCTTTGGCCGTGAGAAGTTCCCCAGTGCTGAAGGTATACACTGTTTGATTGTTGCCATCTGCCTCCATGGTGCTGATGCTCCTAGAGTTCAGGTAAACTGTTCAGGTTTCAAAATTTGCTTGAAATGCAATGCACTAAGCATCCTCTGAAGCATGGCACATGTGCCCTCAAAGAGGCACTTGGGAGTTGAGAATGTTTTGTTTATTAAACGGTCAACAGTAACAAAGATTTGAAAATCAACTACGTAATATTCCACATATCACACTGAGCATTAAACAACAAGGAAACGTTGCCATTCCATATTGGTGCAAATATAAAGCTATATCAGCTCATCTTCACAAAAATAAACAAACGGTATCATCCCTTGCAGGTTCCTCAACAGAAATGGAGGATGAGCCTTAGAATGTGTAATCCTGCCCAAAGTTTTGTCGTAGAGATGATCTGTCCAGAAATTTGTTCCATGTGTCAGTGCCATTCTCCGTCCAGAAACCGCAGCTATGCAGGTCCACAGTACCCAATCTCAACGGAATGAAATATTGGCATCCACATAATCCACTGACCCTCAATGTGCAGTTGAACCTCCATGACTTCCAGTGTGTTTAACCTGCGGTGATGTGCCAGTTACATGCAGCACGCACCACACCAGCAATAAAAGCATCAGCAATCTGCAAAGTATTTCTTCAACTGAGTCATCAGGTGGCCCATTTCGATCAATGTCGAGCACCAGATCCCACGGTGTCGTCTTGCTTCAAACTAGATTGCCTTCTGGACTCATACATGTCCTGATACGTGCCCCTGAGCTCAGTTGTTCCAGGTATCTTAGAAGAAATTGTCCTTCTTTCCGGCTACAGAAAAGGAAGGAAACAGCAGGAGCAAGCAGCAAACACAACCTGCAGCTGTGAAGTGCTTTCACAACTAACAAGGCTAATTCATTTTTTGAAATAGCTTTCAGCTGTGAAGCTAGAGGCTGCTGACAGTCAAAGGAAGTGAAATTGACTTTCAGCATTGAAACCACAGCAGGATTCTGTCCTGGAAGTATTTGATAGGGCAGGCAGGCTGTGATTGCCCCTGTATGGGTCTCCACAATATTTAAAGATGGCTTGGATACCTCAAGATGCAAAGCTTCTCACCTCCCTGGCCCAGCGGCGAACCCTGACCTGTAACGCTTCAGCTCCCTGGCCAAGCCCAACCCCGCCCCCAATGAGCAGTGGACCAGCAGCTCCGGTGCCCCTGAGCTGCATGCTGGAAAATAGAAATGGCTACTCATCTCCCGACTTTCCCTCAGGGACATTGTGCCAGCTTCAAGTTTTGGAAAAGGAATACTAAATGGCGCCCGTGTGACATCCCACTGGGGAGTCATGTTAAATCGTGCCCTATGATTGGTCTTGATAGAGTGGATGGAAGACCCTGTTTTCCTCCATTGAGGGGTTCATAACAAGGGGCATGGATTTAGAGTAAGAGGAAGGAGGATAAGAGGGGATCTGAGGAAATTTTCTTTTACCCAGAGGCTGGAATTCACTGCCTGAAATGTTAAAAGAGGCAGAAACTGTCATATCATTTAAAAAGCACTTGGAGATTCACTTGAAATGCCGTAGCCTACAAGGTTGTAGACCAAGAACCGGAAAGTGGGATACGGCTGGATAACTCCTTCTTCGCAGGCATGTGTATGACGGACTAAATGGCCTCCCTCTGAGCTGTCATTTTCAGTGATTCTATCCATACATGCATAGCTTGTGCTGTGTGCTTTTCCTCTGAACTCGATGGGGCTGCAGTTGAAACTGGCCTGTGAAAAAAGATGTCATTGTTTTACAGTGGTAGTATTGTTTCTTCATACACAGGCTCATACGGTTAAAAGGAGTCCTTTGTGTAAATCACCGACTTGAACTTATTATGACACACTGACAATCCACTTTTTCATTAGTCTCCAGATGTGCCTTAGGGACCACCTCCTCTATGGATATAAACAGCCTACAGGAAATCAGATGCAAATGTCATACATAATAAGAATGCACAAACCTGTTTTTACATTACTCTTGCATGACCTGAGCTGCAGCAAGCAACATAGGATTACCTATATTTCTACAGCAACAAGACTAAGTGCTGCTATTAGAGAGCGGCTTCAGGATAAAAGTACTCAGACGGAATATCTGGTAACAGGCTTAGGAAGCTAGTAACATGTGCATATTCATTATTATTCCATTCACAGTGCACAGCTATCCTTGGTCAACATTGTTATAATGACAGGCTCCTAGTGCCATTAACACCCACTGTTGGGATTCAATCTAATGAGGATCAAGTAAACCACATTAGTGTTTAATTTGCTGCAGCAATCTAAAAGAGTAGGGCAACATTATATCATCAGGACAAATGAGTAGCCGGAAGAGTTGTGTGTATGTGTTCTGCAACAGAGTCCAGGGCCCTCAAATTTACAGACTTTTCCTTCGAGCTTTTATTGGACGAAATAAAAGAAAACAGAAGTGCACCTCGGGAAGGAAGTGCATTAAAGTAATAGTCCTGGCACAATGGGAGGACATGGCCTCACTAGCATAGTCAAGTCACATTCTGTTACAATATAAAAATGCCACTGTAGATTATTGGCTACAATTTACTAGAAATGGGAATGAAATAACATGATATCCTTCATACTCCTATTGTCCCCTGAAAGTATTCTTCTACTCTCAGCATGGCACGAGTGCCAACCAATAAAAGCCTCACATGATCTGTATTTGGCAATTTCCTGCACCTGCTATAATGCCTCCAATGTAGACTTACTGACACATGGGTTGCATGCCACATGATGGCAAATATAAAGCATTCACACTCTGCACTTCATTCACATTCCTGTACTTCATTTACACTCTGTGCTTGCTTTGAAAGTAAGATGAGGCCGACAACAGGTGCTACAAAACAGCTATACATGAGGAGCACAGCAGCCTTCAGATTCTCACCTCATGAGGAGCGATCCCTGTCACTCTTGGGCAGGCATACAAAAGAGGCAGTGGGAAACAGGAAATTGGGAGCGGAGATTTTGGTGACTGGTTCCTCCGAAAATTCATTTTATCATGGATCATTAATTCTTCCAGTTTGCACATAAGTTTGAGAATCCTTAAACTTCAATCTTGTGCTGAATGTGGGTTGGGTGTCTGCCAGAAAGATCCTTGTGAATCCTAAGAAATCAAATACTCGCATGCTCAAACTAAACAGTTCAAATTCAGCTCAAAGGCATCGGTCTGGCAAAAACAGAAACTTCAGGCCCACCCACTTAGATCTTCAAGTGACACTACTGAAAGCATTAAAGCACCAAAGGCAATTCAGCGGATACAAAGTTGCAAATATGTGCACATTGATTTTAAAATGTTGTTTGAATCTTCATTTTGGACATTACCGGAGGGATTTTCTTAAATTATCATTTATTTCAGGGGTGTGTTGAGGCAGTAAAACAGCGAATGGCCTCAATACCTCTCCATAAAGTTTTCACCAAAGTTTTCCTCATGGAAACCTGACAGTGTCCAGTACTGCATATCCAAAACCTGCCTCATCTCAAGTCGTGGGGGAGATACCTGGCCTAATTTCCACCCCAAACCCCACCTTCAGTAATGCCACCACCCTATGTGGCAATAAACAGCACAGCAGGATTCCTGAAGCAAGCACTGAGGAGAAGCCTGTCACTAACATCTCTACAGGCACCGAGTAAACTATTTTTGATTTACAGACTAGAGCTTGCAGAAACCCTGCCTACACAATGATTTTTTTGTTTGTTTATTTTCTCTGAAAGTCTACGTTGAGTAAATTGCATTGAGTAAATTGCATTGAGTAAAATGATAAATTGCCCTTAGTGTCCAAAATTACCCTTAGTGTTGGGTGGGGTTACTGAGTTATGGGATACGGTGGAGGTGTTGATCTTGGGTAGGGGGTAGGGTGCTCTTTCCAAGAGCCAGTGCAGACTCGATGGGCCGAATGGCCTCCTTCTGCGCTGTAAATTCTATGTAAAAAAAAATGCATTCCAGATACCATAATTTACAAAAGAGCAAGAGCAGTTTTAATCGTTTGTAAGAGGTATTCAAACCCTGAGTGCTTTAAGCATCCTAGTTCTGTGTTAGATATTAAATACAGTATTTTATTTCTTAACTAATCTTCCACTAACTCAGTTACGTTTCTGTGACTTGAAGAATTGGCAGGTCTGCATCAGGAAAAAAAAATCATCCGCACACCTAGACATTATTCATCTCAGGCATCCAACATGATATTGTTATTTAATTAGCACAGAAAAATGATTACCCACTGACTTATGTTCAGTATAGCTAGATCAGTTGTATTAATCAGTTCACAGGTTGGAATCTAGGCAAAGATCATGCTCAACCTCCAACGAATGCAGAGCATGTGTCAGAATTCTGCATCAGGTACTCAGCTACACTCCCACTTGTATTAAATTAGCACAATGGATTTAGTAAACTAAGCAAAGGAAGAATGCCCACACATTCATACATACCCAGCAGATTGGAATCCTGATATATACGCTCCAGAGAGTCCTGACATAGTTGCCTGTAAATCGTTGGGCACAGACTCTGTTGAAAGAGTGCCTGTGCAAATGTTCATTATATTCAAAGCAATACTAAAATCACAACTAGTATTATTGGATAAAAATATGCCACAGTTCTCTTGCTGTATATAGGTTAGTAGATGAGTTCTTATCTCAAACTAATAGAACTAACTGAAGGAAAGCGAACAGCAATGCAGTATTAAATATTAAACTAATAATGTAGATATATGGCTACTACATTTAAACTAAGAAAATCAAGCGGTGTAATCATTCTCAGGTTTAGCGGACATAAAATCACAACTGATGGTTTTCTAAGTATAATTAGCGAAATATCTAATGTGATCTGATATATCAACATGGTACATAAGAGGTGCTTGGTTGTTGATTCTTTGTTGCACTGAGAGAATGAAGAATAAACATAGAATGTAAATGATATCATTGTGTCCTCATCGAGGTAGATCAAAGATTAACATACTATCCAGAAGTGTGCATTTGGCACTGCTTTGGTATGTTACTGTCGTAAGGTTTTTATCTCCAGCTGCACAGACCCAGTCAAATCCAGTTTATTATGGGTAAGGGAAGTATCCCTTTGGGGGTAATTAAAGTGGTAAAATCAGAAATAGGTTGCAGTTAGAATGTTGCTCTCTATACTTCAATTTTCCAACTTCTCCAGCAGCATTCCTCCATGCACATGACCCAGATTGATACATTTTTTCTGACTAGGGTAGTGAAAGAGATCACGTTACTTACCATATACGATAATAGGTAAATTTGTTCCCATAGGCGGCACTATAATAAAAATAACTGCCTGAGGTAACCGAGGGTAATCGCACTCTACAGTAAATGAACTGCTTTCCATCATTCTGTGTTTATACTGTGATGTGCTGTGCTTTTTTTTGAAGCATTACTGAAGTTTTATTTTTAACTCGCAATTAATTGGATAAAATTCCCTCATGAGTAGGGTTCAGAAACCTCTTACCAACAATTTTTATTTGATGTTTATAAAGAAACGTTCAGATACCTTTCACAAACGTATCTTAACTGATATATAGACAGGAAATTGCCAACAAAATTTCAATTAGTCTTGGTGACTTTTTGCTTTCCCATGATGTATGCTTTGAAATGTTTTATTGTAGAAATGAATATGTTAAATTATAAAATATAATGGAAATAATTTTTTAACTTAACCTAAAATATGCCAGAGTATGCAGGAAGAATGTCACCTTTGATTTTTACAAGGTCAGATCCCAGTTTAATCCATTTGCACAAGAACTGAACATTGCAACTGTACACCAGCAAATCTCTTCCATTTAATACAAATGCTTCTGAATTTGAATGAATTATGTTCTGTTTGTTTTTCAATTTTTCTTTTCTTTTTGTTTTTATAAATTTAGAGTACCCAATTCATTTTTTTCCAATTGTGGGGCAATTTCGCATGTTCAATTCACCTACCTTGCACATCTTTGGGTTGTGGAGGTGAAACCCACGCAAACACAGGGAGAATGTGCAAGCTCCACAGGGACAGTGACCCAGAGCCGGGATCGAACCTGGGACCTTGGCGCCGTGAGGTAGCAGGGCTAACCCACTGCGCCACCGTGCTGCCCTGTTTCTCAATTTTTCTAAATGCAGCTCATAAACTCTCACAAGAATTGTAAATTGTTTCCAATAAACTCTATTATTTTGCACACTTGGGCAAGCTAACCATGGTAGTGACCTGATCTGTCGCGGGAAATAACTAAGCAACCCCACACTTAATCAGTCGAACTTCAGAAAAGTCAATATTGCTGTTAGTTGTTCTTAATATAAATGTATTGCAACATAGAATCATATCATTTACAGTGCAGAAGGAGGCCATTCGGCCCATCGAGTCTGCAACAGCACTTGGAAAGAGCACCCCACCTACGCACACACCTCCACCCCATCCCCGTAACCCAGCAACCCCACCCAATCTTTTTGGACACTAAGAGGCATATGTTTGAACTGTGGGAGGAAACCGTAGCATCCAAAGTAAACCCACGCACACACGGGGAGAACGTGCAGCCTCTGCACAGACAGTGACCCAAGCCGGGAATCGAACCTAGGACCCTGGAGCTGTGAAACAACAATGCTAACCACTGTGCTGCCATGTTTCCCAAAGACCATGAGTTCACAAAACAAAGAGCTGACACTAAGGTTAGCCCATGGCAGCCAGCAGTATTCCACACCTATATCAAAACCTGGAGCAGAACAATGTTTTAATAAGGCTCAGCGAGTCCAAAATGAGTAAAATTAAACAACATTTATTTTACAATAGTTATATACATGAGCACCGGTAGAACCTCACTGGATTCTCTTGACAGTCGGTTCCACACTGGCCGACCTTTTATACAAGTGCGGGTTGTAGTGTTCTTTGTGTTGCTAATTTTAGGATGGTTGGCGTAGTGTTAACAAAGATCACAAATAGCTATAAATTGAACAAAGCTATAAATTTATTAACACTACTTATTTGGATTCAACATTTACTCCTATATAATTCACAGTTGATAATAAACATATAATCTATGCTCATCTGCTACTAATCTCTACACTATTACATCAACTATGATCTGCTCTCGCTCACACTATCTTTCCTTCAGTCTGTTCTCTCGCTTTATCCTCAACCTCTCGCCCACAAGGCTTTGGATCAATGTCTGATATACTTGTACATCTAGCTCCCTCTAGTGGTTGATTTCTACATTACATTAACCCTTGCAGTTCTTACGTTTCTGATAATGTCTCACGGGTAAGATACCCTGCCCCTTGTGGGGGAGCTTGTACTCCACAAGGAGCACGGGGAAAACAATCATCCCCACACCGTGCTGGTTATCACAAATGTGATTTTCCACAGGGGAAGTTTCTGATGTGTGTTGGACTATCAGGTGGTGATACCTCTGCTCAACCCCCAAAAGATGAGGGCAGAACAACATCGGCAAAGGCTATGAGGTAGGAGGTTGGGGGAAAAAAATCAGAAGCAAGAGAAATAGAACTTTCCACTGCAGGATACAATAATGAATTTGTGCTGTGTTATATTGTGTAAAGAAAATGAAGGAAACATGGAAGTGTGGTTACAATCTTTTATATTGAACTGAAATAACTATGTGACAAAGCTTTGTAAGAAACATTGAAATATGGCACAATGTAAGGTATTCCAAAACATCACAACACTGAGTTGTAGGGTTTGGATTTTAACCTTGAATTCATAATGAAACAATTTTACAATTTTAGTATTGCCATAAGGAGATAACCAGAGCAACCCCATACCAAGGGTTGTAAAATTGGAGGGCGAAGCATTCCAGGCTGACTTCCCAGCACCCAATAGCATTAAAAGAGTTCTGCAAACATGATGCGTGTTTACCCTCTTAACTAGGTTATGGCACCAAACTGGGGGAATGTCTAATATAGAATTTCAAGAAACAGAAATTGCACTTGACAGCACCTCTTCGTGTTGCAAGGAAACCAGCTGATAAAAACAATGGTCCAGCAGTTGTTTTGCATGTCGAATCATCCACATTATACATGGTATAAAAACAACACGATGCCACAGTGCTTTGCACTGCTGCCTCACAGCGCCAGGGATCTGGCGTCGATTCCGGACTTGGGAGGCTGTCTTTGTAGAGTTTGCACATTCTCATCGCGTCTGCATGTGTTTCCTCCGGGTACTCCGGTGTCATCCCACATTCCAAAGATGAGCAGGTTAGGTGGATTGACCATGCTAAATTGCCCCTTAGTGTCCAAAGATGTGCAGGTTGGGTGGGGTTATGGGGATAGGGCAGGAGATGGGGCCTAGGTAGAGTGCTGTTTGAGAAGGTTGGTGCAGCCAAATGGCCTCCTTCTGTACTGTAATGATTCTGTGGATTCTGTGAACATTACGGACAGTTATATCCCTTTACAGCTTAATAATACAGTGAAATCCTAGATTATAATTCAATTGAATCTAAAATTTGCATATAAGTTTTGTTTCTTCACAGATTCATGAGAAAGTTAAGTAGTTCAAGGGTACAAGGGCATTGTAGACATGGTATAAAAGTTAGCAGTCTAAAATACACAAACCTCTAATAGTAGTGACAGCGGTAAATAAGGCTACAAACAAAGCACCATGGTTCATTTCGAGAGGCATAGAATTAAAAAGCAGAGGATTTATGTTAAATATATGTGAAACATGGTTAGGTCACACTCAAGAATACTGTGAACAGTTTTGGTCTCCAAAGGGCAGACAGACACTGGAGAAGGTGCAAATAGAATTACTAGAATGATACCAGAACAGAGATGTTTTGTATCAAAGAAGACTGTGATGCGACCATCAATTCACTGTGAGACAGGAGTTGGAGGAAACTGTGGCTTTAATCGGCTTACAACTGAGCCTGCCTGCGACTGCACGATACTGAGGGCGGTCTCGCAAAACCGCAGTACTTATACTTCCTAAAGGGGACGGAACCTAGGGCAGAGCCCTGTACATGCTCCTCATCTCCCCCTGTGGGCAGAGCCACACAGTGGCTCACAGATGGGGCCCACAGGGACAACGGTAAGGTACAGTATGAATTACCAGTTACACATTCACCACATTCACCCCCTGTTAAAAAAATCAAGTCCGGCGGGGGTGACGGGTTTACAAGTTCAGTCGGTCCGGTGCCCAGATTGTGCGTTGCGACCGACGAAGCACTGGTGCTGCAGGCATTTCGGATGGTTGTGGAAGGATGTTCGGTACGGGTCCGGGGGTGGACTCCGGGGATGGCTCTTCCTGAGCTTCGTTCCTGCGGATTGGTGTGCCGGATGGAAGGGAGCACGGGAAGCAAATAGGTGCGGGGGCGTAGGAGGTCGAGTGGGGTGTAGTGTGGGAGGTGTATCGGTGGTATTGGTGGTAGAGCCTGCGGGTGCTAGGTCCTGGAGGGAAACGGTGTCTTGCCGGCCATTGGGGTGTTCAACATACGCGTAGTGGGGGTTCGAGTGCAGGAGCTGGACCCTCTCTACCAGGGAGTTGGTCTTATGTGTCCGAACGTGTTTCCGAAGGAGGACAGGGCCCAGTGTCCTCAACCAGGATGGAAGCGAGGCCCCCGTGGTAGTTCCCCGAGGGAAGACAAATAAGCGATCGAGGAGTCTGATTTTTTGGCCATACAAAGGAGGGGCCTAATAGCATGGAGCGCATCGGGGAGGACCTCCTGCCAGTGGAAGATCGGGAGATTCCTGAACCGTAGGGTCAGTAGGACAGTCTTCCAGACTGTCGCATTCTCCCTCTCCACCTGCCCGTTCCCCCTGGGGTTATAACTGGTAGTCCTGCTCGAGGCAATGCCCTTACTGAGCAGGTACTGACGCAGTTCGTCGCTCATGAAGGACGAACCCCTGTCGCTGTGGACATAGTTGGGGAAACCGAACAGGATGAAGATGCTGTTCAGGGCTCTGATAACTGTGGGGGTGGTCATATCGGGGCATGAGATGGCAAAAGAGAAACGGGAGAACTCATCTATAATGTTGAGAAAGTAGGTGTTACGATTGTTCGAACGGAGGGGCCCTTTGAAATCAATACTCAGGCGTTCAAAGGGCCGGAATGCCTTCACCAGGTGGGTCTTGTCTGGTCTATAGAAGTGCGGTTTACACTCTGCGCAGATCGGGCAATTCCTGGTTATGGTTTTGACCTCCTCAGTGGAGAAGGGCAGGTTGCGGGCCTTGACATAATGGGCGAGCCGGGTGACCTCCGGATGGCAGAGGTCATTGTGGATAGCCTGTAGTCGGTTGTCTTGCGCGCTGGCGCATGTGCCATGAGACAGGGCATCTGGGGGCTCATTGAGCTTCCCAGAACGATATACTATATCATAATTATAGGTGGAGAGTTCAATCGTCCACCACAAGATTTTGGCATTCTTGATCTTGCCCCGCTGCGAATTGTCAAACATAAAAGCAACTGATCTTTGGTCGGTGATGAGGGTAAACCTCCTACCCGCGAGGTAGTGCCTCCAGTGCCGCATGGCTTCCACAATGGCTTGGGCTTCCTTTTCGACTGAGGAATGTCGAAGTTCCGAAGCAGAGAGGGTTCGGGAAAAGAAAGCTACCGGCCTGCCTGCTTGGTTAAGGGTAGTAGTGAGAGCGACCTCTGATGCGTCGCTCTCCACTTGGAATGGGACGGACACGTCTACCGCATGCATGGCGGCTTTAGCGATGTCCGCCTCAATGCAGTTGCAGGCCTGGCGAGCCTCGGCTGACATTGGGAAGAGGGTAGCCTTAAATAGTGGGCGGGCTTTGTCCGCATACTGGGGGACCCACTGGGCATAGTACGAAAAAAATCCGTGGCACATCTTGAGGGCCTTGGGACTGTCAGGGTCGGGTCCTAGGACCCCATTTTCCATGACGTAGCCGAGGATGGCTAGCCTGGTAGTGCGGAAAACGCATTTCGCCTTATTGTAGGTGAGATTGAGTTTTTGGACGGTCTGGAGAAATCGGTGGAGGTTGGTATCGTGGTCCTGCTGGTCATGGCCGCAGATGGTGACATTATCCAAGTACGGAAAAGTGGCCCACAGCTCGTACTGGTCCACCATTCGGTCCATTGCTCGTTGGAACACCGAAACCCCATTCGTGACGCCAAAGGGGACCTGAAGGAAATGGAAGAGGCGGCCATGTGCCTTGAACGCCGTGTAGTGGCGGTTACTCTGGGCGGATTGGGAGCTGGTGGTATGCAGACTTCAGATCCACCGTCGAGAACACACAGTACTGTGCAATCTGATTTACCATGTCTGCAATCCGGGGGAGGGGGTACGCATCAAGGTGCGTGAACCGGTTAATGGTTTGGCTGTAATCAACCACCATCCGGAGCTTTTCCCTGGTTTTGACGACCACCACCTGAGCTCTCCAGGGGCTGTTGCTGGCCTCTGTGACTCCTTCACGCAAAAGACGCCGGACTTCGGATCTGATAAACACCCTGTCCTGCAGGCTATACCTCCTGCTGCGAGTGGCCACTGGTTTGCAGTTGGCGGTGAGATTGGCGAAGAGTGGAGGGGGGTCGATTTTCAGAGTTGCTAGGCTGCATATAGTGAGTGGGGGCAGGGGTCCGCCAAAGCTGAGTGTTAGGTTCTTGAGGTTGCACTGGAAATCCAGTCCTCGAAAGAGGGGCACAGAGATCTGGAAGCACATACAATTGGAAATTAGTATAATCGGCGCCCTGTATTGTCAGAGGGAGGGAGATAGTTTGCTGTGTCGGGAATATCGGGAGCAAACAGCGCCTTACCAGATCCGGGTGAACGAAGCTCACAGTTCTCCCGGTGTCAAACAGGCACGGCGTCTCGTATCCGTTGATCCGGACGGACATCATGGAGCTCTTGAGGTGCTTCGGCCGTGACTGCGCTGAGTTGAGGGTAATCGGCGGCGTGGTCGGCGGTGCTGGAGCGGCCCTGCGATGACTGTCCGCGAAGGTCATAATCTTTGAGTGGCGGAGTGGGTGATGGCCAAAATGGCGGCCCCCGTTGATCGCACGTGGTGGGCGGCGAGGAATATGGCATCCAAGATGGCTGCCCCATGGATCACACGTGGCGTGCGGTGAGGAAAATGGCGCCTAAGATAGCGGCCCCCATGGATCGCACATGGCCGGCCGGGTGGGGGAGGATGGCCAAGATGGCGGCCCCCGTGAGTCGCACATGTTGTGTGGAGACGGAGTCGGCAGACACGCTGCCACATTGTGGGGTCTGCAGGCCTGAGAGTTGGAGGAGTGAGTGTTCAAGTTAGGGTTTGAGTTTTTTGATTTGGCCAGGCAGACCTTAGCGAAGTGTCCTTTTCGCCCGCAGCTGCTGCAGTTCGCATTGCGGGCCTGGCATTGCTGCCGGGGGTGTTGGGGCTGGCTGCAAAAATGGCACGATAGTCCTCCGTGGTGGGCGGGTAGCCGCGTGGCGCAGGCCTGTGGTAGCTTTTGGTTGGGGGTCCATGATGGGGTTGCGTGATTGGCCGGGAACGAAGTTAGGCTTTGGAAAGTGACCTCCAACGAGGTCACCAGTTTTACCATGTCCTCCAGGTCCTGGGGCCCTTTTTCAAGGAGACGTTGCTGCACATAATTTGATCGGGCCCCCGCAACGTACACGCCTCGGACGGCAAGTTTCATGTGCTGAGTGGCTGTAACAGCCTGGTAGTTACAGTCGCGTACTAGGGCTTTGAGGTCACACAAATAGTCATTTAGTGACTCCCCAGGGTGCTGGCGGTGAGTTGTGAAGATGTGTCGCGCGTAGACTTCGTTCACGGGCCGCACATACAGGCGTTCGAGTATCGCGAGGGCCTCAGTATAAGAGTTAGCTTCATCAAGTTGAGTAGAAATACGATGGCTCATCCGTGCTTGGAGAAGACTTAGTTTCTTTTCATCTGTAACGGAGGAAGTCGTCGACGCAGCCAGGTAGGCCTTGAAGCACCAAAGCCAATGCAAAAAAAATTCCTTTGCCTCTGCGGCCTGTGGATCGAGGGCTGATTCCATAGTAGTTCTTTCAGTCGATTAAACTGATGCGCCCATCAATTCACTCTGAGACACGACTTGGAATAAACTGTGGCTTTAATCAGCTTACAACTGAGCCTGCCTGCGACTGCACGATACTGAGGGCGGTCTCGCAGGACTTATATTCCCTAAAGGGGGCAGAGCCCTGTACAAGCTCCTCATCTCCCCCTGTGGGCAGAGCCGCACAGTGGCTCACAGATGGGGCCCACAGGGACAACAGTAAGGTACAGTGTGAATTACTAGTTACACACTCACCACAGACTGAACAAAAAAAAAGAGAAAATTGAGGGGGTGACCTATGAGAGGGCTTTAAGATTATGGACAAGTTTGGTAGGATAGACAAAAAGCTGTTTCTACTGACAGGAGACCATAGGGGCCAGAACCATAAGATAGAAACTGACAAAACCAAAAGGACTTCAGAGAAAATATTCTCTAATCGGGGATTGGTTAGAATGTGAAATTTACACTCCGGTGGCGGCCATGGAGGAGTAGGTCACACATTTGATAGCTCCCGCCTGTAACGGAATTTTGGACCTTTTTCCCCTATTTTTTATCGGATTTTATGGGATAAATCAGTGAAGAGGGAGACAGTAAGGAGAAATCCCCTCCGGTGTATGGAGAATTGGACCAGAAGTGGCCGTGTGAGACGACAAAGTCCTATAAGAAAGACGCAAGCAGAGCTGGTAACACGCGACAGCATGGCGAAGAGCAAGGGCCACGGGGAGATGACACAGTGGTCAACGGAGCAGCTGGTAAAGTTTTTCGAGGATTGCTCTGCCAAGCTGAAGAAGGATACGCTGGACCCGATTAAGGCTTCGATTGATCAAGTGGTTCAGAATCAGGAAACCCACGGGAGAGCAATCCAGGAGGTTGAACAAAGGTTGTCCGAGCATTAGGAGTATATAACCATGCTGGAAAGCAAGGTGGGGATGATGACCACCAGAAAAGAATGCAGGAGAAGCTGTAGGTCCTGGAGAATAGGTCCAGGAGGCAGAATCTCAGAATTGTTGGCCTCCCTGAAGGCAGTGAGGGATCGAATGCGAGGGCCTATGTGACGGACATGTTGGAGAAGTTGATGGGGGCTGGGGCGTTCCCTCGGCCCCCGGAATTGGACAGAGCGCACAGAGCCCTCGCGAGGAAGCCCAGAGCGAACGAGCCGCCGAGGGCCATGGTGGTACATTTTCACCATTTCATGGACAAGGAACACGTTTTGCGATGGGCCAAGAAAGAATGGAGCAGCAAATGGGAGAACTGTGAGTTGCGCATCTATGAGGACCTGGGAGCAGATTTGGCCAAGAGGCGACCTGGGTTCAATCGGGCAAAAACGACCCTCTTTAAGAAGGGGGTGAAGTTTGGGATGCTGTACCCAGCCCGACTGTGGGTCGGGACTTCTACTTTGAAACGCCAGATGAAGTATGGACTTTATTAAACAAATGAAGCTGGAGGCGAATTAAAAGACATGCCTTGGAGAAGTACTGTGACAGCGATTTGCAGTACTGGATTGTAAAAATTTAAGTAGCTCAATGTGAAATAATGGGTTGTGTGGATGGTTAAAGGTTGATCTGTCTTGCAGGGGCCTTATTAGAGGGGCAGATGGGCTTTGAATTTAGTTCTGCTTTTTGGGTGACTATTTTTCAAAAGTGACTGTTTCTTCACTGTTTTTTCTGTTGTTTCTTTATTGGGGAATGTGATGCTTTTAAAATGTTTATTCATGTGGGGGGTAGAGAGGAGCATACAGTAGGGAGACAGATTGATTGGTGCCAGGGGTGGGAGCTATCGAGTCAGCATGGGTCAGCTGACTCTCGGAAGCGCAGTCGGGGGTGAGCAGGTGTTAAGCTGGAACTTGACTTGGGGGATTGGGTTTCTAGTGTTATTGCCAACACTAGGGGGAGCTGCTTTGCTGACAGGGGAGGAACTGTTACTGGGGGACAAATGGGAGGTCAGGAACAATCACAGACCTAGTGGGGACTCGAGGGACCGGTGGGCACGGGCTCGAGGGCAGGCCTAAAAAGGGTGAAGGCTAGTCGGCAGTGATGTGTTGGGTAAGCTGGGTCTGCGAGGACTGCGTTTACTGTAGCAGTGAGAGAGACAGGCTTCCAACACTTGAAGAAATGCAACTCTATTTTATTGAACTCTGAACTATCATACATACTTTAACTGTGGGTTGACACTATGCTGAGTTGATTGGAGACCTGAGGCTGCAGACTATCTTACTACCACATGGTGGATGTTCTAGTTGTTGTTCACGGGCTCTGACTGTCTCAGAGGCTGCATCCCAAGAGAGCGGGAAAACTAGTGCCATCTGGCTTTATAGTGGCCGTGTCCTGTCTGGTGATTGGCTGCTGTATTCTGTGTGTTCATTGGTTATCCTGTGTGTCAATCAATGCCTGTCTGTGCACCATCATATACTTGTGTGTATATTATGACAGGCAAGGGGGGGAGTTTGGAAGCCCCCCCCCGTCCAGGCTGATGGGTCTATCCATGGAACGTGAGAGGACTGAATGGGCCGGTCAAGAGGGCTCGCAAATTCGCACATTTGAGGGAACTGAAGGTGGACGTGGCAATGCTACAAGAGACACCCCTAAAGGTTACAGACCAGACAAGGTTGAGGAAGGGGTGGGTTAGCCAAGTGTTCCACTCAGGGCTGGACTCAAAGACCAGGGGGTTAGCAGTCTTGATTAGCAAATGAATGGCATTCGAGGCAGAGGCAGGGAGAATTGTGTCAGACAAGGGGGGTAGGTACACAATGGTGAGTGGGAAGCTGGAGGGGGTGCGAGTGCTCCTCGTGAACATATATGCTCCAAATTGGGACAACATGGAATTTATGAGGTAGGTGTTGGGTAAGATCCCAGACTTAGAGTCACATAACCTGATCATGGGAGGGGACTTGAACACAGTCATTGATCCGGAATTGGACTGGTCAAAATCCAGGAAAGGGAGGAGGCCGGCTGTGGCAAAGGAATTGAAGGGGTTTATGGAACAGATGGGAGAGTACACACATGGAGGTTTGCACGGCCGAGGACAAAGGAGTTTTCCTTTTTTTCACATGTCCACAAGGTATACTCTCGCATCGACTTGTTTGTTCTGAGCAGGGCGCTAATACCGAAGGCGGTGGATACTGAGTACTCGGCAATCGCAGCGTCGGATCATGTCCCGCACTGGGTGGATCTACGGGTTAGTGTGGAGAGAGGGCAACGCCCGCTGTGGAGACTGGATGTGGGGTTGCTGGCGGACGAAGTGATCTGTAGGTGGGTTAACAAGTCCATCCTGAACTACCTGGAAACAAATGATACGGGGGAGGTCTCTGCAGCGACGGTCTGGGAAGCTTTGAACACAGGAGTCAGAGGGGAATTAATCTTGATATGGTCCCACAGAGAAAAGGTGGAACAGGCTGAGAGGGATAGATTAGTGGAGGAGATACTCCAGGTGGACAGGAGATACTCGGAGGCCCCGGACGCGGGGCTACTGAGGGAGCGGCGGAGGTTACAGGTGGAGTTTGGGCTGTTGACCACAGGGAAAGCAGTGGAACAGTTGAGGAAGGCAAGGGCGGGCGATCTATGAGTACGGGGAAAAGGCGAGCAGAATGTTGGCGCACCAGCTCAGAAAAAGAGAGGCGGCCAGGGAGATAGGTAAAGTAAAGAGTAGAGACGGTAATACTGTCCTGGACCCAGCGGGGGTGAACGAGCTGTTGAAGGACTTTTGTAGTGAATTATATGAGTCGGAACCCCCGGCTGGGGTGGAGGGGATGAGGCAATTTCTGGATCAGTTGAGGTTCCCAAGGGTGGAGGAGGACCTGGTGGAGGGGCTGGGAGCCCCAATTGAGATTAAGGAAATAATCAAGGGGCTGGAGGGCATGCAGTCGGGCAAGGCCCCGGGGCCTGACGGCTACCCGGTGGAATTCTATAAGAAGTTTTCAGAGATATTGAGCCCACTGCTGGTGAGGACATTTAATGAAGCAAGAGAGAAGGGAGCCCTCCCCCCAACAATGTCGCAGGCCTCGATTTCATTAATCCTGAAACGGGATAAGGATCCGGAGCAATGGGGGTCATGCAGGCTGATTTCTCTACTAAATGTGCAAGCCAAACTGCTGGCTAAGATACTGGCCACAAGGATAGAGGACTGTGTCCCGGGGGTGAAAGAGGAAGACCAAACGGAATTTGTTAAGGGCTGGCAACTCAAGGCCAATGTTCGAAGGCTTCTAAATGTTATTATGATGCCCTCAGAAGGAGGGGAGGTGGAGATGGTGGTAGTGATGGATGCGGAGAAGGACTTTGATCGGGTGGAGTGGAATTTCCTGTGGGAGGCGCTGTGAAGATTTGGGTTTGGTGAGGGCTTTATTGACTGGGTGCGGTTGCTCTACCAGGCACCAGTAGCGAGTGTACATACGAACCGGCTAAGGTCGGGGTATTTGAACTACACCGAGGGATGAGGCAAGGGTGCCCTCTTTCCCGGTTACTGTTTGCTCTGGCCATAGAGCCATTGGCCATGGCGTTAAGAGCCTCTAGGAACTGGAAAAGGCTGGTTTGGGGGGGGGGGGGGGGGGGGGGAGGGGGGGGGGGGGGGTTGGAGCACCGGGTCTCGCTCTACGCAGATGACCTGCTCTTGTACATTTCAGACCCGTTGGAGGGGATGGGGGAAGTAATGCGAATCTTGGGGGAATTTAGCAATTTTTCGGGGTCTAAATTGAACATGGGGAAAAGCGAGATGTTTGCGATCCAGGCAAGAGGACAGGAGAAGAGACTGGGAGAGCTGCCATTTAGAATGGTATGGAAGAGCTTTCGATATCTGGGAATCCAGGTGGTCCGAAAATGGGAGATACTACACAAGTTAAACCTATCCCGGTTGGTAGAACAAATGGAAGGGGACTTTAAGAGATGGGACGTGCTCCCGCTATCACTGGCGAGGAGGGTACAGGCCGTGAAAATGATTTCTGTTTGTCTTTCAGTGTCTCCCCATCTTCATCCCAAAGGCCTTTCCTAGTGGGATCAGCTAAGAGAGTACACACCAATCATGCCTGAGATCATCTGGTTAGTATATGGTTCAGCTACATGGTTCCTACAGCAATCCAATATATCTTATTGATCAGTATATCTTATTTAGGTTTTCAAATTAATGTTCTTACCAGGTAACAGTTGCTTTAAAAAAATGAAGATGCTGCAGAAAACATTGTGTGTGTGTGTGTGTGTGGGGGGGTTGCAGACTGATTTAAGGGCATTCTGTTTGCAGAAATTGTGCTGGATGCATGCTTCCAGATGCACTGGCACCATTGGCACGACGGAGACCAATTTCATGGACTATCTGTTTTAATTATGCACTGATTGACTTATAGATCCATATTCCTCAAGCATGAACATAACATTTGTCTTTCAGTGCCTCCCCATCTTCATCCCTAAGGCCTTTTTCAAGCGGGTGAATTAGATTATTTTGGGCAAGTGAATAAAGTGTTGCTGGCACGCAGTCGGGGGGAGGGTGGGTTGGCGCTGCCGAACTTCTGCAATTACTACTGGACGGATAACATAGGGGCTGGTTTAGCTCACCAGGCTAAATCGCTGGCTTTTAAAGCAGACCAAGCAGGCCAGCAGCACGGTTCGATTCCCGTACCAGCCTCCCCGGACAGGCGCCGGAATGTGGTGACTAGGGGCTTTTCACAGTAACTTCATTGAAGCTTACTCGTGACAATAAGCGATTTTCATTTCATTTCATATAGCCATGATTTGGAAGTAGATAGTGGAGGAGTGGTCGGCATGGGAGCAGATGGAGGCGGCGCCATGTAAAGACACCAGTCTGGGAGCATTGGTAATGGCACCACTGCCGTTCTCGCCGGCCCGATATTCCACATGTCCGCTGGTAAAGGCGGCTCTGAGGATCTGGGGGCAATAGAGGAGATATAAGAGAGTGGAGGGAGCATCGATTTGGACCCCGATTTATAATAACCACAGGTTTGTACCAGGTAGGCTAGATGGCGCGTTCCGGAGTTGGCAGAGGGCAGGAATTGGAAGGATGGGGGATCTATTTATAGATGGGAGCTTTCCTAGCTTGTAAGCTTTGGAGGATGAATTTAAATTGCCAGCAGGGAATGATGCAAGATGCAAGATGCAAGACTTCCTGAGAAAACAGGTGCCTTCCTTTCCGCTGCTGCCGCCATGGGGGATACAGGATAGAGTAGTTTCCAGTACCTGGGTGGGAGTGGGGAAGGTATTGGATATTTACCAGGAGCTTTCGAAGGCAGAGGAAACTCCGGTGGAGGAACTTAAGGGCAATTGGGAGGACGAGCTAGGAGGAGAGATAGAGGCGGGGCTATGGGCTGATGCCCTAAGCAGGGTTAATACCTTCTCATCATGCACTAGGCTTACCTGATACAATTTAAGGTAGTCCACCGGGTACACATGACAGCGGCTAGGATGAGTAAGTTCTTCGGGGTTGAGGGTAGGTGTGCGAGGTGCGCGGGAAGCCCAGCAAATCATGTCCACATGTTTTGGGCATGCCCGAAGCTTAAAGGGTTGTGGCAGGAGTTTGCTAAGGCAATGTCCACGGTACTAAAAACAGGGGTGAGTCCTGAGGTAGCGATCTTTGGAGTGTCGGAATATCCGAGAGTTCAGGGGGTGGAAGAGGCCGACGTCTTGGCCTTTGCCTTCCTGGTAGCCCGGAGACGGATCTTGTTAATGTGGAGGGACTCGAAGCCCCCGAGTGTAGAGACCTGGGTTAGTGACATGGCTGGGTTTCTCAGCCTCGAGAAAATAAAGTTTGCCTTAAGAGGGTCAATGTTCAGGTTATCCCGGGGGTGGCAGCCGTTCGTCGACTTTCTCAGGGAAAATTAAAATGTCAGCAGATGCAGTATTCCAAAGGGGGGGGGGGCGGATTGTTGTTGTCTGGTTGAGGTGCGTGAAGATTGGGCATTGTTTATGTTTCTGTAATAAAAAATTTCAAATACCTTAATAAAATATTATTAAAATAAAAGAATGTGAAATTTGCTAGCACGAGTAGATGTGGTGACTAGCATGAGCGTATTTAAGGGGAAGCTCGGTAAACATGTGAAGGTGAAACGAATAGAAGGATATGTTGTTAGGATTCGGCAAAGCAGGGTTGGAGGAGGCTCAGGTGAATTTGTCTGGTTGAATTCTTGAAGAAAATTCCAACAAATGGCTAAACAATGTAGTTAATGTGAGGTCAGGCAGAAATCCAGAATAATCTCTTTTCCGTTTTGATTCTATAGTGTAATTCCAGGCCAATCAGTCCATTAATCTCCAACCAGCTAGGGGGGTGATATCCCTGAACCTGAACTCATTCACTAGGTCACAACCTCTCTCGGGGTCATAACCTTCACATTTACATTGCTGAGTGAAGCAGTGATCAACCGATTTTGCAGAGGATTGTTGCAATGACCCTGTGGTTAAAAAATACACAAATTGACTAACTTCTTACCGTGTACTACTTTGTGATCTGTCTGAGAAAAGTTCAGATAAAAGTCTGTGAGAGGTATACTTCATTTAAACTGCAAACAATATTATGAATATGTCAGACAAACAACTGCTGAATTTGAAATGCGCAATCATACCAATGAGCAAATTGAGATTTAACAAGAGTTTTAGCAACAGTGATTGAGGTCAGAACAGGTTAAGAACTTAAAACTTATACCAATAGCTGGTTGCATGTTGTAAGATCGATTGTAAATTGTTCATCTTGTAGGTAGAAATGTTTTTTTAATTATAGGTCCATATCCATTTTAAAACAAGATGGAAGAGCTGACAAATTTTAAAACCCATCAATATATTATTTTAAAATAAATTAATATTCGAGATAAGAAGGATTGGTCAATGCATGAGAATGAGAGTGGAACGTTGAGATAATTGATATGCATACTTGATTATATTAAGCACAAATTCTCTATGAATTTCCAGAACAAATTACCTTGAACAACAATTGGTTGTATAATTGGTGAAAGTGAGAAGGATGTCTTTACTGAATTCATAATTTACTGAAGTAACAGAACAAAACTAAGCCACAAATCAAATTCATATTTGTCTTTGTGGCATCTATTCCCTTCTTAAAATTAATGGCCCATACATTCTGCGGGAAGCCACAAGTTGACGTTTTTAAAAGAAAAATCTGCACATTTACCTTATTCATTTATAATTACCTCAATTAAATGTTGTGTTCTGAAGTTTCAGTAAGACATTTGCAGAAGCTTGTAATGTTTAATGTAAAACATTTATTACCAAAAATAATTTCATAAATACAAAACTTTGACACCAGTTAACATTTAACTGAACGTTTAACTTCATCAGCTGAACAATGACAAAAGAATGCCTCAACCTTTACAAATTTCTTGAAACAAAATATATTTTTGCACTAAAACACAATGGGTCTGTCGATTTGTAAAGGAAATGGAGGCAAAGAGGGGAGGGAGGGAAGGGCGCGAAGGGGAGGGTTTTCACAATTATTAATTGACAAACTCAATGTCCAAAAATAGCAGGTGCTCAAGCACAGTGTTCCGGCACATCTCCTCTGACATCATTTTGGGATGTCCTTTGGCAGTACCCTCTTAAGTGTGGGTGATTGATACAATGCAATACCTGTCAGACAGATAGTTCACATTAGCTCACACGAGGCTTGCATATATCAACTGAGGCATTAAACATTGTTAAAGCATTTGAGGCTTCTAAGACTGAACATTACATCAGGGAGACTTGTAAACAATTCAGATTAAAATACGTTGCAAAATCCAAATGTACTTTAGCTCTGAATCAGCTGGGAGAACAGGTGTGCTAACATGAGTGTCCTTGAAGGAGTCAATAGCACCAGTATTGAGACCATGATCAACTCCGCCGGGCCCCCTATATGCTTAGGATGTCACAGTCCTGAATGCCAAAGCAAATCTTCTTCAACCAGCTCAAGGAAGGATCCCGAACAAGGGAAGGACAAAAGGAAGCTCTTCAAAGACACCTTGTAGGCCTACCTCAAGAAATGGAACACAGATGTAAACACCTGGGAGGCCTTTAATCAGAAGAGACCTTCTTAGAGGAACCTCCTGATTGAAGGGTCACAATTCTTCAAAAGCACCCAATAGCAAGGAGCGCCCTACATCAACAGCAAGTGGTTCCACTCCCTGAACATTCAACTTGTGTGTGATCACCACCTCAAGATCATGCACATGTGTGCATGCTTCTCAGGGAGTCTGCACAACAATCCACCCTGGAGCAGTCGGAGATCCCGGTGTCTTCCAAGGACACCCTGGGAAGACCGGTAGGCTCTTGGGGGATGAGGAGTATCCACTTAGGACCTGGCTAATGACACCAGTGCGGAGGCCAGTGCCAATGCAGAGACCCGATATAATGAAGCCCATGGCTTCCGGTTGCGGCTATGCGGAGCTAAGCCGCACGTTCGGCAGCTCCCGCTATTTAGGGACTTTTGGGCCGTTTCGAGGGCCCCAAATGGCGCTCTTTCTACGCATCCCGGTGGGGGAAGGTGCCTGGAAGAACTTGCCCCACACTATATGGTGCTCACCCGGAGTGGGAAGAAGAAAAAGGCTGCAGTAACTCCCCCAAAAAAACGGGGGAAGAAAAACAAAATGGCGGCCGGTGCTCCCGCTATTTAGGGACTTTTGGGCCGTTTCGAGGGCCACAAACGGCGCTGTTTCTACGCATCCCGGTGGGGGAAGGTGCCTGGAAGAACTTGCCCCACACTATATGGTGAAAAAGGCTGCAGTAACTCCCCCAAAAAAAAGGGGGAAGAAAAACAAAATGCCGTCCGGCGCAACACCCGAGGACTGGTGGAAGTGGGCGCAGGAGCAACAGGCCTCGCTCCTACGTTGTTTTGCTGAGCTGAAGGCTGAGCTGCTGGACTCCATGAATGCAACTACGACCAAGCTGCTTGGGACCCAGGCGGCCCAGGAAGAGTCTATTCGGGAGTTGCAGCGGCAGGCCGTTGAAAGAGAGGAGGAGGCCGTGGTCCTCGTGGGGAAAGTGGAGTTGCACGAGGCACTTCATAAAAAGTGGCAGGACCGCTTGGAGGAGCTGGACGTTCGCACGAGGCAAAGGAATCTGAGGATCCTGGGCCTGGCGGAGGGGCTGGAGGGGTCGGATCTCCCGGCGTATGTGACCACGATGTTGAACTTGTTGATGGGAGCGGGGTCCTTCCATTTGCCCCTGGAGCTCAAGGGAGCGCATAGAGTGATGGCCACGAGGCCCAAGGCAGGTGAGCCCCCGAGGGCGGTGCTGGTGCGGTTCCACCGATTCAGTGACCGGGAGTGTGTGCTGCGCTGGGCCAAGAAAGAGAGGAGCAGTAAATGGGAGAATTCGGTAGTGAGGATCTACCAGGACTGGAGTGCGGAGGTGGCTAAGCGGCGGGCCGGGTTCAACCGGACGAAGGCGGTGCTTCATGCTAAGCAGGTCAGGTTTGGAATGCTGCAGTCTACGCGCCTGTGGGTGACATACAAGGACCGGCACCATTACTTCGAGTCCCCGGAGAAGGCGTGGGCCTTTGTACAGGTGGAGAAGCTGGACTCGAACTAGGGCCTGGGGACATACTTTGGCCGGCGTTGTTTCTGCTGTGGCTGTTTTGTTCCAACTGTTTCAACTTTTTTTAACTTCGCCATGTGTGTTATGTATGCTGGTTTTCTGTTTGCTCTGTTTACGGGTGGGTTTGTTTGTTGGGCATGGTTGTGGGTTAGGTGGGGAGTGTTGGGGGTTTGTGTTCTATATGTTCTCTTCTGTACGGGGCTGGGGATTGAGGGGAAACTGGATTTTGGGGAACTGCGTCAGAAGGGTGGGGTGTGGCAGTGTGAAAGCGCGGGCTTTCCTCTGGTTTCCCGCGCTGTGTGGCAGGGGGGTGGAGCTTGCGGTGGGGGTGGGGCCTCTACGGGTCTTCTTTCACACGCTGCAGCAATGCCAAGGAGGTGTGGCAAGAGGGGAATGACCCCATGCCGGGAGGGGATAGGTTTTGGCAGGAGCTGCCGGGGTCAGCAGAAGTCAGCTGACTCACGGAATTACCATGGAGGGTGCGTTGCAGCTAGGAGGGGTCCTAGCCTGGGGGGAGGGGGGGGAGATACCAGATTGCTGCTGGAACGACTAGGAAGGAGCCGATGGGGGCCGGGGGGGAAGAGGAGAGACGCTATCGCCATGGGGAACGTGTCGAGCGGGGTGTGCTGGCCTGGGGCGAACATCTGCCAAGCTACGGCTAGTCGGCGGGGGAGGGAGGCGGGTTGCCCTCTGATCCGGCTGATTACCTGGAACGTGAGGGGGCTGAATGGGCCGGTTAAGAGAACCAGGGTGTTCTCCCATCTAAGGGGGTTGAAGGCGGACGTGGCTATGCTCCAGAGACCCACCTGAAGGTGGCAGACCAGGTCCGTCTGAGGAAGGGGTGGGTGGGTCAGGTTTATCATTCAGGATTGGACGCGAAGAACCGGGGGGTGGCGATTCTAGTGGGGAAGAGGGTGGCATTTGAGGCGGCTGAGGTGGTGTCAGACAAGGAGGGCAGATATATCATGGTGAGGGGTAGGCTGCAGAGAGAGAAGGTGGTGCTGGTGAACGTATATGCCCTGAATTGGGATGATGCTGGCTTCATGAGGCGATTGTTGGGCCGCATCACGGACCTGGAGGCAGGGGACCTGATTATGGGGGAAGATTTTAACACAGTGCTGGATCCCCCACTGGACCGGTCCAGTTCAAGGACGGGTAGGAGACCGGCGGCGGCCAAAGTACTGAGGGGATTCATGGACCAGTTGGGAGGGGTGGATCCCTGGAGGTTTGGGAGATCGAGAGCGCGGGAGTATTCCTTTTTCTCTCACGTCCATAGGGTTTATTCCCGGATAGACGTTTTTGTCCTGAGCAGGGGATTGATTTCGAGGGCGCAGGATGCCGAGTACTTGGCCATAGCGAATTCGGACCATGCCCCGCACTGGGTTGATCTGGAGATGGGAGAGGCGCGGGACCAGCGCCCGCTTTGGCGCCTGGATGTGGGGATGCTGGCGGAGGAAGAGGTGTGTAAGAGGGTTCGGAGACGCATTGAGGGGTATCTGGATACCAATGATACGGGGGAGGTCCAGGTGGGGATGGTCTGGGAGGCTCTGAAAGCAGTGATCCGGGGGGAGCTGATCTCCATCCGGGCCCACAGGGAAAGGAGGGAGAGAAAGGAGAGGGAGAGACTGGTGGGAGAGCTTCTGGAGGTGGACAGGAGATATGCGGAGGCACTGGAGGAAGGGTTGCTGGGAGAACGGCGCAGGTTGCAGGCCAATTTTGACTTGTTGACCACCAGAAAGGCGGAGACACAGTGGAGGAGGGCGCAGGGCGCGGTATATGAGTATGGGGAGAAGGCGAGCAGGATGTTGGCGCATCAGCTCCATAGGCGAGATGCGGCTAGGGAAATTGAGGGAGTGAAGGATGGGGGTGGAAATGTAGTGCAGAAGGGGACAGAAGTAAACGGGGTCTTTAGGGACTTTTACGAGGGATTGTACCGGTCGGAACCTCCGAGGGGGAGAGAGGGGATAGAGAGCTTCATGAACAGGCTATGTTTCCCAAGGGTTCAAGAGAGGCTGGTAGAGGGGCTGGGGACGCCGATAGAGTTGGAGGAGATAGTCAGTGGGATCGGGCAAATGCAGTCAGGTAAGGCCCCGGGGCCGGACGTGTTCCCGGCAGAATTTTACAAAAAATATGCGCGCCTGGTGGGTCCCCTGCTGGTGCGAACTTTCAATGAGGCGTGGGAGGGGGGGGCTTTGCCCCCGATGATGTCGCGGGCACTGATCTCTTTGATCCTAAAACGGGATAAGGACCCCTTGCAGTGCAGATCATATAGGCCTATCTCGTTCCTTAACGTAGACGCTAAGTTGCTGGCGAAGATCCTGGCTACCAGGATAGAGGATTGTGTGCCAGAGGTAATTCATGAAGATCAGACAGGATTTGTCATGGGGCGGCAGCTCAACACGAATGTGTGGAGACTGCTCAATGTTATCATGATGCCGGCAGTGGAGGGGGAGGCGGAGATAGTGGTGGCGCTGGACGCAGAGAAAGCGTTTGATAGAGTTGAGTGGGTGTACCTGTGGGAGGTGCTGGAGAGGTTTGGATTTGGGGAGGGATTCATCAAATGGGTGAGGCTGCTTTACGTGGCGCCGATGGCGAGTGTAGTCACAAATGGAAGGAGATCGGAGTATTTTAGGCTCTATCGTGGGACCAGGCAGGGGTGTCCCCTGTTCCCCCCTGCTCTTTGCACTGGCGATTGAACCGCTGGCCATAGCGTTGAGGGAGTCAGGGAAATGGAGGGGTCTGGTGCGGGGTAGGGAGGAGCACCGGGTATCGCTGTATGCGGACGACCTGCTGTTATATGTGGCGGACCCAGAGGGGGGAATGCCGGGGGTGATGGAGCTGTTAGCGGAATTTGGGGGCTTCTCGGGCTATAAGCTAAACTTAGGAAAGAGCGAGGTATTTGTAGTGCACCCGGGAGACCAGGAGGAGGGAATTGGGAGGCTCCCCTTCAGGAGGGCAGTGAAGAATTTCAGGTACCTGGGGGTGCAGGTGGCCAGGAGTTGGGGGGCTCTTCATAAGCTTAACTTCACTAGGCTAGTGGAACAGATGGAGGAGGAACTTAAAAGGTGGGACATGGTGCCGCTATCGCTGGTGGGCAGAGTGCAATCCATCAAAATGACGGTTCTCCCGAGGTTCTTGTTCCTCTTCCAGTGCTTGCCCATCTTTATCCCTAGGGCCTTTTTTAAAAAAGTGACCAGCAGCATCATGGGATTTGTTTGGGCGCATGGCACCCCGAGGGTGAAGAGGGTCTTCTTGGAGTGGAGTAGAGATGGTGGGGGGGCTGGCGTTGCCCAACCTCTCGGGGTACTACTGGGCGGCCAACGTGTCGATGGTGCGTAAGTGGGTGATGGAGGGGGAGGGGGCAGCATGGAAATGGATGGAGAGAGCGTCCTGTGGGGATACAAGCCTGGGGGCCCTGGTAACGGCTCCGTGGCCGCTCCCTCCCACGAGGTATACCACGAGTCCGGTGGCGGCGGCTACCCTCAAGATTTGGGGGCAGTGGAGGTGACATAGGGGAGAAGTGGGGGGCTCGATGGAGGCTCCGTTAAGGGGGAACCATAGGTGCGTCCCGGGGAACATGGATGGGGGATTTCAGGGATGGTATAGAGCGGGCATTAGACAGCTGAGAGACCTGTTTATCGACGGAAGGTTTGCGAGCCTGGGGGAGTTGGAGGAGAAATTTGGGCTCCCGCCGGGAAACATGTTTAGATATCTGCAGGTAAAGGCATTTGCTAGACGGCAGGTGGAGGGATTCCCTGCGCTCCCCGCGAGGGGGGTGAGTGACAGGGTGCTCTCGGGGGTCTGGGTCGGGGAGGGGAAGATATCCGATATCTACAAGCTTATGCAGGAGGTGGAAGAGGCGTCAGTAGAGGAGCTGAAAACGAAGTGGGAGGGGGAACTGGGGGAACAGATCGAAGACGAGACATGGGCTGATGCCCTGGAGAGGGTAAATTCTTCCTCCTCGTGCGCGCGGCTTAGCCTCATTCAGGCCTCATAGGGCAGCACGGTAGCATTGTGGATAGCACAATCGCTTCACAGCTCCAGGGTCCCAGGTTCGATTCCGGCTTGGGTCACTGTCTGTGCGGAGTCTGCACATCCTCCCCATGTGTGCGTGGGTTTCCTCCGGGTGCTCCGGTTTCCTCCCACAGTCCAAAGATGTGCAGGTTAGGTGGATTGGCCATGATAAATTGCCCTTAGTGTCCAAAATTGCCCTTAGTGTTGGGTGGGGTTACTGGGATATGGGGATAGGGTGCAGGTGTTAACCTTGGGTAGGGTGCTCTTTCCAGGAGCCGGTGCAGACTCGATGGGCCGAATGGCCTCCTTCTGCACTGTAAATTCTATGTCTAATTCAAGGTGCTGCATAGGGCCCACATGACTGGGACGAGGATGAGTAGGTTCTTTGGGGGTGAAGATAGGTGTGTCAGGTGCTCGGGGAGTCCAGCGAACCATCCCCATATGTTCTGGGCATGCCCGGCATTGGAGGAGCTCTGGAAGGGGGTGGCGAGGACGGTGTCAAGGGTGGTGGGATCCAGGGTCAAGCCAGGATGGAGACTCGCGATCTTTGGGGTTGGGGTAGAGCCGGGAGTGCAGGAGGCGAAAGAGGCCGGTGTGCTGGCCTTTGCGTCCCTAGTAGACCGGCGAAGGATTTTGCTACAATGGAAGGACTAGAGGCCCACAAGCGTGGAGACCTGGATCAATGACATGGCGGGTTTCATTAAGCTTGAGAAGGTCAAATTCGCCCTGAGAGGATCGGTGCAAGGGTTCTTTAAACGGTGGCAACCTTTCCTCGACTTTCTGGCTCAACGATAGGGTACTGGGACAGTAGCAGCGGCAACCCGGGGGGGGGGGGGGGGGGGACGTTGATGTTACGGTTTGGGGGGAATTGTGGGTGTTATGGGGCTGTTGGTTGCATATTACTGCTTGTTGCTATACTTGTTGTTATATTTTTATATTTTCTGTAAAAAATTCCAATAAAAATTATTTAAAAAAAAATAATTAATGAGGCCCATGCGGTCACCTGGGTTGTATTGTGTGGTGCATCAGACTGCTTAAGGTGCGGTTCCGATGCCTCAACCGCTCCGGTGGTCCAGTACACTCCAGTACACCCCTCAGAGGGTCGCCTGCTTTAGGGTTGTGTGTGATCTCCAAAATCTGGCACAGCAGAGGAGCAACTTGCTGGGGGTGGAGGAGGAGGAACATATAGCCACGCCAGAGGAGGGGGACAAGGAGGAGCCAAACCGGGAGGGGCAGGAGGACAAGCTCGGGGAGGACCAGCGGGAGCAGCTAAAGGATTTGGATTTGTTTATTGTCACTGTACAGAGGTACAGTGAAAAGTATTTTTCTACGAGCAGCTCAACAGATCATTAAGTAAATGGGAAGAAACGGACTAAAAGAAAATACATAATAGGGCAATACAAGATATACAATGTAACTACATAAGCACCGGCATCTGGTGAACCATACAGCGTGTAGTGTTAATGAGGTCAGTCCATAAGAGGGTCATTTAGGAGTCTGGTAACAGCGGGGAAGAAGCTGTTTTTGTGTCTGTTCGTGCGTGTTCTCAGGCTTCTGTATCTCCTGCCTGATGGAAGAAGTTGGAAGAGTGAGTAAGCCGGGTGGGAGGAATCTTTGATTATGCTGCCTGCTTTCCCCAGGCAGCGGGAGGTGTAGATGGAGTCAATGGATGGGAGGCAAGTTTGTGTGGTGGACTGGGTGGTGTTCACGACTCTCTTTGCGGGGCCCTGGTATTGTGGACTATTGTGGAGGAGGTGTTGTTGTTCATTCTTACTGATTGTGGTCAACTGATTGTTGAGGATGGAGGACAGGCAGCGGTGGCCCGGATCCACTGTCCACCCCCACCCAATCTGCCTCTCCTTCCCCCCACCCACCCCCCCACCCCCCAATGATTCCCCACCTTCCTCTCCCTCACCCACCCCTCCAATCGCCCTGTTCGACCTTAATAGGTTTGTGTTACTCCATTCCAGGGTGATGGGCCTGGGATACATTCCTCAGCGACAGGGACATGCTCTGCAGCACCTCGGCAAGGTCCACCTGCATCTGGGACGCGTCCTCAGCGACTGGGACATGCGGGTCCAGGCTCTCAGCCATGGCTATCAGACTGAGCCTTGGACACCACCAATCTTGCTGCTGATGCCGTCCTCCAGGCTTTAGAACGCGGTCACCACTCCAGCAGTATTGGTCTCAGTGCCACACATTACCGGCACCATCTATGCCGGTAGCCTTTGTACTCCAACCTGAGCTGTGGACCAACTGGAGTGTCGCCAACATCCCCCCGCCGCCCCCCTCTCTGAATCTCATGGCTGCACCCTAGCGTCGACATCAGCTCTGGGGAAACCTGGTCCATCTGACTGGGACCGAGACCTCCGGCCTTCCCCCCAGACATTCCTGCCTCCACCTGCTGTTTGGTGCTCACCAGACTGTGTCCCAGGAACCTGTCCACTACTTTCACCCACCGAGTTGTATGTGTCTCTGCGCTGATGAAGGGTGGGATGACACCTGTGATGCCTCAACGGTGGCATCCACAGAGCTGTCCTCCGAGGTGTTTTCTGGGGGTGGGGGGGGGGGGGGGGGGGGGGCACCTCGGATGGGCCAGCACCATCAGATGGAGATCCTGTGGGAGAATGGAACATAGAACATAGAACAGTACAGCACAGAACAGGCCCTTCGGCCCTTGATGTTGTGCCGAGATTTGTCCGAAACCAAGATCAAGCTATCCCACTCCCTGTCATTCTGGTGTGCTCCATGTGCCTATCCAATAACCGCTTGAAAGTTCCTAAAGTGTCCGACTCCACTATCACAGCAGGCAGTCCATTCCACACCCTAACCACTCTCTGAGTAAAGAACCTACCTCAGATATCCCTCCTATATCTCCCACCCTGAATCTTATAGTTATGCCCCCTTGTAACAGCTACATCCACCTGAGGAAATAGTCTCTGAACGTCCACTCTATCTATCCGCCTCATCATCTTATAAACCTCTATTAAGTCACCTCCCATCCTGCTCCACTCCAAAGAGAAAAGCCCTAGCTCCTTCACCCTTTCCTCATAAGACCTATCCTGCAAACCAGGCAGCATCCTGGTAAATCTCCTTTGCACCCTTTCCAATGCTTCCACATCCTTCCTATAATGAGGTGACCAGAACTGCACACAATACTCCAACTGTGGTCTCACCAGGGTCATGTATAATTGCAGCATAATCCCGCGGCTCTTAAATTCAAGCCCCTTGTTAATAAACGCTAACACACTATCGGCCTATCCACTTGAGTGGCAACCTTCAGAGATCTGTGGACATGAACCCCAAGATCACTCTGTTCCTCCACATTCCTCAGAACCCTGCCGTTGATCCTGTAATCCACATTCACATTTTTTCTACCAAAATGAATCACCTCGCACTTATCAGGGTTAAACTCCATCTGCCGTTTTTCGGCCCAGCTCTGCATCCTATCAATGTCTCTTTGCAGCCTACAACAGCCCTCCACCTCATCCACTACTCCACCAATCTTGATGTCATCAGCAAATTTACTGACCCACCCTTCAGCCCCCTCCTCCAAGTCATTGATAAAAATCACAAATAGCAGAGGACCATAAGACCATAAGACCATAAGACATAGGAGCGGAAGTAAGGCCATTCAGCCCATCGAGTCCACTCCACCATTCAATCATGGTTGATTTCAACTCCATTTACCCGCTCTCTCCCCATAGCCCTTAATTCCTCGAGAAATCAAGAATTTATCAATTTCTGTCTTAAAGACACTCAATGTCCCGGCCTCCACCGCCCTCTGTGGCAATGAATTCCACAGACCTACCACTCTCTGGCTGAAGAAATTTCTCCTCATCTCTGTTCTAAAGTGACTCCCTTTTATTCTAAGGCTGTGCCCCCGCGTCCTAGTCTCCCCTGCTAATGGGAACAACTTCCCTACGTCCATCCTATCCAAGCCATTCATTATCTTGTAAGTTTCTATTAGATCTCCCCTCAACCTCCTAAACTCCAATGAATATAATCCCACGATCCTCAGACGTTCATCGTATGTTAGGCCTACCATTCCTGGGATCATCCGTGTGAATCTCCGCTGGACCCGCTCCAGTGCCAGTATGTCCTTCCTGAGGTGTGGGGCCCAAAATTGCTCACAGTATTCTAAATGGGGCCTAACTAGTGCTTTATAAAGCCTCAGAAGTACATCCCTGCTTTTATATTCCAAGCCTCTTGAGATAAATGACAACATTACATTTGCTTTCTTAATTACGGACTCAACCTGCAAGTTTACCTTTAGAGAATCCTGGACTAGGACTCCCAAGTCCCTTTGCACTTTAGCATTATGAATTTTGTCACCGTTTAGAAAATAGTCCATGCCTCTATTCTTTTTTCCAAAGTGCAAGACCTCGCACTTGCCCACGTTGAATTTCATCAGCCACTTCTTGGACCATTCTCCTAAACTGTCTAAATCTTTCTGCAGCCTCCCCACCTCCTCAATACTACCTGCCCCTCCACCTATCTTTGTATCATCGGCAAACTTGGCCAGAATGCCCCCAGTCCCGTCATCTAGATCGTTAATATATAAAGAGAACAGCTGTGGCCCCAACACTGAACCCTGCGGGACACCACTTGTTACCGGTTGCCATTCCGAAAAAGAACCTTTTATCCCAACTCTCTGCCTTCTGTCTGACAGCCAATCGTCAATCCATGTTAGTACCTTGCCTCGAATACCATGGGCCCTTATTTTACTCAGCAGTCTCCCGTGAGGCACCTTGTCAAAGGCCTTTTGGAAGTCAAGATAGATAACATCCATTGGCTCTCCTTGGTCTAACCTATTTGTTATCTCTTCAAAGAACAGGTTTGTCAGGCACGACCTCCCCTTACTAAATCCATGCTGACTTGTCCTAATCCGACCCTGCACTTCCAAGAATTTAGAAATCTCATCCTTAACGATGGATTCTAGAAGTTTGCCAACAACCGAGGTTAGGCTAATTGGCCTATAATTTTCCATCTTTTTTCTTGTTCCCTTCTTGAACAGGGGGGTTACAACAGCGATTTTCCAATCCTCTGGGACTTTCCCTGATTCCTGTGACTTTTGAAGGATCATAACTAACAACTCCACTATTTCTTCAGCTATCTCCTTTAGAACTCTAGGATGTAGCCCATCTGGGCCCGGAGATTTATCAATTTTCAGACCTTTTAGTTTCTCTAGCACCTTCTCCTTTGTGATGGCAACCATATTCAACTCTGCCCCCTGACTTTCCTGAATTGTTGGGATATTACTCATGTCTTCTACTGTGAAGACTGATGCAAAGTACTTATTAAGTTCCTCAGCTATTTCCTTGTCTCCCATCACTAGATTACCAGCGTCATTTTGGAGCGGCCCAATGTCTACTTTTGCCTCCCGTTTGTTTTTAATGTATTTAAAGAAACTTTTACTATCATTCCTAATGTTACTGGCTAGCCTACCTTCATATTTGATCCTCTCCTTCCTTATTTCTCTCTTTGTTATCCTCTGTTTGTTTTTGTAGCCTTCCCAATCTTCTGACTTCCCACTACTCTTTGCCACATTATAGGCTCTCTCTTTTGCCTTGATGCATTCCCTGACTTCCTTTGTCAGCCATGGCTGCCTAATCCTCCCTCTGATAACCTTTCTTTTCTTTGGGATGAACCTCTGCACTGTGTCCTCAATTACTCCCAGAAACTCCTGCCATTGCTGTTCTACTGTATTTCCCACTAGGCTCTGCTTCCAATCGATTTTCGTCAGTTCCTCCCTCATGCGCCTGTAATTACCTTTAACTGTAAAACCTTTACATCTGATTCTACCTTCCTTCTTTCAAATTGCAGACTGAATTCTACCATATTATGATCACTGCTTCCTAAGTGTTCCCTTACTTTAAGATCTTTTATCAATTCTGGCTCATTACATAACACTAAGTCCAGAATAGCCTGTTCCCTCGTGGGCTCCATCACAAGCTGTTCCAAAAAGCCATCCTGTAAACATTCAATAAATTCCCTTTCTTTGGGTCCACTGGCAACATTATTTACCCAGTCCACCTGCATATTGAAGTCCCCCATGATCACTGTGACCTTGCCTTTCTGACATGCCCTTTCTATTTCGTGGTGCATTTTGTGCCCCTGGTCCTGACCACTGTCAGGAGGCCTGTACATAACTCCCATTATGGTTTTTTTGCCTTTGTGGTTCCTCAACTCTACCCACACAGACTCCACATCGTCTGACCCTATGTCGTTTAGTGCTATTGATTTAATTTCATTTCTAATTAACAAGGCAACCCCGCCCCCTCTACCCACCTCTCTGTCTTTTCGATAGGTTGTAAATCCCTGGATGTTTAACTGCCAGTCCTGAACCCCCTGCAACCATGTCTCTGTGATCCCTACCACATCATACCTGCCAGTCACTGATCCCTGTGAAAATTTTCCATCCACCATCACCCTCTGTCTTCTATGTGATAGCCAGTTACTTATCCAATTGGCCAAATTTCCCTCTATCCCACACCTCCTTACTTTCTTAATGAGCCGACCATGGGGGAACCTTATCAAACGCCTTACTAAAATACATGTATACGACATCAACTGCTCTACCTTCATCTACACACTTAGTTACCTCCTCAAAGAATTAAATCAAATTTGTGAGGCAAGACTTACCCTTCACAAATCTGTGTTGACTATCCCGGATTAAGCTGCATCTTTCCAAATGGTCATAAATTCTATCCTTCAGGACCTTTTCCATTAACTTACCAACCACTGAAGTAAGACTAACTGGCCTATAATTACCAGGGTCATTCCTATTCCCTTTCTTGAACAGAGGAACAACATTCGTCACTCTCCAGTCCTCTGGCACTATCCCCATGGACAGTGAGGACCAAAATATCAAGGCCAAAGGCTCTGCAATCTCATCCCTTGTCTCCCAAAGAATCCTTGGATATGTCCCATCTGGCCCAGGGGACTTGTCGACCCTCAGGTTTTTCAAAATTGCGAATACATCCTTCCTCAGGACATCTACCTCCTCCAGCCTACCCACCTGTATCACACTCTCATCCTCAAAAACATGGCCCCTCGCCTTGGTGAACACTGAAGAAAAGTATTCATTCAACACCACTCCTATTTCTTCTGACTCCATGCACAAGTTCCCACGACTGTCCTTGACCAGCCCTACCCTCACCCTGGCCATTCTTTTATTTCTCACATAAGAGTAAAAAGCCCTGGGGTTTTCCTTGATCCGACCCGCCAAGGACATCTGATGCCCCCTCCTAGCTCTCCTAAGCCCTTTTTGTTAGCTCATTCCTTGCTACCTTGTAACCCTCAAGCGACCCAACTGAACCTTGTTTTCTGATCCTTGCATACTCTTCCTTTTTCCTCTTGACAAGACATTCAACCTCTTTTGTGAACCATGGTTCCCTCACGTGGCCATTTCCTCCCTGCCTGACAGGGACATGTGGACATGTGGTCAATGGGAGGAAAGGATCATTATGTCTGGCATGAACAACACATGTGTGATGGGTCATCTGGGTGGATGCCAGTGGATAATCACTTATGCGGCGCAGGTCAATCTCAACATTGGCAAGCGATCTGGCCTCGGCCACCTCCGCGTCCTCCAAGGCCCTAGTAGGAGGTGAGGACTCGGATGTCCGATACCCACCATCCGTTTGGGCCCTCTCCCGCCTGTTGTGGACCAACTTCTCCTGTGAGGACAAAGAGAGGTTTGTAGGGGCTGGAGAAATTATCAGAGATGGGGAGATACAGGAATGCTCCACACGGAGTGTGTCAGATTTCATGGTGGGTATGCATGGTGCCCATTGTTGACATGATTGAACCATTAGGTGGCCTCTTCCGCTGTGAACGTGTAAAGAGCCTGCTGGTGGAGACACAAAGTGGGAGAACAGGCCTCTCTCCACAGCTCCAAAACTGCCGAATTTAGAAATGCATGCATTTGGGACCCTTCTGCCGTCAGCGCATCCGTGCGCAGCAACATCAACAGCATGTGTACAAAGTGTCCCTGGATGGCTGGACACAACAGTGACCAGGTTTTCTCACACAAGTGGAGCTGTGCGCATGCACATAAGCACTATTGGTGATCATCTTGTGTTGGCAGGAGCTACAGTGTAGGTTTGATTGATTAAAAGCAGTCTAAACACATTCATCCTTAGTGCCATTACAAACACCGTAGAAAAACAATAGGTAGTTACTGAGTGGCATATGCTACCTGCTGATGAAATGGGTAACATCTTCTAGCAGTTTCCTGTCAGGTAGGCCATGAGAGGCCCCAATGCCCAGGCCCCCGGCAGCATTGATGCCACCACTGGAGGGGTGGCCCCTCTGATCGGCTCTGGGACAGGAATGCATGTTTCTACTTTTCAACTAGCCTACATATTGCCTCAATATGGAGGTGCCGTACTTTCCCCTCAGTAGTGGCCATCTCTATCTGTGGCATTGTCAAAGCTGAAGATCTGCTGTCTGTCTCATTGGCCAAGTTGAGCGATGCAACCCACTCACCTCACTTATATCCGCTTAATTGGCCATAGCCAGGAAGATTGCCTCCAGTCCCACTGAGCCCCCATGCTGGCTGAGAACACCGCATTGTGTCACTACGGAACTTAACTTGTGGTGCTAAAATCCTGTCCTCTGTTTTTCTCTCTCCACAGATACTGCCAGACCTGCTGCATTTTTGCAGGACTCCTCAATCCTAGTAATTTGTTGGAGAACAAATTTCTGGTCTGCTGTGAAATCCAAATCACCCCTTTGAACAATGGTTTTAGAGCCATGATCACAGCATTCTGAGCGTCCATTGCCCCATTCAGGAGTAGCCGTTGTGGCCAGTCTTTCCTTGGTGCAACAGTGGACATTATTACAAAATATTCAGTGTTAAATTTCAACCATTGTGGCTGATAAAGTTTGAAATGATTTTTGCCTGCTATATTTTTCCAAACCTTGGACTGCACCTTTAATTCCAAATTGCATTATATTTGAAAGGAGTTTCACTAGTTGGCCCAAGGAGATCAAAAGGAAAATGTGAAAGGGAATTAAAGGAATTTATGATAAAAATAAATTAAGTGAACTTCAAGGCCACATTGGACGGCTTCTTTGCGAGAGTTATGCTGTTTCTCATATTCTGCACTCAGTTCAAGGGCAATTAGGGATCAGCCAATGACACCCACTTCCCATGAATGAATTAATATAATTGATTTCTATTTTCATAATTATTCAAAAAGTGTACTAGACTGGGAGAGAGAGACACATAGAAGGTATTGGGGCAGTGTATCATTTCTAGATAGAAATAATTCATGTAATGTGCAGCAATTAATTTACTTTATATAGTAACTGATCAACAATGAACAGATTTAGTTTTTTACAAAATGCATTAAACAGCTCCAAAATATTCAGATTCTGAAATTTCAGGACAATCTCCTGACACATTTTTGAACTGGTAGACATTTATTTATGTAAAGCCAAGCTCACTGCATAAGCCTTATGCTTTATATATCATGCCAAGATCAAGATGGATTAAAGACTTTTACATTTTTATGATAGTCAAGCACATCTTATGAATAACATGCCAATTATTCATGCACTTCAGATATCTGATAGGTGAGCTGGCACCAGGATACAATGAAAGGGAAGTAATGTACCATGAAATATGTCGGGGATTGGTGTGCTGTATCACCGGCAAGGAGACTCAGGTTTAACTTTGAAGTCTTAGTTGGCATTTTTATTCAAGTTTCCTCCAGATGGTGAGTTCTCAAAATCAATAAGGTTAATGTAAACAGCACTAACAACAAAGCAAAGTCATGATGATAAACCAGTTTTATAGAAAGTACGATTTGACCAGCACATTTATTCACACTGAAGTAAAATAATATTACATTGCAGACAGAATTATTTGTGTATCTTGCATTCAATGGAACAAATTATTTCAGTTTATTTTGGAGAAAGAAATCTAGGACACGATCCAACGGAAAATCAACAGTCCCGTTTTGGTCGGGATTAGCCTGCGATGACCTCACTATCGAACTGCACTCTGTTATTTTTCAGGCCTCAGGGGGAAGCGCCCGCTGAGGCCATACCCAGTTTTATTTTATTTTTTTAAATGCCGTCCGATCTCTTGAACCCCCCCCCCCCCCCCCCCCCCCCCCCCCCCCCCCCCCCAAAACATGACTTCCGGAACCCTCCAATGCCCAAGATGACCTGTTTAGGAGTTCTCGGGCCCCCCGCTACGCACCCCACCTCATAGGGGAGGGCACTCCCAGATGTGGGCAAAATGCCACCTTGGCACAGCCAGCCTGGCATTAGGCTGACTCTGCAAGGGTTCCCAGTGCCAGAGTGCCCAGTGCCAGAGTGCCCATTCCCAGGGTACTAGGCTGGCTATGCCAATGTGTCCAGATAGCTTCAGCAATGTCAGGGTGCCAATCTGGTGCTGGGTGTACCCAGGCCGGACTCCAGAAGATGGGCTGGGGGACACCCAATAGATCCCACTTATGGACTGTATGGAAATACTTGGGAAGTTTAAACTTCCGTTCAGCAATTACCCTTCACTGGGAACCATCCAACACTCCGGTTTAAATTGGACACTTTGATTGGTTCCAATTCTCTTCGCAGCATCCCACGAAAATTTAGAAGGATTTAAACCAGTTCTAACTCCTGGTAACTTTCATGCTGCTCTCTACCCCCCTTTCCCCCCAACACACACTGGACCCAAAATTATTTTCCCAACCCCCCCCCCAACTTCCTCCCCATCACCCCCAACTACCACCCAAAGCCTCCCCCAACCAGCCAACCCCACCACCCTTTGACTACCTCCTCACCCCTCGTGTACACCCCTACCTCGCCGATGGTCAACTGACCTTCTCACTCCCCCATCCCACTTGACCTTCCGATTACTCCCCTAACTACCCAATTCCCCCAATGTTCCTGCCCATGGCCCAAACTCTCCAACCAATCCTACCTACACTTATCTTCACCCCTGTCAAAGAGATAATTAGGGGATTAGATTAAAGATAATTGCCAAAAGAACCAAGGAAAGATGAGCAGAAATGTCTTGACGCAGCTAAATGTTATGATCTAAAAAGGTATCCAAGTATTCTATAGTACTTTAAGAAGAGAATCAGACATATAAAGCTTGCAGGGCTATGGAGAAAGATCATCAGAGTGGGGCTAATTGTATAGTTCTTGGAAAGAGTTGGCACAGGCTGGATGTGTAGATTGGCCTCATTTTGTGCTGCACGATCCTATAATATAAATTTACCATCCAGTTTTCCTTTAACAGTTCAGCAATTCTTGAACATGCAAAGTTCTTTCAAAGAGAGAGATACATGTACGAGCCACTGTCTGGTAATAGCCTCCAATGATTGCTAAGTGCTATCATATGAATTGGTTGATTTATAAAAGGCAATAATCATTTGTGCAGTGAGGCTGTACTAGTTAGTGTTCAAGATTCACTAATTCACTAAACAGCTTCTTAATCTTTAATAGAATATGATGAGGTAGTTATATAAATTTAATATATCTGCCTTAATATTGTAAGAATTGAATATAAATGGAATAGGAGGTTGCTGCATTCTGGTAGCTGGCACAATGCATAGCAAGATCTGTAAAGACTGAAGAGATGATTGTACAGGAAGTATTGGGTGACTTTTAATCTTTTCTTTGTCATAATTTTAAATTAAACAAGCTCGCTGATTGGTTTAGTTGTCAGGACACATGTCAACTCTGGAACAATTAGAGCCGAATAGACAGATAATCCAATACAATAATGCTGGTTTAGCTCACAAGGCTAAATCGCTGGCTTTTAAAGCAGACCAAGCAGGCCAGCAGCACGGTTCGATTCCCGTACCAGCCTCCCCGGACAGGCGCCGGAATGTGGCGACTAGGGGCTTTTCACAGTAACTTCATTGAAGCCTACTCGTGACAATAAGCGATTTTCATTTCATAATGACTGAAGAATAATCTAGAGTATTTGTCATTGGCCATCATAGGGTGGCACGGTAGCACAGTGGTTAGCACTGTTGCTTCACAGCACCAGGGACTCAGGTTTAAGTCTGTGCGGAGTCTGCACATTCTCCCCGTGTTTGTGTGGGTTTCTTCTGTTCTCCGGTTTCCTCTCACAGTCCAACAATGTGCAGGTTAGGTGGATTAGCCATTCCGAATTCTCACTCAGTGTAACTGAACAGGCGCCAGAATGTGATCACCAGGGGATTTTCACAGTAACTTCATTGCAGTGTAATAAAAGCCTACTTGTGACACTAATACAGATTATTATGATTATTATGATCAAGGCTTGATTCACTGGGCGGGATTCTCCGATTCTGCGGCTAAGTGCCGATGCCGGCGTGAGAACTCTGCGTTTTTCGACGGCAAAATTGGCGTCTAACCCTCACTGATTCCGGAACCGGTGAGTGGTTAGCAGCGGCGCTGGGTAAAACTCCCGGCTCCCGCACCAAAAACAGCCGGAGAATGGCAGGATCCGTGGCCGCGCAGGCGCACGACGACGACTGCAGCGGTCGCACCGTACAACATGGTGCCAGCCGTGTGTGGACCTGACCTGCCAAATACGGCCTGGTCAGGATAACCCCTGGCCACCCCCCACCAGTCCCCCCAGCCCTCCCAGAAGCCTCCCGACCAGCGGCACAGCTCCCAGCTGTACATAGTCCACCACAGCCACACTGGTTTCCCGATACGTCAACCGCGCGGTCGGGAACTCGGCCCATCGTGGCGGAGCATCGGGGGAGGGCCTTCCGATAAAGCACCAAAGCCGTTGAAGTTGGTTTTGTTGAAGTTGGCTGTCAGCTGCTCCTAACGTATGGAGTCCAAGTACAGATGTTGAGGCTCCCAGTACAGAGTTGTGACCTTCACAAAAAAACAGAGCCAACGGAGATAAAAGGGAAAAAGATGCTATTTGCAGAAGTCATATGGCCAGAATGTTACATGTTCAAAAGAAAACTGCACTGTTAAATGGTGATAGGTGGGAGGGCATCATGAATGCAGCAGAAAGCGTGAAGTTGACATGTTATCCACCCACTTTATATTGGGAAGACCAAAGCCATTGGCCTGGATTTTTCCGACCCGCCCGCTGCAAGATCGCGGAGAATGGAAAAATCCATAATAATAATCTTTATTGTCACAGGTAGGCTTACATTAACACTGCAATGAAGTTACTGTGAAAAGCCCATAGTCGCCACACACTGGCGCCTGTTCGGGTACACGGAGGGAGAATTCAGAATGTCCAAATTACCTAACAGCACGTCTTTTGGGACTTGTGGGAGGAAACTGGAGCACCCAGAGGAAACCCACCCAGACAGAGGGAGAACGTGCAGACTCCACACAGACAGTGACCAAAGCCGGGAATCGAACCTGGGACCCTGGTGTTAAGTAATGGGTTAAGAGACATTGCAATTAGTTGTCTCATTTATGTTAAGTGTCCAATAATTGGCACTGATATGTAAAGGGGCTTCTGGTGGCCTCTGGGTCAGGTGATGTGTAGAGTTTTGTGCACAGTCAATGGGAGAAATAAAGGTGCGTTGGTGAAAAAGGAACAGAAATGTTGTCTCTTCATACCACAGCATCGAATATGACTAACACCTGGCGCTGTGAAGCTACAGTGATAACCACTGTGCTACCATGCCGCCCATACCTTGGGCCGGATTCTCTGGTTGTCGGGCGGGCATGGCCAGAGAATACCGGTCATTGTCTTCGTCTCCATCATAAATTCAGTTTCCTAGCTCCCATCCTCTCCCTGGCAACTGTCTGAGGCTTAACATAACTTTGTTATCATACTTGAACCTCAGACGAGCTCAGGACCATATTCTGTGCAATGACCTGACCAAGAACATTTATTTCAACTTCCATAACATTGCCTGACCCTACATCTGCCTCAGTTCACCCCTGCTGAAACCTGAATCCAAGTCTCCTGGCCAGCTTCTCACAATTTACCCTCTGTAAACTTGAGACCATCCAAACTCCTGCAGCTAGCTCTCATCTAGTCCCATTCACTCCTCACCCGCGTGCTCGCTGACCTACATTGGACGCGATTCTCCGACCCCCTGCCGGGCCGGAGAATTGGCCGGTGGCCGTGCGAATTGCGCCATGCCACCCCGACACCGGGACGCCATTCTCCCGCCCGTGAAAAAATGAGCGTGCGCACATGGTGCCGGGCCTCACGGAGAATCGGCGCAAATGGCCATAACGGCGATCCTCCAGCGGCGCCGTGATTCTCCCGCCCAGATGGGCCGAACAGCCGTCCAAAAGAATCCAAATCCCGCCGGCGCCATTCTAACAAGCTCTGGGCTGGCGGAGCCTTGGCCTGTGGGAGGGAGGGGGGTCCAACCCTGGGGAAGGCCTCCGTAGTGGCCTGGTCCGCGATCGGGGCCCACCGATCAGCGGGCCGGCCTCTCTGGCTGGGGGCCTCCTTTCCTCCACGCCGGCTCCTGGATCCCTGCGTCATTTGGCGTCGGGGCCGGCGCGGGGAAGAAGGCCACTGCGCATGCGCTAGTTGGCGCCAGCACAACTGTGCATGCGCGGACCCTGTGGCGCCGGGTCAACACCGGGAATGGCAGCTGGAGTGGCGTGGGCCACACCAGCGCCGTACTGGCCCCCACAGGACCCGAGAATCGTGTCTCGGAATCGAAGCTGATGCCGGAGTAAAATATTCCCATTTGACGCCGGCGCCGGCACTCTGGCGCCAGACCAGAGAATCGCGGCCATTGTTTCCCAGTTGAACAATGTCTCAATTTTGAATTCCTCACCCTTGTATTTAAATCCCTCCATGACCTTATCTCCCTCTTTATAATCTCCTCAACACCCTCAACTCTCTTGGGATATCTGTGCTGTCTAATTCTGGACTCTTGAGCATCTCTAATTTTATTCCACCATTGATGGTCCTGTGTAGCTGTTTGGGCTCTAATCTCTGGAATTCCCATCCTTTACCTCTGCACCTCTCTATCCTCCTTTCCGATGCTCCTTAAACCTGCCTCTTTGATCACGCTTTTGATCATTTGCCCTAATACCCCTGATGTGGTTTGGTGAAATTTTGTTTGATAACACTCCTGAGAAGTATCTTGGGACATTTATTCTGCGTTAAGTGTCCTATTTCAATACAAGTTGTATTTTTGCCTGACAAGCGGAGTTAAAATTGTGCCTTAAATCTCATTGCTTATACTTTTTAATATGTTAGAGGATTATGCAGGCTAGCTGAAATGTAGACAAGCAGCTGAAGGTTAATGAAAAGCCAAGTATCAACCTTCCATAAGCGGTAGGGAATGTGACAAAATGTTACTGAGATGGTCAGGAGTAATTAATATCCTTCCACAGATGCCAAGAATGTGCAAACTGTTCTATTGACCCGTTTCCTGGGAAACGACCACAGTACATACACCTTGAAAGGAAAATCCTTATTATCAGTCAGCCTGTTACTGGCCAAGAATGTTCTGTATAGCTCCATGGAGAAGATATTGAAAGTAGTTTCTCAAACAAAATATGAAGTAAGACCAGGAATGACATTTACAGAAGAAGCTTAACCATTCTGATCCTTTTAAAAATCAGCTGAAAAAAACATTAACATTCTTAATTTTGAATTCCTCATTTTTGATCATTTTTTAAATAGTACGTATTTAAATTAAATGCTGATATCCTTTTTGTGATTATTAGATTATAAAGGCTAATACGCCTGGCAGAATGAAAAGGCTGAAGTAGCACCAAGAGGGACATTCATAAATCTAATGATGATTTATAACAATATAATAATAATCTTTATTAATGTCACAGGTAGGCTTACATTAACACTGCAATGAGGTTACTGTGAAAATCCCCTAGTCACCACCCTCCGGCGCCATTCGGGCACATTGTGGGTGAATTCAGAATGTCCAATTCACCTAACAAGCACATCTTTCAGGACTTGTGGGAGGAAAGCGGAGCACCCGGAGGAAACCCACGCAGTCAACGTGCAGACTCCGCACAGACATTGACCCAATCTGGGAATCAAACCCGGATCCCTGGTGATGGGAAGCAACAGTGCTAACCACTGTGCTACCATGCTGCCCTAGCATCATGGCCCATGCTCAATTAGCACTAGATTATTCATTGTGTCTCTGTAACTCTTAATTCTACTCCTCTATAGTCAGGCTGAGTAGCTGTTCAGCCAATATGTCCAAGAATATTAAAAAACTCCTTTAATTTCAGCCTCTTGCATACCCACAATTTCCATCATTCCATCATTGGCGGCTCTCCTTTCAACTGTCTCAGCCATAAATTCTGGAATTCCCACATGAAATCTCTTTGATTCTCTGTCTCCCTACTTAAAATCTCTTTGACCGAGCTTTTGTTCACATGTCCTGATATGTGCCATGCCCTTGTGAAGCCTGCTGTGAAATTAACCACAAGGCAGCATGGTTGCACAGTGTTTAGCATTGCTGCAACACAGTGGCAGGCACTGGGGTTCAATTCCAGCCTTGGGTGACTGTGTGGAGTTAGCACTTTCTCCCCGTGTCTGCGTTGGTTTCCTCCGGGTGCCTCAGTTTCCTCCCACAGCCTAAAGATGTTCATGTTAGATGGATTGGTCATGCTAAATTGTCCCTTAGTGTCCAAAGATGTACACGTTAGGTTACTGTACGGGGGTAGAGTGGGCCTAGGTAGAGTGCTCTTTCAGAGGGTCAGTGCACACTTGATGGGCCGAATGGCTTCTTTCTGCACTGGAGAGATGCTATGGTTCTGTCAGAATTTCCTTATGTGGCCCTGTGCCAAATTTTGGTTGACAACAGTTGACAACCTTAGGACATTTTACTATATTAAAGGCACGAAAGGAATGCGGGTCCCTATTGTACCTGGAGTATGCACCACTGAATCAAATTGTGTGTAAAAAAAATTATTGAATTAAATAACAGGTTGTTAACCATATTTTCTTGTCATGGAAGAGTGATGGTGTTATCTGCAATAGAGAGCCAGGTCGATAATATCCAGCTAGGTGTAAAAGTAGAGTCGGGTGGATAAAAATAAAATGTGCATTCTGTGGCATAGTTTAAACTCAGCATGTTGTTTTATGCAATGACGAGAGGATTAAAAACAACACCTAGATGCTTTCTTGATGGTCATTTAGTTTAGCTATTGGGTAGCTGAGCCATGCAGAGAAGGAAGCTCAGTATATGGTCCGTGTTGAAGAACTTGTGACCTCAATGTCAACATGCCCGAGACTGACAAATTGGCTCGGGATCCCACTTGTAACCATTACTCTTTGCTGGAAATGCATGCATGTGGACAGAATCTGACCTGGCATTAATGCTATCTCCATTTGAACAGCTTACTAGCACTTAAAGTTAAACATCATTCATAAATAATGGTTACTTGGCTGACGTATTGGAGTATTCCAAGTAACCTAAGAATTGGATCCTATCCTATTAAAGTATGAACAGCTTTCTAAATAAGCATATACGCACATTAGAAAACAAATTGGAAGGAAGAATTAAAGTAAAATGAAATGGAAACTAAAACAGCCTTTATTTATCTATTTGGAGGCAGGTTCAATAGGCATTATTAGTGCTCCGCTGTCAAATTATGCTCAATTTAGGGTAATAAATCACATCTGTACCAGATTTCAGTTTAATGCACATGATGCAACATAAACAAGATAAAAATTGATTTTTATTATCCTGCAGGATGTCTTGGTGGAAAAAAGTTGATATGCTCAACTGATAGAGAATATCACCCTGTGCTCAGTGATTAGCACAGAGTTAAAATTGGCTTTTTCTTCATATCGTATCATAGAATTTACAGTGCAGAAGGAAGCCATTCGGCCCTATCGAGTCTGCACCGGCTCTTGGAAAGAGCACCCTACTTAAGCCCACACCTCCACCCTATCCCTGTAACCCAGTAACCCCATCTAACCTTTTTTGGACACTAAGGGCAATTTATCATGGCCAATCCACCTAACCTGCACATCTTCGCACTGTGGGAGGAAATTTGAGCACTCAGAGGAAACCCATGCAGACACGGGGAGAACGTGCAGACTCCGCACAGACAGTGACCCAAGCCGGGAATCGAACCTGGGAGCCTGGAGCTGTGAAGCAACTGTGCTAACCACTGTGCTACCATGCTGTCAATTGGAAGTGCATTATTCTTTGTTCGCACTTCATAAATAAATGCACACACTTTTATGTTGTATGAGTAAATTTGTTTCAACAATTAATAGCAGAAAGGCACCTTCAATTAATATTTAAATATCCTCAGGACTCCACAAGAGAAAACTACCAAATTGAATGAAACATTCTACAAATGTATACATACATGCTTATCCATAACCACATTGAGGGTGTTTAGGATCGGGAAGCTAAATTGTCTACTCCTGCTCCTAGGTCACGTGCTCTGGCTGATTTTGAAATCCAGCTCTTGGTCTGTAGCATTCTAGGTAGCAGATGAGGAACATATCATCTATGATAGAATGGCGGAGCAGACTCGGTGGCCGAATGGCCTAATTCTACTCCTATAACCTATGCACTTGTGAAAATGGGGCTGGCGGGATGGAGAATTCCGCCCATAGTCTCCCAAACAGAGAATCCTGCCGTGTATTCTCCCGCCGGAGCTGAATCGCCTCTGGTTTATGCTCACACTGTGATTGGCGCCAGAGGTGATTCGCTGACCCTTGTCATGCAAATATATGCATGGCGGGGATCACGAGGGTTTCCGACTCAAATCCCCCTATCAGGCCGCCATTTTGAGCAGGCAGCCCAATGGCGGCCTGATAGCGGGATTTGAGACGGAAACCCTCGTGATCCCCGCCATGCATGACAATTGACAGTTTCTGGACGCCACTCCTAAATAAGATGCTTTTCAGCTTTGGTGGGAAAAACAAGTCTCCCAAACAGAGAACCCTGCCCAATGTCTCCCTGGCATCATAAATTAAATGTTTGAGAGTTTATCCATTTTTGGATTTGCATGTACAATTGACCTATTTTTCCTTCTGACTGGAAATAAATTTGTGAAATAATTTCTCCACACAATCTGATTACAGCCCAGAAGGAAAAAACAGTTTGGACCAGCATTATTCTTTCCTTGTGTTACTGGTGTTCTATTTCGAAGTGTACACGACCAGTTCAGGCCAGTATTCTTATTTCTCCGTTTTATAGTTATTTCCTTCTGGGAGGGATCACTTGGTGTTATAACCCGACCGGAGGCCATGGGGTCTCCAACCTCAGAGTCCCTGTGGCCTCACCTGAGTATGATCTCCCTAGATAAGGGGGCCCTTCAGCCAAGGGCCTCATGGGACATAAATACCCTGACTGATGTGTGGGCCATATGTTGGAGACCCTTCGGGGAGTAGGAGTGTAATATAATAGGTAAAATAAACTTGCATTTTTCTTACAGTCATGGCCTCCGTGTGGTCACTCGCCTGGAACGTTACACTTGGGTCGCTACTCTCCTTCAGTGCTGTCTTGCAGTCAGGGCCGGTGCTAGGAATTGCGGGCCCAATTAGAAAAGTGATGGCGGGGCCCCTACTCTACAAAAGTAAAAATTTATGTATGTTTATATTTCGTGTAGTATGCTCGTCTTTAACCAAAAAAAACCATTAAATGCTTGATATACTAAAATTTTGAAACTTACTTACCCGGGCGGAAGGATTTGGCGGCGCAGGGCTGAAGGATTTGTCGACGGTAATGCGGTGCGTTCCCTAAAAGTAAAAACTACCCTATAGTTCCTCTTAGAATATAGAAAAGGCTTCAAACGGTAACTCTGTCGCCGCTGGCGCGGGTTCCCCTTAAGGTGCGGGGCCCAATTTGATGAAATTGGTCAAATAGGCTTAAAACCGGCCCTGCTTGCAGTAAGGCATCAATTCAATCTGAAACTACTTCAGTTGTTCTGGGTGGTCTGCTTAGCTAGCTAATTGATTTATCTCTAGATAGTTCAATCTTCGCTTAACCTCTTGATACTATTCCATTATTTGCCACAGTCTCAGCCTGTTCCCTCTTGCTAATTCTCTCTGCTGTTTAACTCATCACTCCTTGTATTAACATCACTTTTACACATTCCTTCACATCTTCCACATTTTTTCTACAGTCACATCCTGACTGTTTTTATGCAAGACAATGCCAAAATGTAAGGTTATTGAAGGACTTGCACGTGCCAGTGAGGAAGCAGCTGCTCTAACTGGGAAAAACTGAGTTGACTTCATGCAGTAAACAGTTTTTCCTGTTTTGAACCATGTTTCTGGAAGAGGAAATTAACTTATTTGTCAAATAAAATCATGTTCCTGAGCTTCTCTAGTCCTTATTCTGCCAGTCAAGTTTCCACTGTACTTCTTGCAGATTTTTGTTTTGCTTTTTCATCCATTGCATTTCAGATAATTTAAGAGAACACTTTATTAATTCCTGGGATGTGGGCATTGCCAGCATTTGTTGCCCACCCCTAATTGCCCTTCAGAAGGTGGTGGTGAGTTACCTCCTTGAACCACTGCAGCCTCTGTGATGTAGGAACATCAACAGTGCTGGTAGAAAGATTTGACTCTCGCTTGTTGAAGATAGTCATTGCCTGTCATTTGTGTGGCGCGAATGTTCATAGAATTTACAGTGCAGAAGGAGGCCATTCGGCCCAACGAGTCTGCACCGGCTCTTGGAAAGAGCACCCTACCCAAGGTCAACACCTCCACCCTATCCCCATAACCCCATAACCCAGTAACCCCACCCAACACTAAGGGCAATTTTGGACACTAAGGGCAATTTATCATGGCCAATCCACCTAACCTGCAAATCTTTGGACTGTGGGAGGAAACCGGAGCACCCGGAGGAAACCCACGCACACACGGGGAGGATGTGCAGACTCCGCACAGACAGTGACCCAAGCTAGGAATCGAACCTGGGACCCTGGAGCTGTGAAGCAATTGTGCTAACCACTATGCTACTCGTCACTTCTCAGCCCAAGCCTAGATGTTGTCCAGGTCTTTCAGCATTTGGACATGGATTGATTCAGCGTCTGAGGAGTTGCAAATGGTGCTCCACATTGTGCAATTATCCCCAATTCTGACCTTATGATGGAAGGACGGTCATCTGTGATGCAAGGGACCTCCGGAGGCGATGGAGATGAATCATCCACTTAGCACATCTGGCTGTAGAGTGTTGCAAATGCTTCAACATTACCTTTTGCACCGATACCCCTGTGCTGTAGCTTGTCAAGTTGTCCCCTGATGCTGTTCCTGCACTCTTCATTGATCTCCTGCCTCAGTGGTAATGGTAGAGTGGTAGATATACTGGGCCATAATTACCACAATGGTTCAATGGTCATCATCCAGAATTCCAGGGGCAGAATTCTCTGATAATGGGGTATGTCCCCACGCCCACGAGAAAACGGGTGCGATTCTCCATTTTGAAGGGGGCTAGCATGATCCCGGAGTAGTCCTCGCAGCTCCTGCTGCCGATACGGGGCCCTGCACTTCCGGCTGCGGGTTCGCGCGTGTGCGCGGTGGCCGCCTATGGCGCGGCCTCGTGCAACATGGCGGACTCACATAGCGGGCTGGCCCCAACAATATAGGCCCCCCCCCGATCGCGGATGTCCACCAATTGGTTGCTCCCAATCGCGAGCCTCACCGTCTTGGAGCCCCCCCCCCCCCCGCCAGTGACGGATCCTTGCGCCACCTACCAGGGCGGCCGTGGATCTGTCCGCAGCCGCTACTCCGAGCTCCCGCCGGGTGGAACCATGAATGAACCACGCCGCCGGGAACTTGGCCAGTTGTCAGCGGAGAATTGCCGCTGGGTCCTCTTTCAACGGCCCCCGACCGGCGCCATGTTGACCGTGTGCGTGACTAGCGGTGGTTCTCTGGTCCCTGGAGAATCACAGGAAGGCGTTGGACCTGATCGCGGGTCTGATGCTCCATTCTCCGCCCCCCACGCCGAGCGTGATTTTGTCGCGGAGGCTCGGAGAATCCCACCCCTGATTTCTATTCATTCAATTCTATTTCGACCACCTGTGGTGGTGGGATTTGAACCTGGGCGCAAGAGCATTACTGTGGATCTCTGATTGTCAATCCAGTGACATTAGCACTCAGCCAATGCCTCCCCAATATGACACATGTTATAAAGTGACTAGAATTTCAACAGCAGACCCAATGTGTCTGATCCTGAATATAATATTGTGGTTACAGTTGGGAATAACCTTATTTTGCTGCATAAGTCTGTTCGTGTTTAATGATATCTAATAAGATAAATTAATTTAACTCCCATTTCCAGGTTTTAGCTCCAATTTTAGGCTGACATTTCAGGACAGCACAGTAGGATAGCTGCTTTATTGGAGATGCCACATTAAGCATGAGATGTCAAACAAATACACCATCTGCCAGTTCAGGGGATGTTAAAGTTCCCACTTCCTCGCAAACATTTCTCATTTAACCAAACAGATCAACTGATGATTCATCATGTTGCTGTTTGTTGGAATTTTGCTGTGTAAAAATTATTTGTCACCTTTGGCTGCATTAACATCAGTGAACAGACTCCAAATGAATCAATTCTCTATGATCTACCATGGGGATCTCTCTGACTTGATCTGGAAAACGTTCAAATTGTGAGTACAGATTTCTGATTTAATCAGAGAATGGAAAATTTGGATTTTCCTGGCTGTTCAATAATGACTGCATCAATTTGCCTCCCACACAAATGCTGTCATTTGTGTAGTAGATCAACTTTGGGCAGAATTATTACCTCTTTGCATTTTGCAGTGTAAGTTAATGGCTGGGAATAACGATCGCCACCAAATCAATAAGAAGATAAAACGTCGAGATAGTGCTGACATTAAAGAACACTTTTCTCAGAACACAAAAAGTACTTTTGAAAAATCATCATATAAAAATTGTGTACTTGTAGTATTCATTTCTCCTCCCACTAAAGTTCAAAATGTCAAGTCCTCTCTCTGCAGGAAACTATTTAGCTGACATCAGTTATTAGATTGTCAGGAACAAGCTCTGCAAGAAATCTCATACAGTAGAATCGAAAGGCATCTAATCTAGGAACCTGTAGGACAAACCAAGGACAAACAGAAAGAGCCTAAGATTGAATGTTCTCATGCACACACAAGTGAAAATGTTGCATGTTCATATCTTTTTTTTTTGTCTTAATATATATATGTAAGAACATTCCTAGCACGTAGGGATGTTGCAGGGCCCAATGACACTCAATTCTATCTCTCTGCCACCTCCATTAAATCTGCAAATTTTGCCATTCTTTCTACTTAGCAGCCCAATGTTAAGGCACAAGGAATGAAAACTTCCAGCAAAGCTATGGTGCGCAATCTAACAGTCGCAATTTGCCGGGCGCCATTCTGAGCAAGCCGGTTAGATCACGGGAGAGTTCAAAATCAGGAACCGCACCAGGCGCAAATCAGTTTCTGATCTAAGGGATATACTCCCATTGGCGAGATCAGGATCCCATCGAGGTGTGGAAAGAAACCAATAATCGCCATTTGAAGCCAATCTCCATCCCATTTTCGGGAAGGACCCTTTATCTAACTGGCTCCCCAGCGAGCGGTTACGCAGGCACCGTTTAGCACGTTTTAGTTTAAAAACATGAAGCTAGCGTATTGGTTGCTGTGGGGATCGGAGATGGTGATTAGCCATCTTGGAAAACTGGCAGTCAGCCCATGGGCACCAGGGCTGCTGTGCTGCTGCCCCAGTACTCTTGGAAGGTGTGGGAGCCCTTAGGGTGGGTGGTGGGGGGGGGGGGGGGGGGGGGGGGGGGTTCGGCCGCCATCGGTGGGGAAGTCGACCTGGGCTGGGGGGCGGGGGCGAGAAACTCAGAGTCCATGATTCCGACATGACACCCCCCGGATCATGTATACCCATACCAGGGGCAACTTCAGCTTCTGCCTGTCCGTCCCACCAAAAACCCTCCAAACAGAGCACTGTCTGTGGTAATGTTGTGAAAGTCACTTGAAACCCCCACTGACCGGTCCCAGTGCTGTTCCCGACGGGGGTCTGGGATCTGGTGCCCAGGGGCCCCTGCTGTAGCTGAGCTGTGCATGTGCACAGCGGAGTCCCCCAACACAACCAACTGGCTGGATGGTACCCTGAGAGATGGCAGGGAATGTAAGGGTGGAAGCTATAACTGATTGGCAGTCTCTCACCTCTCCAATTCCTTCGAGATGTTACATGATGGAAGATATTGTGGACCTCGCAGCAACTGCCCTGGCGGTGGCAGTCCAAGCGGCCAGTCGCCAGAGAAGGCAACGGCAGCAGCGCTGACAGAGGGTCGAGGTGACAGGCCATCTGCAGGGGCCCACCCCACATCCTGAGGACCCGGCTGGCCATCAGGCTAGGGAGGTACCCAGATGGGGAGGCTGGTGATGGCCCAAGGTGTACAGGCATCGCTGGCCGTTTGAAGAGATGCCGGACAGCATGTGCTGCAGGCGGCTCCGCCTCAACAAGGGGACAGTGCAGCACCTGTGCCATGTCTTTGCAGACTTGGTACCCCGTGGAGGAGGAGGAGGACACCCGCTCCCGGTAGCCGTGAAGGCCACCGCAACTCTAAACCTTTACACCTCGTGTTCATTCCAGGGTTCGAGCGGGCACTTTCATTGTATATCCCAACTCACAGCTAACAAGGGTTTCCTGAGGCAGCGGACTCTCTAAACATTGGGCAGCACGGTAGCACACGTGGCTAGCACGGTGGCTTTCACAGCGCCAGGGTCCCAGGTTCGATTCCCCGCTGGGTCACTGTCTGTGCGGAGTCTGCACGTTCTCCCCGTGTCTGCATGAGTTTCCTCCGGGTGCTCCAGTTTCCTCCCACAGTCCAAAGAGGTGCAGGTTAGGTGGATTGGCCATGCTAAATCACCCTTAGTGTCCAAAAGAGGTTAGGAGGGGTTATTGGGTTACGGGGATGGGGTGGAAGTGAGGGCTTAAGTGGGTCGGGGCAGGCTCGATGGGCCGAATAGCCTCCTTCTGCACTGTATGTTCTATGTTCTGTTGACCTGGACTAAGCCCATCAAGATCCCCGGGCAGCAGGATTCTATGCCATTGTCTGTTTGCCAGATCCAGGGGGTAATAGATGGCACACGTGTCGCCTTGCGCACACTGGGAAGTCCAGGAGTACCCTTAATTAACAGGGAGGGGTTCCACTTCCTGAATGGCCAACTTGTGCGCGACCACCACTTCAAAATCACGCACATGTGTGCACACTTCCCATGGAGTGTGCACGACAGCTACATCCTGGGGCAGTCGGTGATGCCAGGCATCTTCAGAGGACACCTCAGAAAGACAGGTTGCCTCCTGGGGGATAAGAGGTTTAGGACCTAGCTAATGACACCAGTATAGAGGCCAGTGATGGATGTGGAGACCAATATAACCAGGCCTATGTGTCTGTCATTGAGCGGTGCATCGGACTGCTTAAAATGCGGTTCCGATGCCTTGACCGGTCTGGTGGTGCACTGCAGTACACCCCCCGGAGGGCCGCACACTTTGTGTTGGTCTGCTGCGCCCTCCACAACCTGGCACAACATTCCCCCATCTGAGTCAGAATGGTTGTGAGTTCAAGCCCCACTCCAGATAATTGAGCACATCATCCAAGGTGATGATTTTGCGCAATTCTGAGGGAGTGCTGCATTGTTGGCCACAGCATTTTTCAGTTGCAATATTCAATCATTTGCCTGTTAGATGGATGTAAAAGAAATCTTTCAGTACTGTTTTGAACAAAAAGCAGGGAGCTCTCCAGGTATCCTGGCCAACATTAATCTTAAATTAATACCCACGCAAAATAGATCTACTGAACATCTATCACAAATATACTTTGTGAAATTTAACATATACAAACTGACTGACGTGTTTCACGATGAAATGGTATCCAGACTTCTAAAATAATTAATTGACTTTGAAGTGCTTTAGGATGCCTGGAGGACATGAAGAGTACTACAAAAGTGCATGACTTCCATTCCATTCCTTTCTTTCATCCTGCATTAATTCTATTTTAGGAAATAATTTTACATCCTAAAAGTTAACCAAAGGCAACTAGAACGAATAGGAGCTCAGACACATATAATCTACTATTATTGACATTTGGACAAAATGAGGAACAGTGTTGGATAAAATAGAAATAATTAATTGAGACACAGATAACAGCTTGATAATCAACAGTACAAATCACACAGACCGTGCTCAGTTCTTGATGAACTTTGATCACTGACAAGCTGCTGGAAATACTCAGCATGTCTTGCAGCATCTATAGAGAGAGAAATAGAATTAACAAGTGGAATTTGTTTTGTTACTGTGTGGTAGGTAACACGTGCTATTCAACCCTTGGTTAATGATGAGGTATCCTGAATCTCGATGAAGAAGATTCAAACTCATCCAGTAGTGACAAAAGGTTTATTGAGTAACTCCAACAATAACTGCATGAGTTCTTTACTTTAACTTTGATACTAGTGATAAGGTTAACAAGATCTAACTACAGTAACTATAGGTAACTGCACTAGCCATCTGGACTAGTCTGCTATTGCCCTTCACAGTGCACCCCCAAGAGAGAGAGAGAGACCCAATGTGGTTGCCTTTTATACCCCTGTTGGTCCGGCCCCCTAGTGGTCATGAGGTGCTACTAATTACACATTAACCCCTTGTATACGTGCAGATATAGAGATCATTACATCCCCCTTTTTTCGTGTTACATATTTTCTGTATGTTGTAAAGAAAATTTAACAAACATAATGGATGCAGTTTGCATAAAATCAATGAGTTAGTCCGTCAAATGTTAATACATTTAGCCGCTTAGGTTTTTTCGCTTGCATGAAATAGGTGGACAAATGATGTTATGTACAAGTTGTGATGATCTTGATGATTATACAAAGCCAATTAATATTTATGAGTCCACTCTTAATATTAAAAACATTTGTGAGTCCACACTTTATGAGTTTGTTCGGTCGAGTTGCTTTCTTCTTCTGTTGTTGAAGTGTGATGTTGATGTTGTTATTTCTTTGTGAACAACATCAGTGTTCATGTGTTTAAGTAACCAAGAAGTCATCAATTAGGTATTTGAATGGTCGAATCACTTTGTCTGATTTATGCTTTTTCTTGTGTTTGTGGTATTGATTCTGTATGTCATCTTCGTTGTCTGACCTGCACTTTTTCCTGTGTTTGTGGTATCAATTCTGTATGTCACCTTTGTTATCTGACCTGGTCTTTTTCCTGTGTTTGTGGGATTGATTCTGTATGTCACCTTTCTTTAAAGCTGGTTTGCTTGTTTGTTGTGGAGCAAATGTGAATTTGTGAGATTTGTTGCCATGCCATGGCATGTTTGTACTCTTGCCATTGTTTTGCAGTGTGCTGTGGCATTGTCCTTCATGTGCAGAGTTGTACCATGTTGTACAGGTTGTTGTTTCATTGTTGTCGTTTCTGTCTTGGTCGCTTTCGTTGTCGTTTTTGTTGTTGTTGTTCTTGGTGTTGTTTTTGTCGTGCTTGTGTTTCTGTTTTTGTTGTTTTCACTGTTGTTCTTGTTGTTTTTCTTGTCGTGCTTGTTTCTGTTTTTGTTATGCTTCATGTTGTTTTTGCTGTTTTCTTGTAGTTTTTGTTGATGTGCTTGTATTTTTTGTTGTTGCTGTCGTTGTTCTTGTTTCTGCAGTGCTTCTTGTTGTTTTTGTTGCTCTTGTTGTGCTGCATGGTGTTTTCGTTGTTGCTGTTGTTCTTGTTTCTGCTGAACTTCTTGTGGTATTTGTTGTTCTTGTTGCAACTCAATGAGTGTTCCGTGTGGTTGACGTGAGTCAATGTCACAGTTATTGGTGTCAGTGCCCTTTGTGGTATCTGTTACATTGAGCGTTTCTTCTTGAGAATTGAGAGAATTATCTGATGTTGCATTGATGTTGGTGACATCAGTCATTTGTGGTGGATTTGATTCCTCTTCTTTGCTTCCTTGGTACTCCTCTTCTAGTGTCATTTCTGGTTCACTTGAATCATCTGTAATCTCTTTGCGCTTCTCTTCTCGAGTTATTTATATAAATCACTTTTTGTTTCTTGGTGCTCCTCTTTTGGAGTCAAAATCTTCAAGATTTCTATTGATGTGGTCTCTCTGGACTCTTGGTGCTCCTCTTCTGGAGTCAAAATCTTCAGGATTTCTATTAACTTGGTCTCTCTGGACTCTTGGTGCTCCTCTTCTGGAGTCAGAATCTTCAAGATTTCAATTGATGTGGCCTCTCTGGACTCTTGCTGCTCCTCTTCTGGAGTCACAATCATCACAATTTCATTTGGCGTGGTCTCTCTGGGCTCAGGAGTAGCCCTCCTCTGATTGTTCAATGCTTCTGTGCAGACGGGCTGAGATCTGTCAGTCTCGCTGTGATCCTGCGCATCCTGCATGGGAATTGTGATTTATTTGTCACTTGTCCCACATACAGTGGGTAGACATTCAATATCTTCTTGCTGGTTAAATGAGCTGGGTAGACTTTCATAGTCTTCTTCTAGTGGCTCAAATAAGCTGGGTAGACTGCCATAGTCTTCTTCTGGTGGCGCAAATAAGCTTGATAGAACTTCATGGTCTTGTTCATGCATGGCATTCGCTATGGAGTGTTTGCTTGCTTTCATTTTTGAGTGTGTCACCGAACTGTCTGTGGAGGCTTCTGTTGCTCTCTTTGTGGAGGCTTGTGTCGCTCCCTCTGTGGAGTCTTTCATCACTCTCTCTGTGGAGTCTTTCATCGCTCTCTCTGTGGAGTGTGTCATCGCTCTCTCTGTGGAATCTTTCATTGCTATCTCTGTGGAGTCTTTCATCGCTCTGAGGAGTCTTTCATCGCTCTCTCTGTGGCGTCTGTCACCGCTCTCTCTGTGGAGTCATGCAGTGTTCTCATTGTAGAATCGGTCTGTACTATCTGTGTGGCGTCATCTGCTTCCTAGGTATTTGACAGGTTGCTGGATCTTCCATGGCATCATGGTATTGGAATGATCTACCATGAGTAGAGTAGTGTTGAGCTTTGCAACCGTGTGGCTGATGCTATGATCAGCATATCCAAATAACTCAACCAGCAGAGGGCAGCAGAGCAGAGCTACTGATCAGCTGTTCTGGGGAAATTTGCATACGTGCAGTGCGGTCAGCCTAAGTTGAAGGTGGTTTGTGGAGAGGCTGTTGGCAAGTGACAGTTAAACCCGAAACACTTCGTCAGTGTTTCCCACCCTACCACCTCCTCTAACCAACCCCCCCACCCCACGGTGGTTGGGAAGCGGGAGCAGGGGCCTGTCGTGAAGGTGAGTGAGTGCCTTTAAATTTGCTTACCTTTCAGCGGGATCAGGGTTTGAGGTAATATCAGGTAAGCTCTTCCTTTCTTTTTCTTTTTCTTGTTTTTTTTTTAATCTAGAGGGGATGTCAGGGAAGGCAGTACAATGCTCCTCCTGCAGAATGTTTGAGGTGAGGGACGCCGTCAGTGTCCCTGCTGATTTCATCTGTGGGAAGTGCACCCAACTCCAGCTCCTCAAAAACCGTGTTAGGGACCTGGAGCTTGAGCTGGATGAACTTCGGATCATTCGGGAGGCAGAGGGGGTCATAGATAGGAGCTTCAGGGAAATAGTTACACCAAAGACTGGAGATAGATGGGTAACTGTAAGAGGGACTGGGAAGAAGCAGTCAGCGCAGGGACCCCCTGCGGTCGTTCCCCTGAGTAACAAGTATACCGTTTTGGATACTTGTGGGGGGGACGACTTACCAGGGGTAAGCCATGGGGTACGGGCCTCTGGCACGGAGTCTGTCCCTGTTGCTCAGAAGGGAAGGGGGGAAAGGAGTAGAACATTAGTAATTGGGGACTCAATAGTCAGGGGCACAGATAGGAGATTTTGTGGGAGCGAGAGAGACTCACGTTTGGTATGTTGCCTCCCAGGTGCAAGGGTACGTGATGTCTCGGATCGTGTTTTCTGGATCCTTAAGGGGGAGGGGGAGCAGCCCCAAGTCGTAGTCCACATTGGCACTAACGACATAGGTAGGAAAGGGGACAAGGATGTCAGGCAGGCCTTTAGGGAGCTAGGATGGAAGCTCAGAGCGAGAACAAACAGAGTTGTTATCTCTGGGTTGTTGCCCGTGCCACGTGATAGTGAGATGAGGAATAGGGAGAGAGAGCAATTAAACACGTGGCTACAGGGATGGTGCAGGCGGGAGGGATTCAGATTTCTGGATAACTGGGGCTCTTTCTGGGGAAGGTGGGACCTCTATAGACAGGATGGTCTACATCTGAACCTGAGGGGCACCAATATCCTGGGGGGGAGATTTGTTAGTACTCTTTGGGGGGGTTTAAACTAATTCAGCAGGGGCATGGGAACCTGGATTGTAGTTTTGGGGTGCGAGAGATTGAGAGTAGAGAGGTCAGGAGCACAGTTTTGACTTCGCAGGAGGGCGGCAGTGTTCAGGTCTGTGGTTTGAAGTGTGTCTATTTCAATGCCAGGAGTATACGAAATAAGGTAGGGGAACTGGCAGCATGGGTTGGTACCTGGGACTTCGATGTTGTGGCCATTTCAGAGACATGGATAGAGCAGGGACAGGAATGGTTGTTGCAGGTTCCGGGGTTTAGGTGCTTTAGTAAGGTCAGAGAAGGGGGCAAAAGAGGGGGAGGTGTGGCGCTGCTAGTCAAGGACAGTATTACGGTGGTAGAAAGGATGCAAGATGGGGACTCTTCTTCCGAGGTAGTATGGGCTGAGGTTAGAAACAGGAAAGGAGAGGTCACCCTGTTGGGAGTTTTCTATAGGCCACCTAATAGTTCTAGAGATGTAGAGGAAAGGATGGCGAAGATGATTCTGGAAAAGAGCGAAAGTAACAGGGTAGTTGTTATGGGAGACTTTAACTTTCCTAATATTGACTGGAAAAGATATAGTTCGAGTACATTGGATGGGTCGTTCTTTGTACAATGTGTGCAGGAGGGTTTTCTGACACAATATGTTGACAGGCCAACAAGAGGTGAGGCCACTTTGGATTTGGTTTTGGGTAATGAACCAGGCCAGGTGTTAGATCTGGAGGTAGGTGAACACTTTGGAGACAGTGACCACAATTCGGTGACCTTTACGTTAGTGATGGAAAGGGATAAGTATACCCCGCAGAGCAAGAGTTATAGCTGGGGGAAGGGCAATTATGATGCCATTAGACATGACTTAGGATGTGTTGGTTGGAGAAGTAGGCTGCAAGGGTTGGGCACACTGGATATGTGGAACTTGTTCAAGGAACAGCTATTGCATGTTCTTGATAAGTACGTACCAGTCAGGCAGGGAGGAAGGGGTCGAGCGAGGGAACCGTGGTTTACCAAAGAAGTGGAATCTCTTGTTAAGAGGAAGAAGGAGGCCTATGTGAAGATGAGGCGTGAAGTTTCAGTTGGGGCGCTTGATAGTTACAAGGAAGCGAGGAAGGATCTAAAGAGAGAGCTGAGACGAGCAAGGAGGGGACATGAGAAGTCTTTGGCAGGTAGGATCAAGGAAAACCCAAAAGCTTTCTATAGGTATGTCAGGAATAAAAGAATGACTAGGGTAAGAGTAGGGCCAGTCAAGGACAGTGGTGGGAAGTTGTGTGTGGAGGCTGAGGAGATAAGCGAGATACTAAATGAATACTTTTCGTCAGTATTCACTCAAGAGAAAGATAATATTGAGGAGGAGAATGCTGAGACCCAGGCTATTAGAATAGATGGCATTGAGGTGCGTAGGGAAGAAGTGTTGGCAATTCTGGACAAGGTGAAAATAGATAAGTCCCCGGGGCCGGATGGGATTTATCCTAGGATTCTCTGGGAAGCCAGGGAAGAGATTGCTGAGCCTTTGGCTTTGATTTTTATGTCATCATTGGCTACAGGAATAGTGCCAGAGGACTGGAGGATAGCAAATGTGGTCCCTTTGTTCAAGAAGGGGAGTAGAGATAACCCAGGTAACTATAGGCCGGTGAGCCTCACGTCTGTGGTGGGTAAAGTCTTGGAGAGGATTATAAAAGATACGATTTATAATCATCTAGATAGGAATAATATGATTAGGGATAGTCAGCATGGTTTTGTGAAGGGTAGGTCATGCCTCACAAACCTTATCGAGTTCTTTGAGAAGGTGACTGAACAGGTAGACGAGGGTAGAGCAGTTGATGTGGTGTATATGGATTTCAGTAAAGCGTTTGATAAGGTTCCCCATGGTCGGCTATTGCAGAAAATACGGAGGCTGGGGATTGAGGGTGATTTAGAGATGTGGATCAGAAATTGGCTAGTTGAAAGAAGACAGAGAGTGGTAGTTGATGGGAAATGTTCAGAATGGAGTTCAGTTACGAGTGGTGTACCACAAGGATCTGTTCTGGGGCCGTTGCTGTTTGTCATTTTTATAAATGACCTAGAGGAGGGCGCAGAAGGATGGGTGAGTAAATTTGCAGACGACACTAAAGTCGGTGGAGTTGTAGACAGTGCGGAAGGATGTTGCAGGTTACAGAGGGACATAGATAAGCTGCAGAGCTGGGCTGAGAGGTGGCAAATGGAGTTTAATGTGGAGAAGTGTGAGGTGATTCACTTTGGAAAGAATAACAGGAATGCGGAATATTTGGCTAATGGTAAAATTCTTGGTAGTGTGGATGAGCAGAGGGATCTCGGTGTCCATGTACATAGATCCCTGAAAGTTGCCACCCAGGTTGATAGGGTTGTGAAGAAGGCCTATGGTGTGTTGGCCTTTATTGGTAGAGGGATTGAGTTCCGGAGCCATGAGGTCATGATGCAGCTGTACCAAACTCTGGTACGGCCGCATTTGGAGTATTGCGTACAGTTCTGGTCGCCTCATTATAGGAAGGACGTGGAAGCTTTGGAACGGGTGCAGAGGAGATTTACCAGGATGTTGCCTGGTATGGAGGGAAAATCTTATGAGGAAAGGCTGATGGACTTGAGGTTGTTTTCGTTAGAGAGAAGAAGGTTAAGAGGTGACTTAATAGAGGCATACAAAATGATCAGAGGGTTAGATAGGGTGGACAGCGAGAGCCTTCTCCCGCGGATGGAGGTGGCTAGCACGAGGGGGCATAGCCTTAAATTGAGGGGTAATAGATATAGGACAGAGGTCAGAGGTGGGTTTTTTACGCAAAGAGTGGTGAGGCCGTGGAATGCCCTACCTGCAACAGTAGTGAACTCGCCAACATTGAGGGCATTTAAAAATTTATTGGATAAGCATATGGATGATAAGGGCATAGTGTAGGTTAGATGGCCTTTAGTTTTTTTTTCTCCATGTCGGTGCAACATCGAGGGCCGAAGGGCCTGTACTGCGCTGTATCGTTCTATGTTCTATGTTCTATGCCTGAGCAGTAGTCTTCAATGAACAAATCCTCTCTTTTTGTTTTGGATTTGTCATTGTTCTTTCTATGTCCAATGAAGAAATTTCATTTTGTTCATTTTCGTGCATTTCCCTTTTAAGTGGGCGTGGTCTGGATCCTCTGACGTCATGATGCTCATGATGTCATGCATAGGAATCGATTGCGAATGCGCAATTCGAGTTTCCTTTACTGTGCGCTCTTTTCGCAACTGCGCATGCGCAGCTTCTCAAGTGTATTTTGCCATTTTCCTTATCTTTGAGAAATGCGTATGTGCGTACTGACTGGAAGGGTCTCGCTCAAGATGGCTGCCAATCAAAAAGTGCTGTTGCATCAAGTGAGATCCTGCCTCTGCCTCGTGGTGAGTGTTTGCGCCATTTTTACCGACTTTATTTTCTAGATACTGATTCTGTGTTTGTGAAGACTCAGTATTGATTTTGGGTTTTTTCATAAGCAAGGCATTTTTGTAGAGCAGTTTCTAGAGTTAGATACCTATCTTGTGAAAGTTCTTCCTTCAAATTTTTGTCAGATAGTCCATAAATTAATTGATCCATTATCATAGCACGGTCGTAACACGGTAGCATGGTGGTTAGCATAAATGCTTCACAGCTCCAGGGTCCCAGGTTCGATTCCCGGCTGGGTCACTGTCTGTGCGGAGTCTGCACGTCCTCCCCGTGTGTGCGTGGGTTTCCTCCGGGTGCTCCGGTTTCCTCCCACAGTCCAAAGATGTGCGGGTTAGGTGGATTGGCCATGCTAAATTGCCCGCAGTGTCCTAAAAAGTAAGGTTAAGGGGGGGGTTGTTGGGTTACGGGTATAGGATGGATACGTGGGCTTGAGTAGGGTGATCATTGCTCGGCACAACATCGAGGGCCGAAGGGCCTGTTTTGTGCTGTACTGTTCTATGTTCTATGTTCTATAGTGTCTTTGAAATCAGCATAATCACAGTCATGTGGTATTAACTTGAGATTTGGAATAAAATCAGTCTTGGGCGCTCCATTTCTCTGGCATTTATGACAAGAGTAAAATCTTTCCAGCATCTCACCAGACTGACTCTCACAGTGTTCATCACATTTTTTGAGTATTACTTCAAATTTGGTGTTGTCTTCACCTCCTAAGTAATTAAAGCAATTATAGATTTCTTTAGCTTCATGCCCTCCTATTGAGAGTAGTAGTGCTATTTTCGTTGAGTCAGAGATCGTGCTTAAATCATTAGCTGCGATAAATATTTGGACTATCTGTTCAAATCTTTCCCAGTCATAACTTAAATTACCAGTTGTTTCCAGCTGCCCTAGTTAGTTGTCGAGGATCCATTTGCTGCAAAGTCTTCCACAGTCAAATGTCCAGGCTGAATTTTCTTCTCTTTTTGTCTGACCTAACCTAACTAGTTCTGTTAAAGCCAACACGCCTGGTACCATGTTTTGTTACCTGTGTGGTAGGTAACATGTGCTACGCAACCCTTGGTTAGTGATGAGGTATTCTGAATCTCAATGAAGAAGATTTGAACTCGTCCAGTAGTAACAAAAGGTTTATTGAGTAACTACAACAATAATTGCATGAGTTCCTTACTTTAACTTTGATACTAGTGATAAGGTTAACAAGATCTAACTACAGTAACTATGCGTAACTCCACTAGCCATCTGAACTAGTCTGCTATTGTCCTGGTCACAGTGCATCCCCAAGAGAGAGATGGGGACCCAATGTGGTTGCCTTTTATACCCCTGTTGGTCCGGCCCTCTAGTGATCATGTGGTGCTACTGATTATACATTAACCTCTTGTGTACATGCACATATAGAGATCACGACAGAATTTTCTCATTTGAGTGATACATCAAGGCTATATGCAGGTCCCGAGCCACATTAGCTGGCAGTGCATCCACCGGTGAAACTTTGTGGGAGGAAATTAATTAAGAAGCCACTTCCACCTTAACTGTGCTACTAAGCAGAGGGAGGGCAGTGTAAGGTTTCTAAGACAGTAGGCCCGCACCACAGGATAACTGGTTGCCCCACTAGGACAGCTTAGCACTGCCACAACAGAAAGGCGAGCAGAAGTATTCTCAAATGCCTTCTGAAAAGTTGAAATTAAAGAGACTCACAGCTGGTAGGACTAAGGGTGTAATGGGGAAATCCCTGGACAGGTTTGACTTTGGCCCTTTCCGCTCTGTAATATCTTCAGTGGTACAGCCTTTGATTACAGGAGGATGTCGATGGGCTGGCCAGAAGGCTGATCAGTGCCCATCTGATACATGCCTTTATTAGCTGAGGCATAGGGTTTGACAGCAGAGAGGTAATGCTGGAGCTGTATAAAACATTGGTTAGGCCAGAGCAAGAGTATCGTGTGCAGTTCTAGGATCCACACTACGGGAGCGATGTGATAGCACAAGAAAGGGTGCAGAGGCGATTTACCAGGATGTTGCCTGAGCATTAGTTATGAAGAGAGATTAGCATAGACAGTGGCCTAGAACGTTCTGAAAAAATGACAGTGTGTGAATGACACACACCATTATTAGCATGTAAATCAGCCAACAACTTGTGGCAAGGAAAAGATACCTGTGAAGTGTAAATTTCCACAAGCTGCTGGATGATTTTACCACTTTGCCATTAGCTTCACGAAAATAGCATCATACGCTAACTTCCCCATGAATTTCATGAAGGTGCTGCATTCGCACATTAACTGCCCATTAAACTCATCACAGGTACCCAATTCTATTCAATTAACGGAATAAAATACCCTTCAAATTATTTGATAATTGTTGTCAACTGCCAATCAAGCTCTCTGGTCCAAAATGTAACAATTAAATCCTTCAGGCTCAACACTTTTATGCAAGGATTTGTAAAATAGTAATTTGGTAGTACAGAACTTGAGTATTGCTGAAAAAGTACATTTAGTTGAAGCTTTTATAGAGTCATAAAGTCATAGAGTTTTACAGCACATCCTTTGGCCTATATTGTCTGCACAGACACTAAGCACCAATCAATTCTAATCCCATTTTCTAGCACTTGGTCCATAGCCTTGTATGCTATGGCATTTCAAGTGTTCATCTAAATACTTCTTAATGCTGTTAGGGTTCCGGTCTCTACATACCTTTCCGGCAGTGAGTTCCAGATTCTAACCACCCTCTGGGTAAAAAGGTTTTCCCTCAAATCCTCTCTAAACCTCCTGCTCCTTACCTTAAATCTATGCTCCCTGGTTATTGACCTCTCCACCACGTTTATTCCTATCTACTCGATCTATATCCCTCATAATTTTGTACACCTCAGTCAGGTCCCCCCTCAGCCTTATCTTCACTAAGGAGAACAACCCCAGTCTAACCAGCCTCTCTTCATAGCTGAAATGCCCCAGCCCAGGCAACATGCTGGTGAATCTCCTCTAGGGTAACCACATCTTGCCCCTAGTGTAGTGACCAGAACTGCATACAGTACTCTAGCTGTGGCCTCACAAGCATTTAATACAGCGCCATCATAACCTCCCTGCTCTTGTATCATATACCTCAGCTAATAATGGCAAGTATCCCATATGCCTTCTTAACCACCTTATCTAGCCATGCTGCTGCCTTCAGGGATCTTTGGAGAATTCATTGTGAGTTCCCTTTCTCTTTTAATCCTCCCAAAATCCACCACCATTTGCCACTGTTCTGTCCAACTGACCAGCCCATCTATATCGCCTGTAATCTAAGGCTTTCGTCCTCGCTCTTTACCATATCGTCAATCTCTGTGTCATCTACAAACTTACTGATCATATTCATGTTGAGATCATTAATGTACACTACAAATAATAAGGGACCCAGTACCAATTTTGCGCTATATCACTGGACACAGGCTTCCGATCACAAAACCAACCTTCCGTTATCATCTTCTACCTCATCTCGTGCTAATCAGAGCCATCTCAAGAATACCAAAGCCAGAGGAAACAACAACTTCATGCAAAGAAGGTTCTGATTGGCTAGCAAGTGGACTCTGATTGGTAGAGGCATTGCCATGAAGAATGCACCAATTGATGGGAACTGACAGTTAACTGCCAAGCATTGTTTGACATTTAAACCAGGCAACTTGACGGTGATCATTCATTGTATTGTCCTGTGGAATGAACCAGCAAATGGCTATCATTTATTTTGTTTAACTGAAACAGGTACAATGTGTATACATATTCTTTCTGCCTGCACCACTTTAATTCACCCTCCTCTTCCTGTGCTTATTTCTCGACTTTGCTATCTCATGAACAAAGGAGATACACTATTGGTCCTGTCATTCCCCAAGGTTCCAGTCGCCCAGTTGCTCTCACTACACTGTTATCAACTCATACTTGCAACTATTTGGAGCTGAAGGGTGCAGAGAACTGCTAAAACAATTGAGTATGCTGTGAAATGCACTGCTGCAGCAAATCCAGGGCCATTTCATTGCTCAAAATTGTAGACATTTCTTGGATAGTTTGGATCTAATATGCCAAATGGCCTTTTGTCCTTTAAACTTTGTTCCTGAGCTCCTCGAATACATAAAAAGAGTTTACTTTAAAATAATCAAATTCAGGGCAGCATGGTGGTGCAGTGGTTAGCACTGCTGCCTCACAGCGCCGAGGTCCCAGGTTCAATTGCGGCTCTGGGTCTCTGTCCGTGTGGAGTTTGCACATTCTCCCCGTGTCTGCGTGGGTTTCTCCCCACAACCTAAAGATATGCAGGGTAGGTGTCTGGCCACGCTAAATTAATTGGAACAAAAATGAATTGGGTATTCTAAATTTATTTTTTTTAAAATTATAATTGAATTCCATATTTAAAACTTGTATTTGTGCACCGGCAATTAATGTAATTTTCCATTCTTTCCCACCTGTGCAAGCTGAAAACTGCAGTACAACCTGGAACTAACCATTTTCTCATTCACTGTATTACAGCAACGATAAGAGAGTTATCCAGTAATACTTTATTATCAGTCCTAAACTGAAGGGGACAGCTCCTGCTACATTTTCAACAGCATTGGGATTTGTCTTACTTCTCAAATTATTTACTGACCAGGGGCCGCGTGTTATGATGTCAACCTCTAAATTCATTCGCCATTGTCATTCTCTCGGGCGATTTGCAACAGAAATTCTGAAACAAAAGCAGAATAATATCCAACAAAGGGCAGCACGGTGGCGCAGTGAGTAGCACTGCGGCCTCACAGCGCTGAAGTCCCAGGTTCGATCCCGGCTCTGGGTCACTGTCCGTGTGGAGTTTGCAGATTCTCCCTGTGTTTGTGCGGGTTTCGCCCCCACAACCCAAAGATGTGCAGGGTAGGTGGATTGGCCACGCTAAATTGCCCCTTAATTGGAAAAAAATAGAGCACTCTAAATTTATTTTTAAAAGGTTAACAACCAACAAAAAAGAAAGTTCTGTTGTGCCATGTAATAAAACCAAAGCAACATTTGCTACTGCTGGTCAATATTAATTAGAAAATAAAATGATGTCCACAAAATTAATGAGAAACAGATGCTTGATAATTAAGAATATCCAGGTCATTAAAAGACAGTGCTGACAAAGTATGTGTCATAAAGCTATTACATGCCATGGCGCACTGTTCCTGTGATGCAGTATAACATGTCCTAAAATAATTTAAGGCACTGTAAATAAAGGTAGCAGGTCCTGAATCCATGGATACAAAGTGAGCTCTTGCTATTATTTGTATGGTATTTGAAACGCGTAACACAGCTCACACAAAGCTTGTAGATGATTAAAAACTGGTGGCAGTGTTGCAAAGTACAACCTCAAGGACAGATGCTGCTGACTTGCCAACTAATATATCATGAAAAATTATGTTCGCAGGGATGCTCACCTGTACGTTTTCACCAATATAATTTTGGCAGTACCGAATCGAAAGAACATATCAACTGAACTGATAAAAACAGAGACAAAGATGATTTGTTTTGCCAAATTGTCAGTTTCACAATGGAATGCAAATATGTTTTCCATGCACACTATACCCTTGGGGGGAAAGAAGAAAAAACATTATTTATTTTATCCTGTCAGACATGCCTCTTGCACCATATTACTGATAGAGCATTAGGACAAGCCGCTCTCAAAATGGACCAGCATTCAAGATCCTGCCTTCAAAGGCAGCAAGGTAAAACGAGGCAGAACGCTTCAGAATATCACACAGGAAATCATTTCAAGGTAACATGGGGAAAATGCAGTGATGTTGTACAAGGAATATTTAATAATTCCACACCTATGAATTTGGAAGTCAGGAAAATAAGCTGATCAGATCGGTGTCGCATTCTATGCGCAGGGAGCATAATTAAGATGGAGTTCTTGAGTAAAGTGAAAATACTATGCCACTGCTCCTATTTCACTATGTGGATTTTAGAATTAACTTGACAGGCTTTGGACTCCAGACTGCAATGGGTTTGATAGTTAGCTTTGAACATATGCAATGAATTTCCTACTTCAACTTCTAATTGGAGCAGATTACAAAAAGTCAGGTGACTGATCTGTCACTTTCATCGTTTCACCATCTGTAGTATTTCCTTCCACATCTGGAAACATGAAGTTAAAAATAAAGTTTGGTGATAGGCAGCCAGAATTTAGCTCATACAGGCAGCTGTCAAAGGTCATGAGTATACTGAGCTGCTGCCAATATCAGTCAGCAGTCCAGATGGCATGACTCCTTCAGCCCAAATATCTTTTAATTTGTGTAAACAAATGGTGCAGTACATGCTTTGTCACGGCTTGTGAAATGGGACATTGTTCTGATTCAACTGTGAGAAGGTACAATGAGTGTGTACCTGGAAAAGGTCTTTCAGAGGTACTCCTATGCAGTAGCTTGTACAAATCTCATCATGTGATCAAAAGAATACAGTCACCATATATAATGGCAAGTAGGAATCGGTTTCGTCCAGATGAAGCTGTCAACAAATCCAGATGCCTAGCACCAAAAAGCACCTACAACACATGGACTGCTGCAGTTCAAGAAGGCAGCTCACCACCAACTTCACAAGGGCAATTTGGGGTGGGCAATGAATGCTGGCCTAGCCAGCAATGCCCACATCCCACGAATGAATTAACAAAGATTTCCTCAATCTCCAAAAGACTGAACTTTTCGATAACATGTACGTTTAATCAGTTGAAAATGTCTTGGGGAGGATTTCCAGCAGAAAGTAAATTTGCTCTCTGAGAAATATTTGAGGAATTTACAGGCAGCTTGGATTTATCTGGTGCTTCTCACTTAAAGACTAAGAACACGTAACCGGTGAGAATGTTGAGGAAAAGGAAGGAATTTGGGTGGTAACAATTTATGGAAGGGATTCCAGATAGCAGATGGGCACTGATTGAATGATTGGCTCACTGATGGAGTAGAAGGGCCGAGGAACAACTAATAATCAAGTCAGAAAGCAGTGCGGATAGAAACAAGCAGCTGAAGCAGATTACTCAGTCAAGAGCACGCCGGTCATAGAGGGATTTGCAGAAGTGCTGATCTTTATGTCAAGTTGCTGCTACAGAGAGGGACCTAATACTGCACGGCAAGTACAAGGTGCAGTGATCTATAGATCTGAATGTATGCAAAGGGTTAACATTGTAAGCAAGTGCTAGATAACCACTAGATGGCAGCACAAGATATATGTATAAAAGGTAAACTCAGAGAGTGTTCCCGCCACTTCGTATCAGGAGTGACTAGTGAACAGAATTAACGAGAGATAGCTTAGTCGGCAGGTGTAGGTAATCTTTATATATATATTTAATCTTATTAATCTAATCTATAATTATAGATGGGTGAACAAACTCATGGTTAATTTATAATCGTTAATAAACAGTATTTGCTTTATTTGAAGACTTCGAGTGTTACTGAGCATCAAGCATACGACCATTCTGGCAGTAAACAAATGAGTAACAAGATATTACAAAACGCAATATAACACAAGGTGGGCTGTTCAGGATCTAGATGTAGAAGAGAGGAGCTTCGGGGCTGCTGAAGTTTGTGATGACTTGTAATGAGAAGAAAGGTGACATGACCAGATAATGTTGTAAAGATGTTGGATGTGGAGTCAAGAACTTAGCTCTGGGTTCAACAGAATGGTAGGCTGCGCTGAGTCGGGACCAGGCTATCTTAGAAAGAGTCAAACTCAACATTTTAAAAAGGCAGCCAGAAAGTATAGTCATTGCATTGGAGTCAATGGTGTTAGTACAAAAAAGTTTAGCTTTTACTGCATACTTATGACAGGTGAACCCTTGTGTTCAGGTGATGTTATTTATGGGTACCATGCAACGATGAATCGGAAAGATTGACTATGAGATTCACATTGGCAAAATCCTCTGTCCCGCCAACAGTGTACCCATGCCCACATATTTCCCAACTGCCTCCACAGCAAGACGTCGCGCTGGCGCCGATATGTATTCCTTTCGAGAAATGTGAACCTGGCGGAAGGGCTTTTGTGGGGAGCCGAGGAGGTGAGTCGCCATCTTTATTCACAGGCAAAGAGCCCGGAGTGCTAGGCTTCCCGCCCAAGTGCTCAGCAGGTGTGGGGGGCCCTCGGCTGGGGGGAGTGGGCACGGGGGCCACCCTCTGAAGGGGTCGGGATGGAGAGGGGGGTTTCTGAGGGGGCAACCACGTGCGGCACCACCATGCCAACTTCTGGATCATGTGTACCTGTTCTAGGGGCAAGCCTAGCCCCTATCCATCTGCCCACCAACCACCTATAAGCCCCACTGACTGCCGAGGCCTCTGGCTGTGTGGCTGAAGGCTATCGCTAATAGGGAATTGGCAATCGTGGTGATGTGAGCACTTCACACAACCCTCCCTTGGGTAGGAGGGCCATGTAGCATGTGGGAGTCATTGCCCAGCATCCCAATCACACCTTGATGCATGGACGCTGCTTGAATCCTGCAGGAGGCAACACCACAGACGCAGCAGCCAACATCCAAACACCCAGGCGATGGGAAACTGCTCCGGGGACATGTCCACTGCCGGAGGGTGGGTGAGTGCTACGGGAAGGGGAAGATGCCTGAAGAGATGGCCGTGGGTTCAGAGGTCAGACCGCATTGCGGAAGAAAGTGACAGAGGCGTCATACTGCTTATGGTCAAGGGTTTTCAATGTGTCTCAGATGTCCAACAATTCCCCACTATCCCGTGGTGCTACTCCAGTCTCCGTACCACACCCTCACCCCACCCCTCACCACTGCCCCCGCCCTCTCCCCCCATCTTTCGGTTGCCTCAGTGATCCTGAAAGTGCTCAATCTTCCTTGCTCTACCGTTACATCTAGGTGTGTCCCCAGGGTTCACATTTTCTGTGGAGGCAGCCATGTCTTGTCCCGTGACCTTCAATGGCCCTGGCAGGGGTCCTCTGGGTGCTCTGGTGCTGGAGGGCTCTGCCGCATTTATCTATGGCGCATGCACATTGGCACCATCCTGCCTCTTGTGCTGACTTCAAGATGCAGCCTCATGAGAGCGGTGGAAGGGGTAGCTGGTGGCCACCATCCCCACTCCATGGGACGGGTCCGGGTTGGCACCCAGCGCCCTCTCCTCCCACTCAGTGCCCATGGGGCCCTGTGGTTCACCTCGGCACTGAGGGACAGCTAGTTCAAGCCCAGCTGCCCCTGCTTCGTCTGACTCTGCCAGCCCAGGCAGTTCCCCAATGTCTGCACCAAGTTCGTCGCCCTCGGCGATGCTCCTCAGTGATTGGGACAAGCTCCACAGCGCCTTGACCATTCCCATCTGAGAGTTAGACCATTCCGCCAAGGCCCTCAGCTATGGCCTTCACCGACTGCACCATGTCTTGGACACCTTCTCTCATGCTGCTGACATCGTGCATCAGGCTCTCCATTACGGTCGCCATCCCGATAGTGTTGGCCCCAGTGCCATGCATTGATGGTGACATCTCCTGCGCCCATAGCCTCTGGGACTCCTTCAATCGGCTGTGAACCTGCTGGAGTGTTGCTGTCATCTCCCTCTGAATGTCCCAGCCACTCCCTAACGTCTCCAGCAGCTCCAGATAACCTTGTACCAGAGACTCAGCATAAGCTGGGATCTAGCTGGGACCTGCAATCTAGCATACCTCCGACTGCTGTCTCACTTGATGTACATCATCAGCAGTGTGGTGCTCACCAGAGTGTGCCCAGAAACCTGACCACTAACATTTCCCACCGAGGTCTGTGTATCTGTGATGGTGGAGGGTGGGGATGACAGCTGTGACATGTCGATCGTGGCATCCTCAGAGATTTCCTCTTGAGGTGTTCTGAGAGGCAGGAGAGGCTGCCACCTGGGATAGGCCGGCACCGTTGGTTGGAGGACCTGCGGGAGAATGGGCATGTGTCAATGGGAGGGACGGGTCAGTCAGTAAGGTAATAACAACTCACGTTTGACAGGTCCTCCGGGTGGATCCACATCTCTGCAGCGTCTGCCAATCTCCATTGTTAACCACTCTGTCCTCGGCCACCCCAGTCACCTCCAGGGCCTGTTCCTCGAAGGTGGTGAGGATTCGTATGTCTGCCACCGCTCCAACAGCCCGGGCCCTCTACTGGCGATTGTGGGAGAGCTTCTCCTGAGGAGACATAGAGAGGGCACTGTTAACTGCACGTGTGGTTCACAGTGGTGGTCGTGGGGGGTGGGTGTGAAGGAAGGGTTGGGGGGTTGAAAGGAGTGAGTTGAAGGGAGGGTTGGGGCTTGCATGGAGGATTAGGGGGTGGCTGTCCATGTGGGTCTCGGGGGAGGAGGGGGGGGTCTTGGTGTTAACTCACCACCCATGCTGCCCGTGCAGGTCGTTGACCTTCTTACAACACTGGAAGCCAATCCTCCTGGTCATACTCCCTGTGCTCACGGCCCGTAACAACAATGGCTGACGTATGGCTCATCCTCCAGGTGCCTCAGGGGAACAGGACATCCCTCAAGAAGCCTCTCCAGGTTCTGCATCCCAGAATCTTGGGGCCGGTGGTCTCCTTGTTAGTGGGGGGGGGGGGGGGGGGGGGGTTGTTGGCGAGCACGGTCCCGGTGAATCAGCTGGCGAGCCTTCATTTGCAGCGAAAAGCCCATGGGGCCTCATTAAGTAGTACAATTAATGTTGAATAGCGTTGCCAGCCTCGCAGGACAGAGCGCTAGGAAACCTACGGCAGTTCCTGCTCGCTACCACACTCAGAAAACGTTCTGGAGACTCGCACCCTTAGGACTGGATTTTTCTGCCCCGCCTGCAGCAAGTACACCATGGGCGCGACGCGGACAGTGGAAAAGTCCACTGACCTCAGGTGGGATTGTCCAATCACGGTGAGCACGGTCGGAGAATCATAGAATTTACAGTGCAGAAGGAGGCCATTCGGCCCATCGAGTCTGCACCAGGCCTTGGAAATAGCATGCCACTGAAGCCCATCTAACCTTTTTGGGCACTAAGGGCAATTTAGCATAGCCAATCCACCTGACCTGCACATCTTTGAACTGTGGGAGGAAACCGGAGCACCTGGAGGAAACCCACGCAGACACGGGGAGAACGTGCAAACTCCACACAGACAGTGACCCAAGCCGGGAATAGAACCTGGGACACTGGAGACGTGAAGCAACTGTGCCAACCACTGTGCTACTGTGCTGCCCTGCCCTAGCCTCTCATACAGAAAATCCAGCCCTCTAAGTTTGGGATAATTCAGTGAGAATCTCCCTGAGTTCCAAAATAAGGACTAAGCGTGGCTCAATTGTGATCTGGATCGTGTCACCCGATGGGAGTCACCCTCGGATGTCCGCGTGGGTCTCGGGGGAGGAGGGGGGGGACTTGGTGTCAACTCACCCACCCATAAGTTTGCCCTGAGGGGGTTGGTACAAGGGTTCTTCCGGCGGTGGCAGCCTTTTCTCGATTTCCTGGTGGAGAGGTAGAGGGTGGTCAGTCTCAGCAGCAACCCTGGGGGGAAGGGGCGAGGGGGGGGGGGGTTCGGGATTTGTTAAGGGGGTTTGTTTTTGCGACGGTGTGTTTGCTATTTTTTTTTCTTGCATTGTTATTAGTTATTAATTTATTACTTTGTATTGGGGGGGATTTCTGTTTCTCTTTTTGTTTAGCTTTACACCTTGTTTACTTTAACTGTTGGGAGAAAATTTGGTGTTGAAAAATTTGAATAAAAATTATTATTTTATTTTTTTAAATTTGGAGTACCCAATTCATTTTTTCCAATTAAGGGGCAATTTAGCGTGGCCAATCCACCTAGCTTGCACATTTTTGGGTTGTAGGGGTGAAACCCATGCAAACACGGAGAGAAAGTGCAAACTCCACACAGACAGTGACCCAGAGCCGGGATCGAACCTGGGACCTCGGTGCCGTGAGGCTGCAGTGCTAACCCACTGCGCCACCATGCTCCCCAATAAAAATTATTTTTTAAAAAACTCACCCACCCATGCTGCTCGTGCAGGTCGTTGACCTTCTTACAACACTGGAGGCCAGTCACCCCGCAATTCCTGCCCAAAATGACACATGACACTTAGGATGAGATCTATTTGCCGTGTTACACCCAAAAGGCAGCACAGTGCGGTGCAACGCAACCGGGAGATCCTCTTCTGGGATCTACCTGGCTCGCCACGCCTCTCGAGATCTAATGTGATCATGGAAGACATTGCGATGTGAAGCCTGCCTATTATGGGCGGATTCACTTTTTACCAATTACCTGTTGACCACCATCAGCCACTGTCTTCCATCTTAAGCTTCTCTGCTTTTCTACTTCTCTTTCCCCCCTGCTCTTAACATTCAACTCTTTGGCCATGATTGCTTGCTCATCCTAATATCTCTTCCTTTTGCTCAAGTCCAAGTTCACCCCTTACCCATCTAAAATACACCAAGCCTTTCTTTAACATTAAATGTCTAGTTGGTTTTTGAATACCTGATGAGTTTTTTCAGCAAATCCTAAACAGGCTTACATTTTTATTAAATTATTCATACTCAACACAAGTAAATCCACATCTCTTTCAGTTTACATTGTACAGGATCAACAAGATGTTCAGTTGTAACTGAACTGGATGTGGAATCAGAGAATGTGACAGCATAGTAGGAGGCCATTTGGCCCATCATGTCTATGCTAGTTCCTTTGCAGAGTTCTTTGCCAATAGCCCTGTTATATTCCAGGAAGTCAGTTGGCGAAGGATGATACTGGAGCCAATCTTTACTCAGTCGTACATTATTTACACGTGAAACATTACAGGCACACACCTCCTTACTTATCCACCTCCTGACTCATCTACATCAGTTTGAGTAACTGTGCATGCTTGCTCAAGTGAAACCCCCAAACTCTAAACCTGCATATAATTAATATACATTAATTTTTTTGTAATTTTTCTCCCTCCAAGAATATCCAATTTCTATTTGAATGTGTGCATTGAAAGTCATTGTGCACCATGACATTAACAAAGACAGGAGACCAAAAGGAGAAGTTTATTTCTGGTACATAGGACAAAACCTGCTCCACACAATACTCAATGAGGGACTTCCGGTGGCGGCTATGAAGAAGTAGGTTGCACATTTGGTGGCTCCCGCTCAGGACCTTTGGACATTTTCCCCGATTTTTTGCTCGGATTTTATTTGAAAAATTGATAGTGGACACAACTGTGAGGAGGAGTCCCACACCAGAGTATGGATAGGCGGACCAGGAGTGCTCGCAAAGGAAGAAATAGACAAACAGAGAAGGCTTGGGTTGACGCTGGAGAAAAGCATGGCGGACGAGCGGAGTTCTGGCTCGACGACCCAACGGTCGACGGAGCAGTTGATGAAGTTTATACAATAGGGCTTCCTCAAGCAAAAACAAGAATAGGTCCCACCGGCAGAACTTGAGGATCGTTGGTCTCCCGGAGAGGTCCGAAGGAGCGGATGCAGGGCATATCCCGTGGATATGCTCGAGAAGCTAATGGGGGGATGGGGCTTTCACCCGATCCTTGGAGGTGGACAGGGCGCACAGAACACTAGCGAAGAAGCCGCGTGTAGGCGAACCCCCAAGGGCGATGGTGGTGAGACTACACAGGTTCCTGGATAAGTAGCATATTCTATGGTGGGCCAAGCAGACACGGAGCTGTAAGTAGGAGAACAGCAACCTGCCCATTTACCAAGACCTGAGCGCAGACGTGGCCAGGAGAAGAGCGGGATTCAACCAAGTAAAGTTGACCCTCTTCAAGAAGAAGGTGAAGTTTGGACTACTGTATCCAGTCCATCTTTGGGTCACCGGTGAGGAGCAACACTTCTATTTTTGAGTGGCCTGAGGAAGTGACGGACTTTGCCAGAAGGAAAGGGCTGGCAAGGGACTGAGGTGACTGAACTTTGCTGCAGTATTCACGTTAAAAATACTTTTGTTTTTGCACTATATTTGTAATGCCTTCTGCATCGATCCTGGAGCTTCCGCGTATTTTTGTATGTTAAAGTTTCCATTTGTACTGGTGGGGGATGGAGGTGTGAATTTTCGATGTGGGTTTTTATTTCTTTTTGTTTCTTTCGGTTAACTGAGTGGGGAGGGGGGAACAATAGGCAGGAAAATGTTTGGTGCCATGGGCGGGGGCTACCAAGCTAGCTAGGTGGGCTGGCTCACGGAAGCGCAGTGGGGGGTGAGCAAATGTTATGCTTGTTGAAGGGGGCTGTTTTTACTGTGCTGTTACTGGGGGGTGGGATGGGGGGAATTGATCTGGACTCGCATAAGCTGGTCACTGGGGAGGACCTCAACACAGTCATTGACCCAAGGCTGGACCGGTCGAGCTCAAGGACAGGCAGGGTGCCAGCAATGGCAAAGGAGCTGAAGGAGATTATGGAGCAGATGGGGGGAGTGGACCCATGGAGGTTTGGGCGGCCGAGAGTGAAGGAGTTCTCTTTCTACTCACATGTGCATAAAGTGTACTCCTGGATCGACTTTTTCATCTTGAACAGGGCTTTACTGACAGGGGTAGTGGACACTGAGTACTCAGCGATCATGGTCTCGGATCATGCCCTGCACTGGGTGGACCTACAGGTGAGCAAGGAGGGTGGCCAGCGCCCGCATTGGAGATTGGATGTCAGACTGTTAGCGGATGAGGAGGTGTGCGGGTGGGTGAGGAAATGCATCCAGAACTATCTGGAAATTAATGACGGGGGAAGTCTCGGTAGCAATGGTCTGGGAGGCGCTGAAGGCGGTGGTGAGAGGGAAGCTGATTTTGATACAGGCCCACAGGGAGAAGGTAGATAGAGCAGAGACGGATCGACTGATAGGGAAAATACTTCAGGTCGACAGGAGATATGTGGAGACCCCAGAGGTAGGGCTTTTTTTTTTTTTTTTTTAAATTTAGATTACCCAATTATTTTTTCCAATTAAGGGGCAATTTAGCGTGGCCAATCCACCTACTCTGCACATTTTTGGGTTGTGGGGGCGAAACCCACACAAACACGGGGAGAATGTGCAAACTCCACACGGACAGTGACCCAGAGCCGGGATCGAACCTGGGACCTCAGCGCCGTGAGGCGGTTGTGCTAACCACTAGGCCACCGTGCTGCCCAGAGGTAGGGCTTTTAAGGGAACGATGGAAGCTACAGGCGGAGTTTGGCTTGCTAACTACAGGGAAGGCAGTGGAGCAGCTGAGGAAGGCGAGGGGGGTGATATACGAGTATGGAGAGAAGGCCAGCAGAACGCTTGCGCAACAGCTCAGAAAGAGGGAGGTAGCCAGGGAGATTGGGAAAGTGAACGCCAGAGACGGGAACTTGGTCGGAGACTCAGCAGGGGTTAAGAGCATGTTCAAGGAGTTTTATGGCAGGCTATATGAGTCAGAACCCCTAGCTGGGCTGGAAAGAATAGGCAATCTCTGGGAAGGCTGGAGTTCCCGAAGGTGGACGAAGGGTTGGCAGAAGGGCTGGGGGCCCTGATAGGGATTGAAGAAATAGCAGAAGGGCTGAAGGCCATGCAGTCAGGTAAAGCCCCGAGACCGGATGGGTACCCAGTGGTGCTTTATAAAAAGTTCTCTGGGATGCTGGGGTTGTTGCTGATGAGGACATTTAATAAGGCAAGTGAGAGAGAGGGGCTTCCCCCGACAATGACAAGGCCTCGATCTCACTGATCTTGAAGCGGGAGAAGGACCCGGAGCTATGCAGGTTGTACAGGCCGATCTCCTTACTAAATGTTGATGCCAAACTGTTGGCCAAAAGACTGCATTCCGGATGTGATCGGGGAGGACCAGACGGGATTTGTTAAGGCCAGGCAGCGGCAGCCAACGTTAGAAGACTGTTGAATGTGATCATGATGCCCCCAGAGGGTAGGGACGTAGAGGTAGTGGTCGCAATGGACGCGGAGAAGACCTTTGACCGGGTGGAATGGACCTATCTGTGGGAGGTGCTGAGGCGGTTTTGGTTCAGACGGGGCTTCATCGCCTGGGTTAGGCTGCTGTATCAGGTGCCTGTGGCGAGTGTAAGGATGAACAGGTTGACATCGGGCTATTTTAGGCTGCACCGGGGGATGAGACAGTGATGCCCCCTCTCCCCACTGCTGTTTGCGCTGGCCATAGAGCTGCTGGCAATTGCATTGAGAGCCTCAAGGGGTTGGAAGGGGCTGGTTCGAGGGGTGGGGTGTGGAACACAGAGTCTCACTATATGCAGATGACCAGCTCCCATATATTTCTGACCCACTAGAGGGGATGGGAGAGATTATGAAGATTCTAGGGGAATTTGGCCAGTTTTCGTGTTGTAAATTGAACATGGGGATAAGTGAGATGTTCGCGATCCAGGCAAGGGTGCAGGATTGGAGATTGGGGGAGTTGCCATTTAGAGTGGTAGGGGGAAGCTTTCAGTATTTAGGCATCCAGGTTGCACGGGAATGGGAACAGCTACATAAGCTAAATCTGACCCGACTGGTGGACCAAATGAAGGAAGACTTCCGAAGGTGGGGCATGCTCCCTCTATCGCTGGCTGGGAGGGTACAGACAATGAAAATGATGGTCCTCCGAGATTCCTGTTTGTTTTTCAGTACAGTACCTCCCCATCTTTATTCCACGGGCCTTTTTTAAATGGGTAATCAAGATGATATCTGGCTTTGTATGGGCGGGTAAGACCCCGCAAGTAAAAAAGGGGATGCTGGAGCGTAGCCGGGGGGAGGGCGGGTTGGCGCTGCCGAACTTTAGCAATTGCTATTGGGCAGAAAATATAGGCATGATTAGGAAGTGGGTGGTGGGGGGAGGGTCAGTATGGGAACGAGTAGACGCGGCATCATGTAAGGGCACGGGTTTGGAGCGTTGGTAACGGCACCTCTGCCGTTCCCGCCGGCACGGTACTTCAACAGCCTTGAGCAATGGAGGAAACATGTGGGAGCAGAGGGAGGATCGGTTTGGACTCCAATCTACAATAATCATCGGTTTGCTGGATGGAGGATTTCGGAGATGGCATACAGCAGGGATCGAGAGGATGGGAGATCTGTTCATAGAGGGGAGCTTCCCCAGCCTGAGGGAGTTGGAGGAGAAATTTGAACTGACGGGAGGGAATGAGTTTAGGTACCTGCAGGCGCGGGACTTCCTATGCAGGCAGGTCTCAACCATCCCACTCCTACTACCAAGGGGGTTACAGGATAAGGTAGTTTCCAGAGTATGGGTGGGAGAGGGGAAGGTTTCGGACATTTACAAAGAACTCATGGGGTCAGAGGAAATGCAGACTGAGGAGCTGAAACACAAATGGGAAGAGGAGTTAGGAGGAGAGATAGAGGATGATCCCTGGGCGGTTGCGTTGAGTAGAGTCAACTCGTCCACATCATGCGCCAGGCTCAGCCTGTTACAATTTAAGATCATTCACCGGGCACACATGACAGTGGCCCGGATGAACTAAGGTCGTTCACCGGACACACATGACAGTGGCCCGGATGAGCTAAGGTCGTTCACCAGGCACACATGACAGTGGCCCGGATGAGCGGGTTCTTTGGGGTAGAAGACAGGTGTGCAAGGTGTGCGGGAGGACCAGCAAACAATGTTCATATGTTCTGGGCATACCAGAAGCTATGGGGATTCTGACAGGGGCTTGCAGATGTCATGTCCAAGGTGTTAAAAACAAGGGTGGCACCGAATCCAGAGGTGGCGATTTTCGGAGTGTCGGAAGATCCGGGAATCCAGGAGGAGAACGAGGCAGACATTCTGGCCTTTGCCTCCCTGGTAGCCCGGAGACGGATACTATTAGCTTGGAGGGACTCAAAGCCTCCAAAGTCAGAGACCTGGCTACCTGACGTGGCTAGCTTTCTCTGTTTGGAGAAAATCAAGTTCGCCTTGAGAGAGTCACTGTCAGGGTTCATCGGATGTGGCAGCTGTTCGTCGACTTCTTTTGAGAAAATTAACTGTCAGCAGAGAGGGCAGGGGCTTTAGTTTAGATTAGTGTGTAAAAAAGGTGGGACCTGTGAGGGAGGAAGACGGCCTTTGCACTATGTTTATATTTGTATGTACACTGTTTCTTCTGTTATTGTTACAAAATCACAAATACCTCAATAAAATGTTCTATTAAAAAGTACTCAAGGAGTGATGCACGATCATTAAGTGCAACATTCAGATGATCCACCATGTTGTGGAACCTGTTACATTTTTTATAAGACAATTGAGCCTTACTGCTGGAGATATAATATAACCAATGCCAGAAAGCAAACTCCATTATTTATTTCAGCCAGTCTAATTGTATTCAATTACATGAAGACCTTCAATCTGCTCAGAATTATTTTCTGAGCCACTAATAGTCCGTTGACTTTTTATACACTTGAACATATGCAGTGCACAGTGTGAGGTTAACAATACAGTTCTAATGCAGTAATATCAAGAGCATAATGAATTGTGCGCTGCCTGAGTCCATGCCTGACTGAGCTGACTTCATCCAATAATGTTATTCAAATATTTTTTGTGATACATACAGCAACCAGCACATAACACACTTGGAGTACAGTGGAAGTCAAGATCAGGATGTTGGGCAAATGCAGTTTTACAAAGACTTTCAGCCTGTAAAGGGCTACCCTTATATTGTAAAAAAAAAACTTTGGAATACACAAATGCTTTTACAGGATTATCCTCAAATGACATCAATCAATTTAGCATAGAATAGGGTTTGACAGGAAAATTCTTCTGTGAACTTCAGTTGTTCTATTCAAAGTTCCATTAATTCTATAAGGAGGCAGACAAGTGGGGTCTGTTTCTGAATGTGATGCACGAGCACAATGTGCCAAATGCCCCCTCCTTGCTATAACCTTCTTTGGTGATGTCATTCTGCAAATATTCAAAATAGAAGCAATATAATTCAGTGTAAAACTCCTGTTTTAATGATTGATCATGTGAAAAATAATTAGCTAGACATGAAGAAAGTAGCTAACAATTAACAAGAAAAAGGGATGAATTCAGATTTTAAATTAAGGAGCTTTGGTGTGAAATTGGTGTTTGGCTGTTTTCACACAGGGTTTCTAATCTTCAGAATTGTTTACCCCCGAGGGTTGTGGATGTTCCATTGTTGAATATATTGTGACAACCTTTGACCCAGAAGTAGTAGTGAGGAAAATTTGTGATTTCTTAAAATGCCAGTGTTGCTTTTAAGACCATAAGACGATAAGACATAAGAGCAGAATTAGGCCACTCAGCCCATCGAGTCTGCTCCGCCATTCAATCATGGCTGATATTTTTCTCAGCCCCATTCTCCTGTCTTTTCCCCATAACCCCTGATCCCCTTATTAATCAAGAATTTAAGGGTGTTTGAAGAGTATGCATCAATTGTAAATGGATAAACTGCAATTTTCTGAGATAATCAGAAATACTGGTCCATGTGAGTTGGCAACCCTTGACCTGAAAGCAGTGTCAAGAGGAAGGAAGTGAAGAAATAAGCCATCTGGCTGGCAGACACAAAGGAGAGCTGCAAGCAGAGAAGCTGGATGGTGAAGGTAGACAGCACACAGATGCAGACATTAAGAGAAAGCAGTTAGGGACAGAAAGAGGAAGACAGAGAATTCTAGCGAGGAGAAGAATCCTCCCAGGAAGAGGAGCTGGGAATTCTGGGAGGGACTATACAAGCTAGCTAAAATGGTCAAAAATCTGGAAAGCTGTGTGAATAGTTCAGAGGCATTAAAGAGCAGAGTGTTTTTCTAAAAATGGCCAAACCATGAACTACGGTATTCAACTTGGTTGGTTGAAAAGGAACCCAGGAAGGTTACTGATGTGACCATCAATTCACAAGACACATGGTTAGAAGTGAACAGTGGTTTTAAAAATCTCACAACGGAGCCTGCCTGTGACGAGATGAACTGGCAGGCAGGCTCAGACTGCCAAGCTTTATACAACCAGTTGGTGGGAGGAGCCATGGGTGGAGCAAAGGGTGGAGCCCAGTACAAACTCCCGTACCCTCCCAGTACATCTCCCACTAGGGGCAGAGCCGCGCAACTGCTCGTGTGCCGAGCCTACACAGACATAGTACATCATATGTAATAACAGTGTGAATTACGCTATTGTGATTCACCACAGTTATACCATCCGGACTGTTGTGACCTGAGGGAGAGAGGGTTTGCAGAGGTAAGCCTTGTTGAAGATAATCATATCCAGGAAACTCAAAGGTGAAAACTGTTATTGGATAGGACTCCTGGCCTACACTGTGTGAATAAAGAACAGCATATTGTCGAACTATGTAGCAACATTGTGCCATATTTCTGCAGGGAGTGATGTAAATGCTTCAGATTGAGTCATATGTATCTGTCTCAATGACAACTTAAGGTGAAATTTACCTTTTTATTTGGAGTATAATTTTACTCTTAATTCATACATAATTGAGTTGGTTCGGATTTGCATTCAAGTAAACATTACAAAAAGTCAATGTGTTAATTTCTTCATTTTTGAGTCAATCAGTAAATATGGTTAGTTTGGTTTACATTTTCCCCACAGAGATTGTAATAATATGGCTGAGATAGACAGATGTTTGGTGTCTCAGGGAGTCCCGAACAATGGGGAGTGGGTGAGAAAGTAGAGATGAAGTAGAAAGGAGAATGCGGGAGATGAGGTTTGATCTATGGCTGCTTCTCTCGCTTATGCTTTCATATTCTTATATTGGCAAAGGCACAAAACACATGATAGCAAATCAGCAGCCATTTTACATCCTTCCTGATTTTGTTTTCCACAATGGGAAGGAAAAATCAAGCAACATCTAACTAGGTTTTCAATTTGTTGCTGCTTATTTTGTGCAACTGCCAAATGCCAATTTCACTCCCATTATTTTGTGTTATAAGGTTAAGTCAAATAACTAGCGCTAAACCACTTTCCTTCAGCAATCTTGGAGAAATAGCTTTGAGAAGTGGATCAGATTTTTAATGATAAGATACAAAGAAAATGTTAAATATTCAAATAAAACAAGTTGCTACATCAAACAACCAGCCTTGTAAACAAATTAGAAAGGCAGGAAGACACTCTATAATTAGATTGGAAAACAGTGCAGCTAGATATTTTTTAACAAAAAGCTGAATTAATGCCCAAAACAATCTTCTTTTGATTTATCCAGTGTATGAAATATTCAAATCAAGCATCTGAAAACTATTCATATTTCATTTGGAATCTGCCAATTAAATCTCAGCTTTCTTTCGTATTCCAGGACTTACACTGTAACTGGAAATTTAGTGCAGAATAATTATGTTTTCATTCCTCTGTGTGAATTTTACAAGAACAAGGAGCAGAAGTAGACCACATGGCCCGTCGGGCCTGCTTCGCCATCAGTATGACCATGGTTAATCTTGGGAATCAACTCCACTTTTCTGCCTGCACCCCATATCCCTTAATTACCTGAATGACTAAAAATCTGTCTATCTCAGCCTTAAATATATTCAATGATCCACAACCCTCTGAGGTAGCGAATTCTAAACCTACAACCCTTTTGATTGAAGAAATGTCTTATCATCTCAGTCCTAAATGCACAGCCCCTTATCCTGAAGTTGTACCAGCCAGGGGAACCAACCTTACAGAACCTACTCTTGTCAAGCTCCTTTTATAATCTTGACTGTTTCAACGTGATACCTTTCATTTTTCTAAACTCCAGAGAATATAGATCCAAGTTATTCAGCCTCTCATCCTCGGACAGCCCTGTCATCCCAGGGACTAATAGTAAGCCTTCATGCTACTGCTTCAATGCAAGTATATCTATCCTTCCTTAAATAGTGAGACTAACATTACACACACTTTTCTAGGTGTGCTTTCACTAAAGCCTGTATAATAGTAGAAAAACCCCTTCATTTCTGTACTCCAACACCCTTGCAATAAAGGCCAACATCTCATTTACTTTCTTAATTGCCTGCTAACTTTTTGTGTTCCTTGTACAAGTACACCCAAGTTCTCTTTGAACTTTAATATTTATAAGTTTCACACCTTTTAAAAATAATAGGGTTAGGGTTAGGACATTCTATTCTGAGGACAAAAGTGAGTAACCTCGCAATCCCCCAATTATACTCCATGGGAAGAATTTGCAGATGGGGCATCCATATAATTTCCTGGGCAGTGTCCCACATGCTCCTGACCTGTCTGCAATTTTACATGTGGCAGACAAGGCTTAAGGCTGCTCCCCTGCCCTCACACCAATTGAGATCCTCAAGTGGCTTATTCAGGTGTAGAGTGGAAGCTTAGCACGCCAACCTGTTTGGGCCCCTCTTGTGAGAAGTAAGGCCATCTCCCTCAAGTACATCTATTCCACAACAGGTGACCTGCATCCCCAGAATCTGCTCCACCAATGAGTGCTCCCTCCTGGCTTCTCGAAGATCCCCATTCCCCTCTTCCCCTCTCCCCATCCCTTATCCCTTGCAGGACCTCACAACCCCTCCCTACCATGAGGTTCCCTACACTTATCAGGGCCAGGATTCTCCCCTACTCGGCGGGGCGGGGGTCCCGGCGTAGCGAGTGGCGCCAACCACTCCGCTGTCAGGCCTCCCCAAAGGTGCGGAATTCTCCGCACCTTTAGGGGCTAGACCCGCACCCGAGTGGTTGGCGCCACGCCAACTGGCACCAAAACCGGCGCCAACAGCCTTCGAATCCCGCCGCCGGGGCTGGCCGAAAGGCCCCTACCGCGCATGCGCGGTGGGGGGGTTCTCTTCCGCCTCCGCCAGGGTGGAGACTGTGGCGGCGACGGAAGAAAAAGAGTGCCCCCACGGCACTGGCCCGCCCGCTGATTGGTCGGCACTGATCGCGGGCCAGGCCACCGTGCGGGCACCCCCCAGGGTCCAATCGCCCCGCAACCCCCCCCCCCCCAGGGCTGATGTGATTGGCAGGGATACATTCCCCATTGACTCTTTGGCAGGGAGGGAAACATTCTCATCTGAAAAATCCTGCCCCTTCTCCCACTTTGTTGCTCAATCACTTAACCAGTTTATCTCTTTGCATCCTTTTTGCAACTTGCATTTCCACTGAGCATTGTACTGTCTGAAAACTTTGATACATTAATCTCTTTTTATAATAATTCACGAGGTACCCACATGTTGGTATTAATTTGAAACAACCTGAAATACATTGGCCGGGATTTTCCGACCCCGCGCTGGGTCGGAGAATCGGCGGGGCGGGGGTGGGGCGCGAATCACGTGATGCTGCTTCAACGCCGGTCCGGAGAATCGGCGCCAATGGTGCCGGCACAGTCGCCGTGGCACCGGTCGAAGGCCGCGATTCTCCACGCTCGACGGGCCAAGTGCCCCGCCGAATTCGGCCGAGTCCTGCCGGCATCGTTCGCGTGTGGTCCTACCCAGCGGACCTCGGCGTTTATGCTGTGGGGGCAGTCCTGGTGTGGGGGGGGGGGGGGATCTGATTCCGGGAGGGGGCCTCCACGGTGGCCAGGCCCGCAATCGGGGCCTACCAATTGGCGGGCTTATCTTGGGGGGGTGGGGGGCCTATGTTTCTCCGCGCCAGCCCCTGTAGGGCTCTGCCATGTTGCCCGGGGGCAGGCGTGGAGTAGGCAATCCACGCGCATGCGTGAACTCGTGCCGGCCATGATGTGCATGCGCAAACTCGCTCCGGCCTTGGCGCCATGCGCAAACCCACGCCGGCCGCGCCTGTATCGGCAGCTGGAGCTACGTGAGGCGCTCCACTGACGCGCTGGCCCCCTGTGCGGCACAGGATCACTGCTCCTGGGGGCCAGATGACGCCGTCATAAAACGCTCCGGCATTTACGACGGTGTCAACACTTAGCCCCAGGATCGGAGAATCCTGCCCACTGTTTCTATTCCCTCAAGCAAAAAGAACATAATTCATATATTCAAGATATTCATGATTTTCATATTTTGAATTATACATTAACAAAATCAAAACAGTCTCCGAGGGATTTTTGGTTATCACGTTCATTTTAGAAGGTTTGGAAGTACATAAACTCCAAAAGAGAAGCAGATAGGTGAGCCTTAGGTTGTGCTTCATGAATTTGCTCCATTTTGATGTATTATGATGTATTGATACATATCAGTTTTCTTTGAAGACGAACTGGAAGTGATTGTGTTTCTAATGTATTCTTTTTTTTCAGGCAGATATATTTGTCTATGTCAGTGGTGAGTGCTATAGTGGATGTCAAAGAGAGTGGTGATGAATGGTATTGGAGACACAGTGACTAAAAATGGATCATTCATGACTTAATGTTTCCATAATACTCGCTTGCTGCTGACTGTTCTATGACCGTACCTTCACACGTGTTATAACCCGCAAGTATCTTAAGGGGTGGGAACAATTAACTTTCCTGCGAGCCTTGCAGAATATGAACTCCCCCGTTAAGGAGTTGGAGGATATCTAAACAATGTATAGTTTGATGGTGTATAAAGCCAGCCAGTTAGGCACCGGCAAGGCAGACCCAGTTGGGATCTACCATGTTATGTATATAATAGTCATTGTAAATAAACTAAGTTTCTTTGAACTACTTGGTGTGAACTCCTCCATGGTCTTATAAAAACACGCTTCACCCACATACAATGTTTCCAGCCACTCTCTTCCTTCTTCCTTGACAATATCTATTTGCAAGCCGAGAACAAAATTGTGGAGCATAGAACAAATGGTGACTATTCTAGACATTGTGTTAGCAGCATCCTGTAATGAACTTCTGGTCTGCCTGTGCACCTGAAGAGCAGTTAACTGTTGATCAGCCACAAGCTGCATAATAATGACATTCTAATGGGGTCATGAACCAGTGCAGTACTTGATAATGCTTATCAGTGAGTAGCCATTTGGGGCCTTCTCTTTAATAGTGAAGGAACGGTATTGAAGGGAGCCAGACCACCTCAGATCACAGTAGCTCCCTCCAACTTGGCATTAACTGAAATAAACTTGCCTTTTATTGAACAGTAGTCAGGGACTCGGATCAATGTTGAAACGGTAGGGCTCACATGTGGAGAATATATGGGTATGTTTGAGCAGTCAATTGGCTCAACAATTTTAGAGAAGCCTGGAATTATGTCAAGACCAATGCCCGCTCGCTAATCTGTCTGGAGTGTCAAAGGTATACGATGAGGTGCTGGGGTTCTGAGGGAACCTGCCTAATGCAGACATGCACTATGAATGAAACTTGGTGAAAATCGCAAGTAGAATATACAGAATTATAGGAAGGTTTCAGCACAGAAGGAGGCCATTTGGTCCATCTTGTCCATGCCAGCCCTAGGACATCCAGGTGCCCTTTCTAATCCCACCTTCTCGCACCCGGTCCATAGCCCTGTACTTAAGGTGTAGATCCAGGTACTTTTTTAAAGAATTTATGGTTTCCGCCTCCACCACCAACTCAGGCAGCAAATTCCAGACTCCCACTACCCTCTGCATACAAATGTTCTTCCTCGACACCTTCTGCCACTTCTCTTGAATCTATGTCCCCGGTTTTAGAATTCTCCACCAAGGGAGACAATTATATCCTGTCCACTCCATCACGCCCCTCATAATTTTGTGCTTCCTAGGTTGGCCGAGTAGCAAAATAATTCAGAGCTGTTACTTTCTCCTTTTCTTTGAGCACCATTTGGCTTTCAGTGTGGTCCTCCAGTCACTCTGAAGGATGAACCACAAAGCCTCCCGTAATAGAAGAGATATTGATAGAAGACATGGTCGTTTTTGAACACTGGTGGTAGAATATCTCTGTGAGGGTTGAGCTACCTTTCGATGCTACTCAATCTTACTTGCTTTCATAGCTGCTGCTCGCTCATCTTGCTCAACCCCATGCAGGCAGTGGGCCCGTTGAGAAACCGGCCGTAGTTTGGATGGATTGAGTCAAGGGCACAAATGACATTCTGCCTTCCCGAATAGTTAATCATAAAGATGAATATTGCACTATAATCTTTTTTTTAAAATGTATGACGAACCATTCCCTGCATATTTTAAAAGGAGTGTACTGGTGTGGCAAGCTCCTGATTTGGATTGTTGCTTTATATCCCAGAACGCTGTGAAAGATGCTCGGTACAGGCTCAGACGGTGGATCATGAACAGCATGCACTTCCGCTGCAGAAATAGAGGCTCAATTTCTTATCATTGCAAGGTTCTAATCCAGAACTGCCATTCATTTCAGGATCTATCACGGACTAAGTGTACACCAACATTAAGTCTGAATGATTGGCAGGACTGTACCAGTATTCAGCATGAAGAAGATTTACTGATTTTTGTGTTGTCAGTGCAGATATTTGCTAAGCTTGTTGTCGAGCATGGGCTGGAATATTAAATTTTTCAATGGATTAAAGCAGCGTTTTAAATCAGGATTTCCCTTAACATACCAGAATCTTAGTGCGACAAAAAAAGGTGAAATATGTTGGAGATTTGTTTTGAGGAAAGGATGAAGACGGGGTGAAATGGGTGCTGTGCTAACAAAATGGGCCTACCTTAAAAATCTGACTTTAATCAACAATTTGAGGACGAGCTGCTGATTGCCATGATTTGAATACACCTGGAGATGTTAGACCGGAGATGTATCCAAAGGAACTCGGCAACTGATTAGGAAGTCCTGGTGGAGGGAATACAATGGAAGAGGGATATCTCGTGCCTGCAGGGGAAGGATATCAGCAAGAGAACAAATATAGCTGAAGGAAAAGGAACTGCCATGGTGGTCACAGCTAAAAGCACTACTTCCAGGCGATAGCTACAGTGATGCAAAAAATTAACTATTTGACTAAGTGGTCAGGTCAAGTGAAGATCCCAAATCACATACTCCTCAATATTTGCACCACCAGCAATATCACAGCATCAACATAATGCAAACACAAACTCACTGTACACTGACATTCACACAACCCACACTGTTGGGCAACACGGTAGCACAGTGGTTAGCACTGTTGCTTCACAGCACCAGGGTCCCAGGCTCGATTCCTGGCTTGGGTCATGGTCTGTGCGGAGTCTGCAAGTTCTCCCTGTGACTGCGTGGGTTTCCTTCAGGTGCTCGGGTTTCCTCCCACAAGTCCAGACACTCGTGCTGTTAGGTAATCTGTACATTCTGAATTCTCTCTCAGTGTACCCAAACAGGTGCCGGAGTGTGGCAACTAGGGGATTTTCACAGTAACTTCATTGCAGTGATAACGTAAGCCTACTTGTGACACTAATGTGAAAATATGAAAATATGGAATAAAGATTATTATTATTATTATGATTCACAGTCACTACGCACACCACAGGCACATCTTGCAGCTCTTTAACTATTTGAGGCCACATTGACCACATCAAAGAGAGGTAAGTGCAGTGAAAACACACTGATTGGAATGCACTTAGTGCGCTTTCACCTCTTTGATGTGGACAATATTTACAAACATTGGGGTTTCACCACTTAGAACACGGAAGTGTAAAGGGATGTGAATGAATCAAAGCTGTAGACGTTTTGTACAAACTGTCAATCACAGACCATTACTCGAAAGCCATGAATGGATTGCAGACAGTGGATCTGTGGGAGCCAGATGAGGCACAGCTGTTCTCCTTTGAGTAATGGACAGGTGGAGCTGCAAGATACGTATTGCAGCTTCCCACAGCCCCTGCATGGACTGCTCTCTAGCTTCCAGGCGGGGGCCCCATCTCTTGGGGGAGGGGGGTTGTCTGTGTGTGGGGGTGGTCTGTTTCTGTGGAGGGGGGTTCCTTTAGGCAGGGGTCCCACTGGGGGGTCCGCCTATTACAAGGGTCCCTGGGGGTGCAGGACAGGTCACCCCCATACTTGGGGGGGTGGAGATGCACCCAGGCAATCGGGGGATGGAGGGCTGCTATGTGGTGGTGGTGGGGGCGGGATGATTTGCAGTACAGGGTTCAGGGCCAACCTGCAGTGCTGGGGGGGGGGACTTGTGGTCTGGGGTGGGGGGGGGGGGGGGTTGTCTGGCCACGGGACTTCGCTATTGGGCCGCCCGCTCATACATAAATTTGCATGGTGTTGATCATTGCATCCTGTTTTACAACCACAAGGGGATTGGTAACACTATATAATTCAGCTCCGGCAGGAGAACATAGGGCTGGATTCACTGATTTGGAGGCTAAGTGCCGATGCTCGTATGGGAACTGTGGCATTTTATGACACAGAAATCGGCGCTGAACTCTCACCTGTGACCGGTGAGGGGCTAGCAGCCGTGCCGGGTAGAACTCCTGGCTCCCATGACAAAAACAGCTGGAGAATGGCCGGGTCGGTGGCTGCGCATGCGCACGGCGATGACCTGCAGCAGTCGCGACATAAAACATGGTGCCAGCCATGCGCAGTCCCTACCTGCTAATTGCTGTCCCCTGGACACCCCCTAGCCACACCCACCAGTTTACCCAGCCCTCGCGGAAGCCCACCCGGCCAGCAGCATGGCTCCCGGCCGACTGGCGGTGCTGGACACAGTCCGCGGCCGCAACGCTGGGTCCCCGACCGCTGAGACGACACATCAACCTCGCGGTCGGGAACTCAGCCCATCGGGGGCGGAGCATCAGGGGAGGGCCTTCAGGTGACACGCTAACGGCGTTCCTGCGGCGTGCAGCGATGCCATTTCGGAGGGGGCAGAGGATCGGAAACCGGCATCAAACCGACATCGCTCCCGGTTTGGGTTTCGGAAAGGATTCTCCACCCGATCGCCGATTACGATATCGGCATCGGGCAATGGAGAATCCCGCACTAAGTCTCCCAAACGCAGAATCTCATTTGCATCCATCAGAATAGACAGCTTAACATCACGTATGAAAAGTCCTCCCAAAGGTTTCAGCTGAAGTTATGTAATCAAGGGTGTGATACAATGGAAATGAAACAGAGTCCGCGTTTAGCTGAGTGTTTCCCAGCACTGCAGTGCTGATAAAGACCCTGCTATTAAACGGGACTCTGCTTCATTTCTGGCCCTCGGCACGGAACCATTGCACCGCGGCCGCAGTTAGGCTTACTTCCTGCACTGATTGCGGCACAATCTCCAGACCCACCCCCCTAACTTATCAATTAGGGGTCCTCACGCCCACCGCACCTCATAAATGCAGTGAATCACCGGGCCCAATGCCACCCAGGCACCTTAGCACTGCCAGCCTGGCAATGCCACCTTGGCACCCCAGCAGTGCCAGGATAGCATCCAGGTGGCACTGCCAGGGTGGCTGCGTCCAGGTGGAATCAGGGTACCACCCTGCCCAGAGCCTAAGACATTCATTGTGATCATACCAAAAGTTTTCTCATGGACTTGACCACCGCCTCTGCACTGGAAATCATGGGCTCCAGGTTCTGCACAAAACCCCGTGCCAAGCTGGAGCCATATTCCTCCATGCTCCTTGACAATGACAGCAGACCTTCTGTGTACATTCCACTAAATGTTTTGGCGTGCAAGCCCATTGGTCTGTTTCTGCACACCACCCATTGAAGATCTGATTAAGTCCCCTGCGGCACAACATATACGCAACATTGGTCCCTGGGAGCTGGCACCTTTGCTACTCATTCCCTTTGCCCTCATTGCAGCTCACTCGTGCCAGATGAGTTATCACATACAGGTCCCACCTCGTTACTACCCTTAAGTTTTGAACTGGTGGGGGGACTTCTGGTGACGGCGGGCAGGAGGCAGCCGCACATTGGAGTGCTCCCGTTTGGGAACGACATTTTCGGGGTTTAACGCCCGGTCCCAGGGGAAACAAAGGCGGCAAAAGCAGGGAGAAGGCACAGTGAAGGGAAATGTTGAAAATAAGTTAAAAAACGGCCGCGAAAAAAGCAGCTGAAAGTCCGTCAGGGAGTGGAAAGGTCACCGCAGGGACAGCAAGAAAAGTGGAAATAGGGGAGGCTGCATTGCCCACGGCTGAAGAAATGACTAAGGTGATGGCCGCGGAACTCGAAAGGCAGTTCACAAAACACATGGAGGCGATGAGGAAGGAGATGGAGGCGGTATTGAAAGTGCTGTTGGAGGAGGCCATTGCCCCAGTGAGGGCGGCGGTACTGAGCATAGTGGCGGAGGTGCGGGGAACAAGGCGAGGCACTGAAGGAAGCGGAAGAGACATTATTGCAGCACAGTGATCAACTTACCTCGATGGGGAAGGAGATGCGGAAGACGATAGAGGTCAACAAAGGTCTGCGAGCCAAAATGGATGACATGGAAAACAGATCCAGGCGACAGAATCTGAGGACTGTCGGTCTGCCAGAAGGAGTGGAAGGCCCGAGGCCGACTGAGTATTTTGCCACGATGTTGGCGAAGCTATTGGGGGAGGGGGATGATCCCTCCTGATACGAACTGGATCGGGCTCATTGGTCGTGGAGGCCTGTACCAAAGGAGAGTGAGCCACCAAGAGTAGTGACTGTTTCCGTAGGTACAGTTTGAAGGAGAAGGTCCTGTGCTGGGCAAAGCAGAAGCGGGTGGTGCAGTGGGCTGGACCTGGTATACGCATATATCAGGACTACACGGTGGAGCTGGCGAGGAGGCGGGCTGCCTTCAGCCGGGTGAAGAAGGCAATGTACATCAGTAAGGTGCAGTGCGGCATAGTATACCCAGCTAAGTTGAGGGTGACCTACAAATCCAATGATTTTTATTTCGGGACGGCGGAAGCAGCGGAGGAAGTTTGGAAAGGCAGAAGGACTGTGGCTGAATTGAGAAATGGTCATGTACTGATGTAGCCTCATGTAACTGTATTTTTTCAGTGCGGCTGGTGTATGTGTTAAATGAGCCAATGTTGTTTCTACTTGGACAAGGGAAGAGATGGGACTTTCGCTTGCAATGATGGTTATTTGGGGCTTGGGTGTGTATGCAGGGTTTGAGTCCTAAAGGGGATTTCTTGGTTTTCCTGGGACCGGGCAAGGGGGAAAGAGACGTGGGCGGGGGCCTCCACGCTGGTCGGTTTAAGCTGGCCAGTGAACGGGAGTGAGGTGGGGGGAGGGGCTGCGGCCATCGGAGCCTAGCGGAACAGGTTCCGACGAGTCTAGCTGGGGTGGAAAGTTGGGGGGAAGGAATAGAGGTTGGGGGGAGGAGTTTTGTAAGAGGAAGTAGAGGGGAGGAGTCGGGAAGGGGGGGTTACAATTCATGGGTGTCATTTACGGTACTTCTTCGGGGTTTGGATGTCATTGAATGTTGCGGGGGTGGACTCTATAGGTCAATGGTGACAATAGGCGATGCCTGATTCCTTTTTCTTTTTTTTCCTTTGTTTGTCCCACTGTGGGGGGGTTTGTGTTATTTTCTGCTTATATTGTCAGGTGGGCCATTGTTTGGAGTGGTGGGAGGATGGGATCGTTGTTGTTGATAAGGGGATTGACTTTGTATTTGTTACCGTTTACTGCTTGTTGGTGGAGTGTAAATTCTGAAGAAAATGTGAAAATGGAGACTAAAAAATTATATGGAGACTAGAAACACTTTATTTAAATAAATAAGTCACCTGCTGGACAGGTGTCAGAATTTCTAAGCACCTGTTTCAATAGCCACGTTGTTAAAACTTTGGAAGACAGCTGGCTGCTTATTCTCTGAACTAGGAAATTACAGTAGAAAAAAAAAGCTATTTTTCTAATTACCTGAACATATGTTGGCTTTTCAATTGGAGATATCAATGCTAAGCCTATTTCCACGCTCATTCCTCATACCCTATTGTATTCTTTGTCTTTGTGCAAAGGATTATAGAATACAGACTGCTGCAGACACATATTAAATTAACAAATGAGCAAACTGACAATTGGAGAGGCAGTGGAGTAGTGTCATTGTCACTGGACTAGTAATCCAGAAAACCAAGGGGAGCCAGGTTCAAATCCCACCAGATTGGTATTCACCAGGTATGAGGGTGATCCTGCCCCACACCAATGCATCCTTCTGGGCATCAGAGCACCAAGTGAACATACCCCACTATAGGGTCAGCTAGCCATCTTTAGTGTCCCACCTTTCAGTCCACCCCCCTCCCCCCTCCCGCCGCCGCCCCATTCTGGACCCCCCTTCCTCACCCCAACATTCATCATGCCTCTTCATACCCCCTTCATGGCTCCACCCTTTGGCAGTGCCAACCTGGCACCCTGGCACTGCATTGACATCCTAGCAGTGCCAACCTGACATTTTGTTGGAACTACCATGGTGCCAGGGTGCCCACTGCCCTGCTCTGACCTCGCCCAATGGGGGGGGGGAGGGGGGGGGGGGGTGGACTCTAATGGCCTCCGAGACCCCCGGAGTGGCCATCCCACCTGGCAGAGATCAGTACTAATCAGCACCCAGGTGAGGCCTTGGCGCTGAGGCCATTGACTCCCGGAAACCGGAAGACTGTGGTCTCAACCTGCCTGTGGATATTTAGATTAGCCTCGTTTAGATTAGGCTCATTTTGAAGATGATTTTCCGGATCATGGCCAGCAAGAGTGTGAGCCAGACTGAACTGGGCGCTGTGGGTCATGTGACTCACACGTGGCCTGGTGCCCGACATGAAGCCCATTTTGGGCCTCTATTGCGATGCTCCCTGTGCAATGGGATCAGCGCAGGGTGCAACGCAGTGGGAAATCCATGCCCCATGTCTGTAAGTATCGGAGTGGATTCCATTATTTACCTTCAATAGACCCTAAAATAGCAAAGGAGGGAATGGTAATTGTAATGAACTCCAATTGGCTTTATTGGTTGGCCAATTGGAGTATGAGCCCCCTCAATGATAGCTCATTGAGGGGGCCCATATAAGCTCCTGTGTAGGCTTTGTGAGCAGTCTTAAGTTGACTGGACTGCTAGCAGCACTGTTTGTAGCTGCTCCTGTAATATTGTTATTGTAAATAAATATTGGTGTGGTGACGGAACTCCTGCCTCCCGTGGATTACTACAATAATCAATCAGTCTCCAAGTTTATTTTTTTCTACTATGACCACAATTTTCCATGTTGCAGAGGAACATTTGGAGAATAGCCCCATTTGGCCCATTTTGGCTCGCTGAGTCAGAACCATCAAGATTTGCGGCATGGGTGGCAGAATGCAAAACCTGTGTTTGGAGATTAAATACTTACTTAAGCAAAGAAAAACTTTTTTTAGAGCATTAATCTCTCTCTCATTGTCATGGAAGCTTCTAGATTATGAGATACTTGCGTGGATATTGTTGTCAGTCACTGAGACCCTTAATTATTTACGCTCTCACCTTTTCAGTAAATGTCAAAATCCAGTTAAGATACAGTAAAGCAATTTTAAAAACAATACAGCTAGTCAGGAGAGAGGAATATTAAAGATGGCCAGAATGTTTGACTGAATTTGCCTGACATTCCAGCTCACCCTACGCATTCTTTACATTCCTTTTATGGAGCAATGCTCTGTGGAGGTCTGTCATACTTACTCGTACATCTTGACAAGTAACTTCAGGGAGTACAGAAAGCAAACAGTTGCTATCGAGAAATGTCAATGCTTTCTTCAGGAGAAAGTACAGAAAATATGCCAGCTGCCGTGGAAATGTTATCTGATGCTTGTACAATGCCGATTCAAAATTTTTGTGGATAAAACCCTAGGGCGGAATTCTCAGTTCCTGAGGCTAAGTGCCAGAGTGAACAGAGAATCCGCGGGAGTTTCACGATGGGAAAATCAGCATGAACCCCTCACCGATTCTGGTCCCGGGCCACACATGCGCAGGGCTGACGGCCTGTACCGGTCACGCTGGAAACGTGGCGCTGGCCCTGTTGGAACGCTAACCCGCCCACCCCGACCCCCCCAGTCCACCACCTGCCCACCCCCTAACCACTCCCCCCAGCCCTAGCAGAAGCGCGCCGGCCAGCGGTATAGATCCCGGACGATTGTGGTGGTGCTGGATACTGCCCACAGCTGGCATTCCAGGTTCCTGACCGCCGGGACCACACGTGGCCCGCGCCGTCAGGAATCCAGCCAATTGGGCCGAGCATCGAGACTGGGCCGACTGATGACACGTCAACAGCATTGCGACTGCGTGCGGCATTATGATGCCGATTTGAAGCGGGCAGACCATTGCAGACTGGTGTCAAACTAGCACCAGCCCTGGATCCGGCGTTGGAAGCCATTGTCCACTCGATCGCCGTTCACTTGATCGCCGTTCCTGATTTCGGCATCGGGCTACGGAAAATCCAGCCCCTAATCGCTCCAAACCTTCCTCATAAGACAACCCACCCATTCCTGGAATTAGTCCAGTAAACCGTCTCTGAACTGCTTCCATGCATTTACATATTTCCTTAAGTAAGGAGACAAATACTGTATGTACTACTCCACTTGTGGTCTCACCAATGTCCTGGGCAATGAAGAATAACATCTCTACTTTTGTAATCAATTCCCCTCACAATGAGCAATAACATTCTATAAGCTTTCCCAATAGGTGGCACAGTAGCATAGTGGTTAGGACTGTTGCTTCACAGCTCCAGGTTCCCGACTTGGATCACTGTCTGTGCCGAGTCTGCACATTCTCCCCATGTCTGCGTGGGTTCACTTGAGTGTTTCAGTTTCCTCCCGCAAGTCCCGAAAGACATGCTTGTTAGGTGAATTGGACATTCTGGATTCTCCCTCAGTGCACCCGAACAGGCGCCGGAGTTTGGCCAACTCGGAGATTTTCACAGTAACTTCATTGCACTGTTAATGTAAGCATACTTGGGACACTAATAAAGATTATTATTCTTACCTGAAAACCAGTGTTTCGTGATTCATGACTGGGACACCTAGATCCTTCTGCATGTCAGAGCTCTGCAATATCTCACCATTTAAATAATAAGCTTTTTTCTTATTCTTCCTGTCAAAATGGACAATTTCACATATTGCCACATTATACTCCATTTGCTAGATTATTGGCCACTCACTTAACCTATTTATATCCTTTTGTAGCCTCCTTACGTCCTCTTAACAAATTACTTTTGTACCTGTCTTCGTGTCATCAGAAAATTGAGCAACCACACCATCAGTCCGTTCATCCAAGTAATTTATATAACTTGTAAAAAGTTGAGGCCATATCACAGGGGCAGCACGGTAGCATTGTGGATAGCTCAATCGCTTCACAGCTCCAGGGTCCCAGGTTCGATTCCGGCTTGGGTCACTGTCTGTGCGGAGTCTGCACATCATCCCCGTGTGTGCGTGGGTTTCCTCCGGGTACTCCGGTTTCCTCCCACAGTCCAAAGATGTGCAGATTAGGTGGATTGGCCATGCTAAATTGCCCTTAGTGTCCGAAATTGCCCTTAGTGTTGGGTGGGGTTACTGGGTTATGGGGATAGGGTGGAGGTGTTGACCTTGGGTAGGATGCTCTTTCCAAGAGCCGGTGCAGACTCGATGGGCCAAATGGCCTCCTTCGGCACTGTAAATTCTATAACACTCTATAACACTGATCCCTGTGGCATACCACTCATCACATTCTGCCAACACAAAAAAAAACATTTATGCCAACTGTTTCCTGTCAGCGAGCCAATCTTCAATCCATGCCAATATGTTACCTCTTACACTATGAGCTTTTATTTTACACATGTAACACCTTAAATGCTTTCTGAAAATCCAAGTACATTTAGAAAATATATTGTCTCATCCAGACTATTGTATCCAAATTTGAAAACCCTTCTCCAAGCATACTTCCGTGGAGAGGGACATTATTGAGGCGAAATGCCTGGATCCAATATCTTGGTTATAAAAATCTGGTTAAAACTTGTTTAAAGCATATGGATGGTAATATTCTCTGGTGGCTCCTATCCTTCAGCAAAAGTATTATCAGTTCTTTAGACCAATTTAACTGTCTGAGAGGCCTATCTTTCTCAACCTTATAAACAGTGAGGCTTGAAGTGAGTGAAAGGCTAGGAGTTTGGTGAGTCAGGGAATCATGAAAGAATATTAAGGGTCTTTCTAAAAAATCTAGTCTCGTCTGTTTTAGCATTTAACTGATATTTACTGTGTAAGTAAAGTAAGTTTCTTCCAGCCTTAGGCAGGAATAAACAAGCTCACTGGAGAACAGCAAGAAGTAGTTAATTAGCTAATTAATCTAATCTGGTTTCTGTAACAGCAACAAGAGCTGAGTTTCATAGTATACATACAAAAGTCTGAGTGCAGATTGCAGACAGAGTGCAGCATTAACTGAGTGAAAAGCTCAGAAGTTCTTTTTCTACCTTGGACACCTCCACTAATGATGCCGATGGCGTGCTCTCCACTGCAGTCACCACCCTAGCAGTTTTGGTCTCAGTGCCATGCTTTGCTGCCGACATCTTCTGTGCTTGTCACCTCTGAGGCTCCACCAATTGGCCATAGATCTGCTGGAGTGTCACTGACATCTCCCTCTGAATGTCCTGACCGCTCCCTATCATCTCTATCAGCTCCAGGAATACCGCTTCCATAGGCTCAGCATCAGGCTGGGCCACAGCTGGGTCCTGGGATCCAGCAGACCTCCAACTGTTGTCTCGCCTGGGGGGTTCCTGCCTCCACTTGATGTACATCAGCAGCTGTGTGGTGCTCACTAGATTGGGCCCCAGAAGCCTGACCACTAACATTTCCCACTGAGGTGCGTGTATCTGCGCTGGTGGAGGGTGGGGATGACAGTTGTATTGCCTTGATGGTGTCTTCTTTGGTGCACCCCTCCGAGGTGGTCTCCTGGGAAGCTGGAGAGGGGGCCATTCAGGGTGGGGGAAATGAACATGGGGTCATTGGGAGGGGTGGGTCAGTCAGTAAGGCAATAAGAACTCACGTTTCACAGGTCCTCCAGGTGGAGCTCCTCAGCCATCCCAGCCACCACCAGGGCCCATTCCTCAAAGGGGGTGATGTTTCTTAAGTCTGGCAACCCGCTGCCAGTCTGGGCCCTCTTCAAGCGATTATGGGAGAGCTTTTCCTGAGGAAACACAGAGAGGGCATCGTTAGCCGCACGCGTGATTCACAGTGATGGGAGGGGGTGTATGAAGGAAGGGTTGGGGGTTGATGGAGGGTTGGGCGTCGCATGGAGAGTTAGGTGGGCAATTGCTCACATGGGGGCGGAAAGTCTCAGGGTGAAGTCTACTTACTTGTGCTGCCCAGTGTAGGTTGTTGACCTTTTTCTGGCACTGGAGGCCAGTCCTTCTTGGCACACTCCTGGAGCTTACAACCACCATCACCTCAGCCCAGACCACACTGGCTGCCCTATGTCTGACCCTCGGGGGAACAGACATCTCGACATCCACTGTGTCGAGGAACTTCCCCAGGTCTGCATCCCTTTTTTTTTTAAATTTAGATTACCCAATTATTTTTTCCAATTAAGGGGCAACTTAGCGTGGCCAATCCACCTACTCTGTACATTTTTGGGTTGTGGGGGCGAAACACATGCAGACACAGGGAGAATGTGCAAACTCCACACGGACAGTGACCCAGAGCCGGGATCGAACCTGGGACCTCAGCGCCGTGAGGCGGTTGTGCTAACCACTAGGCCACCGTGCTGCCCTGGTCTGCATCCCTGAATCTTGGGGCCGGTCTCCTGGGTGCCATTGATACAACCTGGCTGGGGTTGGCTGAGCAAGTGCTGCTTAAGTGTTGCTTGACCTTGTTAGTGGAGGGCTGGTGAGCGTGGTACCGATGAATCAGCTGGTGAGCCTTCATTGGCGGCAAGCAGCCCATGGTGCCTCATTAAGTGGACCAGTTAATGTTGAATAGCATTGCCGGCCTCGCTGGGCCGACTACCGGGAAGCTCGCGGCAGTTCCTGCTCCCAAATCTTTCCGGAAAATCGCAGCCACAATCATTTTTTGGGTGAATTGCACCCACAGTCACAGAATAAGGGGAAGCCATTTAATACTGAGATACGAAGGAATCTTTCCACTCAGAGGGTGGTGAATCTTTATCTCAGAGGGCTGAGGAAGCTCAATCAATGAGCATGTTCAAGATAGAAATCAATAGATTTCTGGGGTGATATTCTCCCCTACCTGGCGGGGCGGGGGGTCCCGGCATAGCGGAGTGGCGCCAACCACTCCGGTGTTGGGCCTCCCCAAAGGTGCAGAATTCTCCGCACCTTTAGGGGCTAGGCCCGCGCCCGAGTGGCTCCCACTCTGCCGACTGGCGCCAAAACTGGCGCCAACGGTCTTTGGCGCTACGCCGATCGGCGTCAGGGCTGGCCGAAAGGTTTAGCTCACTGGGCTAAATCACTGGCTTTTAAAGCAGGCCAGCAGCACGGTTCGATTCCCGTACCAGCCTCCCCAGACAGGCGCCGGAATGTGGCGAGTAGGGGCTTTTCACAGTAACTTCATTGAAGCCTACTCATGACAATAACCGATTTTCATTTTCATTCATTTCTTGTACAGGCCCCTCCTTCCCTGGAAAACATTCCAATGATCCGAAAAACTGAAGCCCTCCCTCCTTTAGCCACGTGTTCAGCTGCACTATCTCCCTGTTCCTAGCCTCGCTAGCATGTGGCATGGGGAGTAATCCTGAGATTACTACCCGAGTGGTCCTCCTTTTTAATCTTCTACCAAACTCCCTAAATTGCCATTGCAGGGCCTCGCTACTCTTTCTACCGCTGTCATTCGTGCCAATGTGGACAATGACCTCTGTCTGATTTCCCTCCTGTTTTAGGATGCTTTGGACCCACTCAGAGACATCCAGAACCCTGGCACCAGGGAGGCAAACTATCATCCTGGAGTATCCTTCACGGACACAGAAGCGCCTATCTGTGCTGTGCCCCTGACTATTGAATCCCCTACCACTATTGTTTTGCTACGCTTGGTACCCCCATCTGTGCAGCAGGGCTAACCATGGTGCCTTCAATTTTGGCCACTGCTGCTGTCCCCTGATGGACCTTCCCACTCATCAGTATCAAAAACGGCATACTTTTTAGATAGGGGGATAGCCATAGGGGACCTCTGCACTGTCTGCCTACCCCGCCTGGCGGTCACTCATGTACCTTCCTGTACCTTGGGTGTGACCACATCTCTGTAGCTATTATCTTTAACAATTTCAGCTATTTGTGTGCTCCTCAGTGCTCCCAGCTGTTGCTCTAACCGATCCATGAGTTTGGTGAGCTTCTGCAACTTCCCACAGATGTCGTCCTCAGGGACACTTCAAACAAATCATGGCCGATCATTTACCCTATGCCATTTCCCCCCAGTATCTCCATATCCAGTGATATCATTAGTATTCAGGGCCGGAATCCTCCACCACCCGGGAATCGGCGGGAGCGGGAATCGCGCCGTGCCGGCCAGCGGGCTCCCCGCGCAGATCGGCGTGCCCGCTGCAGTGATTCTCCGGCCCACGATGGGCCGAAGTCCCGCCGCTATCAGGCCTCTCCTGCCAACGTGGTTTAAACCACCTCTGTGCCGGCAGGATTGGCGGCGCGAGCGGGCCCCCGGGGTCCTGGGGGGGGGGGGGGGAGGGCGCGGGGCGATCGGACACCGGGGGGTGCCCCCACGGTGACCTGGCCCGCGATCAGGGCCTACCGATCGGCGGGCGGGCCAGTGCTGTGGGGGAACTCTTTTTCTTCCGCCGCCGTCACGGCCTCCACCATGACGGAGGCAGAAGAGACCCCCTCCACCGCGCATGCGCCGTTGGTAACGTCAGCGGCCACTGACGCTCCAGCGCATGCGCGGACTCACGCCGACCGGCGAAGGCCTTTCAGCCAGCCCCGATGCCGTACTCTCTCCAAAGCCTCCACATCTTTCTGGTAGTGCGGTGACCAGAATTGGACACAGTATTGCAAACGTGGCCTAACCAACGTTCTATATGACTGTAATATAATTTGCAAACTTTTATACTCGATGCCCCGTCCGATGAAGGCAAGCATGCCATATGCTTTCTTTACCACCATTTCCACCTGTGCTGACACTTTTACAGATCTGTGGACTTGAATACCCAGATCTCTCTGTGTGTCCATGCTCCTGATGGTTCTGCCATTTATTTTATAACTCCCACCTGAACTGGAGGGCCTGGAACTCAGTGGGCCTGGAGGTCTGGAGTGCATCTGCTTCAGTGCGCAGAGTATAAGGTAAAACAGATGAACTTAGAGCCTTGATTCATGGCAGCTAATTATTCCGGGATATAGGTGTTTTAGGTGAGAGAGAGGGGAAGGTAAAAGAGGGGGGGAGTTGCAATACTGGCTAAAGAACATATTAATGCTGTAGAGGAAGAACACCTTGGAAGAATCAAGTAACGAGATACCGTGGGTATAACTCGTCGGTAGCACAGTGGCTATCACAGTTGATTCACAGCTCCAGGGTCCCAGGTTCGCTTCTCGGCTTGGGTCACTGTCCGTGTGGAGTCTGCATGTTCTCCCCATGTCTGCATGGGTTTCCTCTGGTTGCTCAGATTTCCTCCCACAGTCCAAAGATGTGCAGTTTAGGTGGATTGGTTATGCTACAATTGCCCTTAGGTGTCCAAAAAGGTTAAGTGGGGTTACCGAGTTACGGGATAGGGTGGAGGCTTAGGGTTCTCTTTCCAAGGGCCAGTGCAGACTCGATGGGCCGAATGGCCTCCTTCAGCACTGTCAGTTCTATGATTCTATGAACTCAGAAACAGGAAGGGGGCAGTCACTATGATAGGGGTGTACTACAGGCCTTCCAACAGCCCACGGGAAATTGAAGAACAGATATGTAAGCAGATTCTGGATAGATGTAGAAATAATAAGATTGTTGTAGTGTGAGACTTTAATTTCCTCATATTGACTGGAAATCCCTTCGGGCTAGGGTATGGATGGTGAGGAATTTGTTAAGTGTATCGAGGAAGGCTTTTTGGAACAATATGTGGATAGTCCAACTAGAGAGGGGCTACACTGGACCTAGTACGAGGGAACAAGCCCAGCCAGGTCATCAAACTTGTAGTGGGAGAACATGTAGCGAACAGTGACCACAATTCCGTAAGCTTTCGGATACTCATGGAAAAGGGCGAGTGTTGTCCTAGGGTTAAGGTGCTAAATTGGGGAAGACTAACTACAACCAGATTAGGCAGGATTTAGAGGCTATATTTTGGGAGAGGCTGTTTGAGGGTAAATCCACATTTGGCACATGGGAGTCTTTTAAGGAGCAGTTGATGGGAGTGCAGGATAGGCATGTGCCGAAGAAAAGAAAAGGCAAGATTCAGGAACCGTGGATGACCAGGGATATTGCGAGTCTAGTAAAAAAGCAAAAGGATGCATACATGAGGTCTAGGCAACTTAAAACAAATGATGCACTTAAAGAATAGAACATAGAACATAGAAAAATAGAACATAGAAAAATACAGCACAGAACAGGCCCTTCGGCCCACGATGTTGTGCCGAACCTTTGTTCAGGAAAACAGGGAAAGTAGAAGAGATCTCAAACAGAGAGTTGGGAGGGCAAAAAGGGGTCATGAAATGTCCTTGGTAGACAAGATTAAGGAGAATCCCAAGGCATATCAGGAACAGGAGGGTAGCTAGAGAAAGAGTTGGTCCACTCAAGGACAAAGGAGGGAAATTATGCGCAGAATCAAAGGAAGTAGGTGAGATACTTTTTAAAAATAAATTTAATGTACCCAATTCATTTTTTCTAATTAAGGGGAAATTTAGCATGTTCAATCCACCTACTCCTCAAAAAACTCAATTAAATTAGTGAGACATGACCTCCCTCACACAAAACCATGCTGTCTGCACATCTTCGGGTTGTGGGGGCGAAACCCACGCAAACATGGGGAGAATGTGCGAACTCCTCATGGACAGTGATCCAGAGCCGGGATCGAACCTGGGACCTCAGCGCCGTGAGACTGCAGTGCTACCACTGCGCCAACGTGCTGCCTTGTAGGTGAGATCCTTGATGAATATTTTGCATCCATATTCACAAAAGAGAGGGACACGTTGATTGGTGGTGTCTCAGAAGATTGTGTAAACACTTTAGAACAGGTCGTTATTATGAGGGAAGAGGTGTTAGGTATGTTAAAAAGCATTAACGTAGACAAATTCCCTGGGTCAGATGGCATCTATCCCAGATTCCTGAGGGAGACAAGAGATGAAATTGCTGGGCCTCTAACAGAGATCTTTGTTTCCTCGTTGGTCACAGGTGAAATTCCAGAGGATTGGAGGATAGCCAATGTTGTCCCATTATTTAAGAAGGGTAGCAAGAATAACCCAGATAATTTGTAGGCCAGTGAGCTTTACCTCAGTGATAGTGAAATTGGTAGAACAGGTTCTTAGAGATAGGATCTATGCACTAGTGGTGTTCGGCAGGGATCAGTACTGGGACCTCTGCTGTTTGTAATACATATTAATGACTTTGGAAGAAAACGTAACTGGTCTGATTAGCAAGTTTGCGAATGATACTAAGATTGCAGGAGTTGCGGATAGTGATGAAAAGTGTCAGAGAATACATCAGGATATAGATAGGCTGCAAAATTGGGCGGAGAAATGGCAGATGGAATTTAACCCGGACAAATGCGAGGTGATGTATTTTGGTAGATCTAATTCAGGTGGGAGCTATAAAATAAATGGCAGAACCATCAGGAGCATAGACACACAGAGAGCTGGGTATACAAGTCCACAGATCCTTAACAGTGTCAGCACAGGTGGAAATTGTGGTGATCGTAGTTCTGAGTAGATGCAATACAACTGAGCAAGCACTAGAGGGAGCACGGGAGAGCTATATATACACAGGGACAGGAAGTGACGACACACTTCACGGAAGGCAGAACTCGTAGCAGGACACAGACACACAAGCAGGCAGCATTGGAGGTAGCTGTAAGTTAAGCTCTGAAGAGAGAACAAATTCACAATAAAGCATCTTCTCCACATTTGAGACTACGAGCTTTATTAAGACACGAGGAACAACACATGGTACCAAGAGTGGCTTCAGACTCTTACTACAGGACAACTCAGCTGCAGATACAGAAAGAACAAAATGGCATGGAAATCTCCTACTGGACATTCGACTTGGGAAGACATCGCTAATTCGAGGATGTGGCTTGGATACCCACCTCAGCTGGACACGACTGGCAATGTAAGAAATGTCTGGAAAATGTTTAAACAATGGTTCGATTTATATATCATAGCTAATGATGTAGCAGCAGCCTCAGACTAAATTAAAATAGCAATGCTCATCACAGGACATGACGCTAGGAAAGTATATAATGAATTTAAATACTCAAAAGATGAAGACAGCAACAGCTTACAAACAATACTAAACAAATTTGAAGAGTACTGTAAGAAATTTGAACAGCACGGTATGCTCAAGAGGCCAAACTGCACAGAGACTGAGTGATGCAAAACTCTACAAAAAGGAAGGGTTCAGTCAAGAAATCGCGAGTGAAAAGTACAGATCAAAAGAAATAACTTGAATTTTTCACAAAGCCAAAATGCTGAAATCCAGTCCAGATCGAAAGGAAAAGGTAACTTACAACTTTTAGAAAGAAAAAACGCTGAAATCCACGATAAAATGGCGTCGGACCACATTTTGCAGTCTCAGGCAGACAAAGAACTACAAACTGCGTCTGCGCATGTGCAGGAAACAGAAGCCACGCATGCGCAGTTACAATCACTCGTTTTGCGTTCTGCGCATGTGCAAGCAGTGCATGCGCAGTTAAAAGAGGTTTGTGTTGCTGATCGTTATGCGCAGTCTAAAAATGGTTTGGTCGCGGATCGTTATACGCATGTGCAGGCCGCACATGCGCATTGGACACAAAACCGCACAGTAAGGGAAGGCCGATTTGCGCATGCGCAATTCATTCCTACGCATGACGTCACGAGCATCATGACGTCTCAGCATCCGGACCACGCCTACTTAAAAGGGAAATGCCCGAAAATTGAAAACAAAATACTTAAAGCGGTAAAACCAAACTTTCTTGCCTCAGAAGACAAAAAAAACGCCTGGACTTAAACCAGCAGTTAAAAATAACTCTCACAACACCCTGGAAAAAGCAGTCTGTACCACCCAAAGTGAAGAGAACAAAAAAGAATTCCGAAACAACAAAAGATGATTTGTTTTTCAAAGATTCCTACTCAGACATGGCTGAGTTATTCGGATATGCTGATCACAGCATCAGCGACACGGTCGCAAAGCTCAACACGAATCTACTCGTGGTAGATGAATCCAACACCATGGTGCCATGGCAGATCGTCGATACATTGGATGACGGCAATGCCCAAGACGAAGACGACGCCACACAGAGAGCACAGAAAGACTCCACAGAGCGAGCGATGACAGGCTCCACAGTGCGAGTGATGAAAGACTCCAAAAGGGAAGCAAGCAAACACTCCCTGGCGAACACCATGCATGAACAAGACCATGAAGGTCAACCCGCTGTATCTGAGCAACCGCAGGCAGACTATGAAAGTCTACCAAGCTTACATAAACAAAAAGAAGACAATGTACATCTACCCATTGCATGCAAAAACAGTGACAAGGTGATCACACTCGACGTACAGGATCACAGCGATCCTGACAGTTCTCAGCTTGTCTGTACAGAAGCACAGAGTAGGGCCACCCAAGAGTCCAGAGAGACCACGCCAACAGAAATTATGCAGATTTTGACTCCAGAAGAGGAGCACCAAGAGTCCCGTGAGACAACATCAACAGAAACCATGAAGATTTTGACTCCAGAAGAGGAGCGCCAAGAGTCCAGAGAGACCACGTCAAGTGAAATCATGCAGATTTTGACTCCGGAAGAGGAGCGCCAAGAGTCCAGAGAGACCACGTCAATTGTAGTCATGAAGATTTTGACTCCGGAAGAGGAGCACCAAGAGTCCAGAGAGACCGCGTCAAATGAAATCGCAAAGAATTTGACTCCAGAAGAGGAGCACCAAGAAACCAAAGACGACAAATCAAATCCACAACAAATGACTGATGTCAACAGCACCGATGCAACATCAGATCATTCTCACCATTCTCGAGACGAAACGTTCAATTACTCAAATTATCCACATGGGACACTCATTGAGCATAACAAGAAAAACAAAAGCCACAAGAGGCACAGCAGAAACGAGAACAACAACAGCAAGAACAAAAGCAACATGAAGCGCGACAAGGACAACAAAAATTGCAAGAAGCACTGCAGAAACAAGAACAACAGCACCAACAAAAACTACAAGCACAACAAAAAAACTACAAGAAGAACAACAAAGCCAACAAGAAGCATAACAAAGATAGCGCCAACAACAAAGACAGAAACGACAAAAACAGCAACAAGAACGGCAACGAAAACAACAAAGACAGGAACGACAGGAACAACAGCAATGAAACAACGATTTGTACAAAATGGTACAATTCTGCACATGAAGGACAATGCCACAGCACACTGCAAAAACAATGACAAGACTACAAACATGCTATGGGATGACAACGAATCGCACAAACTCACATCTGCTCCAGAACAAGCAAGCATACCAGCCTTCAAGGCAGATGAAATACTAAATCGATACCACAAGCACAGAAAAAAGTCTATGTCAGTCAACATCAGTGGTTCGACCATGCAAACACCTCGGGATGACGCATTGGTTACTTAAAATAAAAGGAACACCGACAACATTCACCACGTCAACAACAACAAAAGAAAAAACTCAGTGAACAAATTCATCAAGTATGGACTCATAAATGTTTCTATTGAGTGGACTCATAAATATAACTTGGCTTTGTAAAGTATGCAATAGCACCATCACTTGTATAGATACACATATCATAAGTAACTGTTTTGTACAATTTTCTTTAACGATGTACAGAAAATATGTAAAGAAAAAAGGGGGATGTGGTGATCGTAGATCTGAGTAGATGCAATGCAACTGAGCAAGCACTAGAGGGAGCATGGGAGAGCTATATATACACAGGGACAGGAAGTGACAACACACTTCACGGAAGGCAGAACTCGTAGCAGGACACAGACAGAAGCAGGCAGCATTGGAGGTAGCCGTAAGTTAAGCTCTGAAGAGAGAACAAATTCACAATAAAGCATCTTCTCCACATTTGAGACTACGAGCTTTATTAAGACATGAGGAACAACACAGAAATGGTGGTAAAGAAAGCATATGGTGTGTTTGCCTTCATCGGACGGGGCATCGAGTATAAAAGTTTGCAAATTATATTACAGTCATATAGAACATTGGCTAGGCCACATTTGCAATACTGTGTCCAATTCTGGTCACCGCACTACTAGATGGATGTGGAGGCTTTGGAGAGAGTACAGAAAAGGTTTACCAGGATGTTGCCTGGTATGGAGGGTATCTATGAGGAGAGATTGAATAAACTGGGACTGTTCTCCCTAGAAAGATGGGGCAACCTGATAGAAGTTTATGAAATTATGAGGGGTATAGATAGGGTGAACATTTGGAGGCTTTTTCCCACGGCGGAAATAACAAGGGGGCACAAGTTCAAGGTGAGGGTGGTGGAAGAGGTTCAGTGGAAATGTTTGGGGGGGGGGGGGTTTACAGAGGGTGGTGGCCTGGAATGCACTGCCATGTGAGGTGGTTGAGGCAGATACGTTAGTGACCTTTAAGACTTATCTAGATAGACACATAAACAGATAGGGTACAGAAGGATACAGGCATTTTGTCTAGATAGGACACATGATTGGCACAGGCTTGGAGGGCCAAAGGGCCGTTCCTGTGCTGTACTGGCTGTACTGTTCTTTGTTTTTATAATAATATAATAATCTTTATTGTCACAAGTAGGCTTACATTAACACTGCAATGAAGTTACTGTGAAAAGCCCCCATATTCCGGCGCCTGTTCGGGTTACACAGAGGGAAAATTCAGAATGTCCAAATGACCTAACAGTACATCTTTCAGGACTTGTGGGAGAAAACCGGAGCACCCGAAGGAAACCCACGCAGACACAGGGAGAATGTGCAGACTCCGCACAGACAGTGACCCAGCCGGGAATTGAACCCAGGACACAGGCGCTGTGAAGATCATAAGACCATAAGACATAGGAGCAGAATTAGGCCACTCGGCCCATCGAGTCTGCTCCGCCATTCAATCATGGCTGATATTTTCTCAGCCCCATTCTCCTGCCTTCTTCCCATAACCCCTGATCCCCTTATTAATCAAGAAGCAACAGTGTTACACACTGAGTTAACATGCCGCCTCTGTTCTTGATGGAGCAGGCTCACTGGGCTGAATGGCCTACTCCTACTTCCTATATTACATGAGAGTGATCATCCAAAGAGTACGCATGATCGAGAATAGTCCCAAAAAGGGGCAAGGATCATAAACCACTTCATGGTCACTGTTCCCCTGGGCTGCTGCAACTCCCATTTTCTGTACATTCCCAGATTTTGATTCACCATTCAGGTTGTATCTAATTCCTTGAAGTTCAACCCTATCACAAGACATAGTAATTCATGGCACATGTGATATCCTACGCAAATCCTTAATGCCTTGCATGGAGAGCTGTGATTTATTCCCAAACATGATCTATAGATTTTTTTTCACCTTCTGCATAAAACTCACCTGTAAATTTTATGCAAATACTTTGGATTTTACAGTACATTCACAAAGTACAAGCAATGAGCAGTTACATCTTTGATAAAAACAGATACATGTTAATGAATGTTATCTCACAATGCACAGCCTCTCAAATCTGGAGCTAGTAGGTGTGAAGCCACCTAGATTCAGACATTTTTGCTGTGCTTTTCCTTCTTTTTTCAGAAAAAAAGTTGTTTGGAAACTTTATTAATATTGTGACATGTTAGCAGAGGGGGCGGGGAGGGGGTTAGGTTAGCATAGATTAGGGGGTTAATTAATGGTGGGACCTGTTGGGGAGGGAGGTGGTATTTGTACTGTGTTTATATTTTCATGTGCATTGTTTATATTGCTGCTGTTAAAATGCCAAAAAAAATATTGTGACATGTTTTTGCTTTGGGAGATGTCAGCCCTTGAACAATTAGGAAGAGTTTTAAGTGGATTATGCCCAGCTAATTAGTGTCCACAAGTAAATTGTAACAGATGAATTACCTCTCAGGTCTGGGATTTAACAACCCCACAATATTCACATAAAATGCAAAACATAATTTTGACCAAAGGAAACAATCAACTGAAACACAAGGTAAACAGTTAATCCATTCAGACTCAATGGGCGCGATTCTCCGCAAATGCGGAGAGTCGTAAAGACTGCCGTGAAACCGGCCGTGTTTCACGGCAGCCTTAACGCCCATTCCCGGGACCCGATTCACCCCCCCGGTCGGGGCTAGCATCGCGGCCCTGGGAAGAATGCCACTGCGGGCTTAGCGAACGTTCGCTAAACCCGGCCGCCAAGACTCACGGCGGCTGACGCGCGCGATGACGTCAGCCGCACATGCGCGGGTTGGACGGCTCCAACCCGCGCATGCGCAGATGACGTCATCGTGCATTTGCGTCAGACCCGCGCATGCTTGGTCCATAATGCCCCTCAGCCACCCCGCGGACTGATCCTGCGGGGCGGCAGAGGGAGAAAGAGTGCGCGGGGTAAGTACCCGCTGCCCACGATCGGTGGGCACCGATCGCGGGCCCATGCCACCCTTGGCACGGCCGTGGTGCGGCCATGCCAATCGGTGGCATGGTTGTGCAGAACGGCACTTAGGCGCCGTTTTCACGAACTTGTATAGCAGGTGTATTCAAATTCGTGAAAACGGCCGTAAAGGCCTTGGAAATTGGCCCATCGGCCAGGGGAGAATCGCTGCTCGCCGTTTTTTTTACGGCGAGCAGCGATTCGTGTCGGGGGGCGGGCGTGGGGGGGGGGGGGTGGAGAATAGCGGGAGGACGTCGGATCAGCGTTGCCGTAAAAATTTGCGCCGCCCGCTATTCTCCGCCCCGTCGTGAGTGCGGAGAATCGCGCCCCATGTTAGACAGATTTTGGATGCCAAGAGAATAAAATGCTTTCTCTGGTCTATTTCATGGCTGGATTTTGATAAATACAATTCATTTCTTACTTTTGGGAATATAATTTAACTGATATTCATGCTACAACATACATGGATATTTGGCAAGCAAAACCATCATCAACAGGAAGTAAGATTTTCTAAACAGGAAATGAGTGCTCAACACAACATAAATATGTGGAGATCAAAAATGAAAGGTCTTCACTGGTGTATGAATAATTCATCAAGTTGAAGTTACCTCCTGCACACACTTCGAAACAGTATATATGCAGGAGAGAATTTTATCTTGAAAATACTATCACGCTATCCCTGCTGCCACCACTGCACATTCCACCCAGCCCCTCCTCCCCACACGCCCTGTGTTTCCTTCTATATAGTTTGCAGAGATTTTCTGTGTACAGGATGACATTTTTATCTTGGGACGATCGTATCCGGAGTGGATTTCTTAAAATTCACTGACCTTGACCGAGAGATTCAGGACATATTTGTTTCGGCCTTGGGATTTGTCCACATAACTGGTAATTTGCATTACCTATCCTAAATTGCTTCAGAATAAAAAGGTAAAAAGAGAAACATTTTTTTTGTATTGGATCTGTTTATTGTCACGTGTACAGAGGTACAGTGAAAAGTATTGTTCTACGAGCAACTCAAACAGATCGTGAAATGAAATGAAAATCGCTTATTGTCGCAAGTAGGGTTCAAATGAAGCTACTGTGAAAAGCCGCTCGTCGCCACATTCCGGCGCCTGTTCGGGGAGGCTGGTATGGGGATTGAACCATGCTGCTGGCCTGCCTTGATCTGCTTTCAAAGCCAGTGATTTAGCCCTGTACTAAACCAGTCCCTATTAGTACATGAAAATAAAATAAAATAAAAATAAAATACATAAAAGGGCAACACAAGGTCCACAATGTAAATACATAGACACCAGCATGGGTGAGTAAAATACAAGTTGGAAATGTTTCTAAAAACTAATTAAAAGCCAATTAAATAAAACAGTGTGCAGGGTTAGGCAATGTGTTGTACCTGCATGATGTGGGAACTGGTGGGCCCCAATGTGGTTCCTCCCGAACGCATCTGTAGCAAGTGTTGGTTGCTTGAGGAACTGCGGCTCAGAGTTGATGAACTGGAGTCTGAGCTTCGGACGCGAAGGTACATCAGGTTGAAGGAGGGTTTTGTTTTTATAAATGTTTTTTCTTGGGTTTTTGAACAAAGTATATTTACCGTTATGCACACAGAATAAGATGTATATATAGAAGAGGAGGGCACACACAAACATACAAAAAAAAGTAATAATAAAAAATAAATAAAAATAAAATAAAGTAACTGCTAAGGTATGCACCAGCTCAGCAGCAACAACTCTGTACAATTGGCAATATTATTTACAACACATAAGTAGGCATCTGTTTGTTGGGGGTGGGGGTGGGGGGGGGGGGGGGGAGACTTGGGAGGTAGATATACATTTGGGTGCTGGAGAAACAATCACAGTGGGCAATACTCGAATGGGTTTGGTGTTCGTGTTGTCACTTGCTTCTCTCAGACACGTTTCGCTGCCGTTGTCACCTCGCGCTCACCTCTGCTTCAGCTGTTCCTCCCATCTTTCGCTTGGATTCTCCTTGCTTTATGTTCCTGTAGATGCCAAGTTTGTTATCGTGTCCCGTGCTCTCCTTCCGGCTATCATTTCCCTGCCTCCCCCCCCCCCCCCACCTCCCTGGTTCTCCTCTATTGTTCCCCGTCTCTTCACTCTTCCTCCCCTTCCCCCTTCTGCCTCCTCCCCCCCCCCCCCCCCCCCCCCCTCCTGTGGATCGCCTTTCTTTCCTCTCAGGTTTAGTTGACCCCCCCTCCCGGTCTATCTCTCCCTCTCATGCCTTGGCTACTTTCCCCTGATTCTTGGCTACCTGGCTATTCTTCTGCTTGTTCGTTGGCCACAAACAGGTCCCAAAATAATTGGGTGAATGGTTCCCACGTTCTGTGGAAGCGTCGTCTGACCCTCGGATGGCGAATTTGATTTTCTCCATTTGGAGAGATTCTGAGAGGTCTGACAGCCAGTCTGCAGCTTTGGGTGGTGCTGCTGACCGCCAGTCGAACAGGATTCTACAGTGGGCGATCAGGGAGGCAAAGGCAAGGGTGTCTGCCCTCCTCCCCAGGAATAGATCTGGCTGGTCTGAAACCCCGAAGACCGCCACTTTCGGGCATGGCTCCACCCTCATCCCCGCCACTTTGGACACTGCCTCGAAGAAGGCTGTCCAGTACTCCACAAGTCTGGGGCAAGACCAGAATATGTGGACGGGGTTGGCCGGCCCTCCTTGGCACCGTTCACATCTATCCTCCACCTCCGGGAAGAACCTATTTTTTTTTCATAGAATTTACAGTGCAGAAGGAGGCCATTCGGCCCATCGAGTCTGCACCGGCTCCTGGAAAGAGCACCCTACCCAAGGTTAACACCTCTACCCTATCCCCATAGCCCAGTAACCCCACCCAACACTAATGACAATTTTGGACACTAAGGGCAATTTATCATGGCTAATCCACCTAACCTGCACATCTTTGGACTGTGGGAGGAAACCGGAGCACCCGGAGGAAACCCATGCACACACGGGGAGGATGTGCAGACTCCGCACAGACAGTGACCCAGGCCGGTATCGAACCTGGGACCCTGGATCTGTGAAGTGATTGTGCTATCCACAAGGCTACCGTGCTGCCCATATTCATACGGGTTCTTGTTAAGTGGGCTCCATGTACCACTTTTCGTTGCGTCAGGCTGAGCCTTGCGCATGTGGAGGTGGAGTTGCCTCTATGCAGTGCTTCGTTCAAGAGTCCCCACCCTATTTCAATCCCCAGGTCCTCCTCCCATTTCTTTCTTGTTGCGTCCAGTACGGTGTCGGCCCTTTCTACCAGTCGGTCATACATGTCGCTACAGTTTCCTTTATCTAGTATGCTTGCACCAGTAACTCTTCCAGTAATGTCTGTCACGTCGGTTGTGTGTACGTCCTTGTCTCCTTTCGTAGGAGGTTTTTGAGTTGAAGGTACCTTAGCTCGTTCCCCCTGGCTAGCTGAAATTTCTCTGTCAGTTCGTCCTGTGTTGCGATCCTGCCGTCCGTGTATAGGTCCCTGACTGTGTAACCATCTAAGATGGCCACCTTCAAAGGACCATGGGAATTATGGCCAACCCAGGACTCAGACAGATACAGAGTCTATGTGTATCTGAAACGCAGGTAACCAGACCTGATCGAAACCCCCGTTCGTTTGCATTTTAATCGCCCATTTACCCAGGACAATAGAACTCCAATCAAGAAACCGGTTCAGCCACAAACTGATTGGCGCCACTTCCTTTACTCAGAGAGCCCAACTGCCAAGGTCAATGACCGCTAAGGACCCACCCAGCCAACAAAACACCAGCCCCTTTATTGGCCGAAATCGAAGACAGTGATCAGAGCCCTGTTGAACCATTGGGTCCAAGGTTAAGGACCGCCCCAAAGAGTGCGAAATCCCAGAAGGATAAAAGAGAGCACAGCCATGTGTTCTGTCCCTTTTGGATCCGGCCTGTGCCAGCCTAACTGTAGCAGGAACAGCCAACCAAGTTCAAGACTAATGATCACTACCTGACAGATGAGCCCAGCAGAGACAGAGCCACTTTCTTCGAACCAGCCAAGTGAAATCAAGATAAAGGCCTTATCCATTTGCACAGTGCTGGTTGCCCTGAAGTTAAGTATAGGTTATTGTAGTTGATAGGTATAGTTTAACTCGTAGTAGATATTGTGTTTGCATGTCGAGGTAACTCTTGTGTATGTAAATAAATCATCTTTCGAACTAACTAACTGGTTGTGTGGTCATTTGATCAATATAAGGGAAGGCTTGTGGTTCACCAACATCATTATGATTAGCAACAGTATTGGCAACGCTGTTGGGATCGGAAAACAAGCAACAACTGTCAGTGTCCCTCCGTCCTATCCCCACTTTTTAAAGGTGGCGTCAGTTAGCATTGGTGTGAACCTATGGTTGTTGCAGATGGGAGCTTTATCTGACATTTTGGTCAGGCCAAATGGCTGCCGTAGTTGGCATCCCGTCTGTGGGTCACTGTCCGTGTGGAGTTTGCACATTCTCCCCGTGTTTGCGTGTGTTTCGGCCCCACAACCCAAAGATGTGCAGGCTAGGTGGATTGGCCACGCTAAATTTGCCCTTAATTGGAAAAAATGAATCGGGTACACTAAATTTATTTTTTAAAAAGATTGTGGCCTTGCTGATTGAGGACTGTTCTGGGGGTGATAGGGGAAGATCAGACGGGGCTCGTAAAGGGCAGACAACTGTCGGTGAATGTCAGGAGAGTACTGAACGTGATAATGATGCTCCCAAGAGGGACAGGATGTGAAGGTGGAGGTTGCTAAGGATACGGAGGTGGAGTGGGAATACCTGTCGTTAGGGTTAGGAAGGTTTGGTTTCGGGCAAGGGTTTGTGGACTGGGTCCGATTGTTGTATAGGGCGCGGTAATGAGCGTATGGACAAACCAGATGAGTTCGGGGTACTTTGGGCTGCACCTTTGGACAAGGCAGGGTGCCCACTGTCCCCGTTGCTTTTCGCCTTGGCAATCGAACCACTGGCAATAGCGCTAACAGGGTTAAGGAGTTGGCGAGGGATTTTGCCGGGGAAGGATTGAGCACAGGGTCTCGCTATATGTGGACAACCTGTTGCTTTATATTTCGGACGCCGCTGGGAGGCATCGGGGGAATTATGGGTATGTTGGAGGAGTTTGGCCTGTTTTCTGGATACAAGCTAAACATGGGGAAGAGTGAGTCTTCCCAATCGAGGCCAAGGGCAGAAGAGGAGGTTGGGTGAAATGCCGTTTAAAGTGGTCAGGGCGAGCTTCACAAATTGAATCTGATGCAATTGGTAGAACAGATAAGGAGGGATTTCAAGAGGTGGAATGTGCTGCCGCTATCATTGGTGGGGAGGGTGCAGACATGGAAATAGATGATGCCCGACTTTCGTCTCAAGGTCTTCCTTCAGGAAAGTTAATTTGTTGATCTCGGGGTTTGTGTGGGTAGGGAACACCCCACGGTTAAGAAGATGTTGTTGGAACAGGGGAAAGGGAAGTCGGGTAGGCTGGCCTTGGCAAATATAATGAATTATTATTGGGCAGCAAACATCGCTATGGTAAGGAAGTGGGTAGTGGGGGAGGGGTTGGCATGGGGACCAGATGCAGGTGGCCTCTTGCAGGGGAAAGAGTTCAGGGGCGTTGTTGACGGCGCCTCTGTCGTTCTCATCGGCCAAGTATTCCACGAGCCCTGTGGTGGTGGCGTCCCTGCCGGTGTGGGGACAGTGGCGAAAGCATTTGAGTTTAGAAGGTGCCTTGGTGTGGGCACCGATTTGCAGTCATCGTAGATTTCCACCGGGGCGGGGGGTTGAATGCAGGATTTCAGGGGTGGCAATGGGCAGGGATCGAGTGGTTTGGGGAACTGTTTGTGTTGGGCAGCTCTTCGAGTTTAGAGGAATTGGAGAAGGACTATGAGCTGCCCAGTTTGAATGGGTTCCATTACTTACAGCTACGGGTCTATATGAGGAAGCAGATGTCACCTTTTTCCGATCTGCTGCTCCTGGGACTACAGGATAAGGGGTGCCGAAAGAGAGTGTGGGTGAAGGCAAGAGATTTACAAAGAGTTAATGGACTGCGAGGGAGCCCGACGATTTTGGAGAGTTTCAAAGAGATTTCTTACCTTCTCGGTCCCCCTCGGCAGCCATGGTACACAGGCCCTGCTTGTAAATACTTGCACCAATTCACGTCAGCGTGATATCCACCTAAGAGGGGTGAAGCATTGCGAATGGGTGGAGCATGACATGTCCAACCCGCTAATAAAATTTAAATCCATGCAAATGTAATGTGGGTGTTCCTATGCCCTATGTGGACCCTACCCTTCCCCAACTTGATGCTCATTGTACAGTGACATATAGAGACACCCCAATGAGACCATTGAGTGCCAGCCCTTACACTATCTGTTACCAATCTATAAGCTGCAGATACCGCCCCTAACTGTGACTGCCATCTGCGGCCCAGTATTATGCCCCAACCACACCCCATCCCTCAATCCTCCAGACTGAAGTGAGTGAGGTGGTGGCAAGGGTCTGTGCACTTGTGACACTACTGACAATGGACTGATATGCTCTACCCCTCCCTGCATTGGGACAGTTTTTGCAAATTCAGCAAACTAAGCTGAAGCGGTGCTTTACTCAGCTCTCCACCTCACTCACTTTTGAGCTCCTGCCTTGGATCACTTCCCATTCTGGCCCCGAGGACGATCTCACCATCCCCCACCCAGTATGCCTGTGTGCTACCTTCCCCAGTGTTCTCCCCCACCCCAGACAGGTGGTTGCTCTCCAGCCCCTTCCCTTGCTTTGTCCTGTCTCCCCCCACCCTCCAGACAAGACTTTGTCCTTCAGCACATTTCAACCCCCACTCCCACTCCCCCACCTTACTGCTGGTCATGGTGCATAAAGCCTTGGCTCTGAAACTACCCTGAAATAGCTGTGCTGTTATCTGCATAGCCTGCCTCAGAGTTTGAGGGGCCGCAAACAATGCGCAATGTAAGGTAGGTGAACATATCTCAAACCGCAAGTGGTGTGGTTCGCCAGGTGCATGTATTTCTATCCGATCGCTGGTCTAATCAGATGCCAGTGTGGCCTTTTGATTCAGCGAGGGGACTGTGATCCAGATGTGATGCCTTCATGATGAGTATTCATTCATGATATTCCGATATTGTCCCCAACAGTGACAGCTCTGGCTTAATTGGTAGCACTCTTGCTTCTAATTCAAAAGCTTGTGGGTTCAAGTACCACTCTTCTGTGTTGTGGCCATGTTAATAATGTAGACAGAACATCTAGTTCTTTGACTAGTAATATAGTTTATTAACAAAGTGAGCACGTAGAAAGATAACTGACGAACTATCTTACAGATGGTAATGAATAATTGAACTATCATGGAACTACTTCTAATGTGACTGTCCTCTAGTATGACTTACTGCCAACTGCCCGATCTGTAGGGACACATGGTAGATCTCTATTGCCACCTGCTGGTCGGATGTCATACAGATAACTTTATATATTAATATGTATATGCATATCACCACATCAAGTACAGTACTGAGGTAGTTTAGCATTGTCAGAGATACCATTGAGAATAAAATTCTAAAGGGGGGGGGACAGGAGCTGAAGGACCTCGATGTATATGTGCATAGATCATTGAAGGTGGCAGGAGAAGTGGAGAGAGCAGTTAATAAAGCATATAATATTCTGTACTTTATTAATAGGGACATAGAGTTCAAGAGCAAGGAGGTTATGCCGAACTTATTCAAGGCACAGGTTAGACCTCAGCTGAAATATTGTGCACAGTTCTAGGTGGCGCACTATAGGAAGGATGTGAAAGCATTGGGAAGTGCAGAAGAGGTTTACAATAATTATTCCAGCAATGAGAAACTTCAGTTATGAGAATAGATTGGAGAGGTCGTGACTGTTCTCCTTGGAGAGAAGATGGCTAAGAGGAATTTTGACAGTGACGTTCAAAATCATGATGTGGCTGGACAGAAAGGTTAGGGAGAAACTGTTCCCTCTCATAAAAGGATCAAGAACAAGAGGGCACAGATTTAAGGTGGTTTGTAAAAGAAGCAAATGTGATGTGCAAAAAAACGTTTTCACACGTCTAGTGGTTTGGATCTTGTAATGAACTCCAATTGGCTTTATTGGTTGGCCAATTGGAGTATGAGCTCCCTCAATGATAGCTCATTGAGGGGGCCCATATAAGCACCTGTGTAGGCTTTGTCAGCCAGTTTTAAGTTGACTGGACTGCCAGCAGCACTGTTTGTAGCTGCTCCTGTAATATCGTTATTGTAAATAAATATTGGTGTGGTGACGGAACTCCTGCCTCCCGTGGATTACTACAGTGGCGACGAGGTAAACTATGAATTTTGCAGAGATCAGCTGCCGCACTCGGAGGGTAAGCCTTGCCATTTTAAAAATGCCGTTTTTTGGGAGGTTAGAGGCATTCGACCCGGCTATTGAGGACTGGTCCCAGTATGTGGAGAGAATGTGTTACTTCTTCCGGGCAAATGATATACTGACGGACGAAAGGAGATGGCTTATCCTGCTGTCGGCGTGCAGACCCTCCGCTTTCGCCATTATACGTAGTCTGACTTATCCCGATGCGCCGGACACGAAAACTTTCCAAGAAGTAACGGAATTGGTGAAAGAGCGCTATGACCCAAAACCACCCCTCATTTTGCGTAGGTACAGATTCTACACAGCGAAGTGGGAAGACAGGGAGTCAGCCACGAATTTCTTGACCCGCCTGAGAAGGCTGGCGGAAAAATGTGAGTTCGGCCCGATGCTAAATGAAATGCTTCGGGACCGGTTAGTGTGTGGTATAAACGACCTCACAATACAGAAACGCCTGTTGGCGGAAACGGACCTAGACTGCAGGCAGGCGTTACAGCTCACACTGTCCCTAGAAAAGGCAGCAAGTGGGGCGCAGGAACTACAGGGCACGCCAATGGAGGTAGATACCTGTGAGAGGGACTACCACAATGGGTCCTGCTACCAGATAGCCGCTCTCAGGAAAAACCTGAGGAATAGAGGGAAAAAGGAAACCCCAGAACTGCCCCCAAGTCTGCCAGGACTAACTGGAGACAGAGGGAAGTACCAGCTGAGGCTCCCCCAACAGAGAAGGACTGTTTCTGGCACCAGACAGAGTGGGGTAACAACGACAGAAACCCTAGAAGGAGGTGGCAAAAGAGGAATAGCAGGTGGGGATGCAGGGAAGTACACAACCTAGATGCCCCATCCTCCTCCGAAGGGGAACAATTATATAATATTACAACGAAGAAAGCAGAACCCATTAGGATTACCCCACGGGTGAACGGGCGGCCGACAATAATGGAAATAGACACGGGTGCGGCCGTATCAGTAATGGGAGTGACAGCATTTAGAAAAATCAAAGATGGACTCCAGCCACTAACCCTAACAAAAACATTGACGAAACTTAAAACCTACACGGGAAGTTCTAGGCACGACTCATGTACCTGTGGAATATGAGAAACAATTGCTCAGATTACCGTTGACGATGGTAGAGGGTTCCGGACCGAGCTTAATTGGACGGAACTGGCTGAAAGACCTAAAATTAGATTGGATGAAGATTTTCCAGAGTGGAAGGGGGCAGTTGAGTGGAGTACTCCAAAAATACCTGGAGGTCTTCCAGGAAGGTTTGGGGGAAATCATAGGCGCCAAAGTAACTTTGCACATGGACCCAGAAGCCCTTCCGAAATTTTGTAAGGCCAGGCCGGTACCTTTTGCACGAAGGAAGAAAGTAGATGACGAAATAGAAAGGTTACAGCACAACGGCATTATCAGACCAGTACAGTTCTCGGAATGGGCAGCGCCGGTGGTACCAATTTTGAAGCCAGACGGCTCAATACGTCTCTGTGGAGATTTCAAACAGACAGTAAACAAATATGCACTGCTGGACAAATACCCAATCCCGAAAATAGACGACCTATATGCCAAATTGGCAGGTGGGCTTTTGTTCACGAAACTAGACATGAGCCACGCCTACCTGCAGTTAAAACTGGACAAGGGCTCCCAGAAGTTCGCAACGATCAACACCCTGAAGGGCCTTTTTCATTATACTAGGCTACCTTTTGGAGTGTCATCAGCCTGTGCTATATTCCAGCGTACGATGGAAAATATTCTGCAGGGACTACCGCAGGTGGCGATTTATTTGGACGATGTCTTAATCACGGGTAGGACAAACAGGGAACACTTAAGGAACCTGGAGGAAGTGCTCAGGCATTTCGCAAAGGCAGGCATACGGCTAAAAAGGGAAAAATGTGTTTTTCTGGCCCCACAAGTGACGTACCTGGGATATAAAGTAGACGAGTCAGGCTTACATCCATTAGAAGACAGAGTAAGGGCAATAAGAGAAGCCCCAGCTCCCACCACGGTTCAGGAGTTACGATCATTTCTAGGGTTGGTAACCTATTATGGAAAATTTATTGAAAATAGGGCATCAATCCTAGAACCCCTCCACCAGCTACTAAAAAAGGGGCAAGAATGGAAATGGTCCACCCGCCAAAACCGAGCATTTAGGGACATTAAGGAACAGCTGTCATCCGAAAATGTCCTAGAGCATTATGACCCAAGGAAGGAATTGGTGGTCACTTGTGATGCATCCCCCTACGGGGTAGAAGCCGTCTTAGCCCATAGAGGAAGGAATGGGGAAGAACGGCCAATAGCCTATGCTTCGAGGACCTTGGCGATGGCTGAGAGGAAGTACGCCCAAATCGAGAAGGAAGGACTGGCGGTGATATTCGCAGTAAAGAAATTTCACCAGTATCTGTACGGGCAGAAATTCACCATAGTGACGGACCATAAGCCGTTATTAGGGTTATTAAAAGAAGACAAGTCAATACCCCCAATTGCATCAGCTAGAATCCAACACTGGACGTTGCTACTGGCAGCATATAGGTACGTTCTGGAGCACAGACCGGGAACGCGAGTAGCAAATGCAGATGCTTTGAGCAGACTTCCCCTCCCGGACACTCCACCGCAAATACCAAAAGTAGAGGAGACAGTAATGACTCTAAATTTTTTGGACACCCTACCAGTAGACGCACAACATATTCGGTTGTGGACGCAAAAAGACCCAGTTTTAGCCAGGATGAAGCATTTACTGCTAACAGGGGAACTGGAAAGACCAGTGGAGCCCCAGATGCACCCATACTGGAGCAGAAGGGACCAAATAACCGTAGAAGACGGTATCCTATTATGGGGAGCCCGGGTAATCGTCCCAGCTCAGGGCCGTCAGGCAATCTTAACTGAGTTACATCACAGACACCCAGGGGTGTCTAAAATGAAGATGCTAGCTCAAAGCTACGTTTGGTGGCCAGGTTTGGACACAGACATAGCAGCCTTGGTACGTCGGTGCCAGGAGTGCCAACAGGGGCAAAGAGTGCCACCAGTGGGGCCATTGCACCCGTGGGAATGGCCAGGCAGACCGTGGACCTGCCTGCATATTGACCACGCCGGCCTTTTCATGGGCTCAATGTTTTTGGTGATAGTGGACGCCCACTCCAAATGGTTGGACGTCCATCGGATAAACACGGCAAGCACAGCATCGACAATTGAAAAGCTCAGGGCCTCGTTTGCAACACATGGACTTCCGGAGGTATTGGTGTCAGACAACGGAACGGCATTCACAAGTGGGGAAGTTGGAAAATTCCTGAGGGAAAACGGAGTCCGTCACATCAAAACGGCCCCTTACCATCCAGCGACCAACGGCCTGGCAGAGAGAGCGGTCCAGACACTTAAAGCGGGACTTAAGAAGCAGCCGGCAGCGTCAATAGACACAAAGCTCTCCCGCTGGCTGTTTGATTACAGGACCACACCGCATTCCACAACGGGCATACTGCCAGCTGAACTCTTAATGGGAAGGCAGCTGCGAACGAGGCTGAGTCTCCTTTTCCCAAATTTAATGGGGAAAGTGGAGAAACAACAGGAGGCCCGACACAGGGGGCATGATAATAGTCGGCAGCAGAGGCATTTCCAGGTGGGGGCACCGGTTTGGATCAAGAATTATGGGAATGGACCAACATGTGTCAAAGGCACAGTAGAGTCCCAAACAGGGCCCATATCCTATGAGGTTTCAATAGGAGGTAAGGTGCTGAAGAAACACCTGGACCAAATAAGGGCAGTGGAACCACACCTGGAGGCAGGTGAAGCAGGACCGCCTCAAGCTGGGATAGCCCAGACAGAAAGGAAACCCACACCCCAGCCCCGAGCAATTTCTCCAGACCCCGTCATCCAGTCGTCCGAGTCGGAGATGGACACGTTTGATGAGGCCGCCGCAACACATCTCCCCGACGAGGAGAAAGAACAACTTCCAAGGAGGTCGTCAAGGAAAAGACGGGCACCTATAAGGTACACCCCGCCCACTTCGGAGAACGACCCAGCGGACGACACAGAGGTGACAGACCCAGACATGAGGAGCAGGAAGAAGCTCAGAGCAATGCCAGCTGGGAGGAATTCCTCGGACCTTGGGGGGGAGGGGTGTAATGAACTCCAATTGGCTTTATTGGTTGGCCAATTGGAGTATGAGCTCCCTCAATGATAGCTCATTGAGGGGGCCCATATAATCACCTGTGTAGGCTTTGTCAGCCAGTCTTAAGTTGACTGGACTGCTAGCAGCACTGTTTGTAGCTGCTCCTGTAATATCGTTATTGTAAATAAATATTGGTGTGGTGACGGAACTCCTGCCTCCCGTGGATTACTACAGATCTGGAACGCACTGCCTGGAAATGTGGTGAAGGCAGGTTCAATGGAGGCATTCAAGAGGGTATCAGATGAAGAATAGAAACAATATGCAGGGGTAAAGGGAGAAGGCATAGGAATGGCACTATGTCATGATGCTTGTTTAGAGAACTGCTGCAGACACGATGACCCAAATGGCCTTCTTCTGCACTGCAACAATTCTGTGATAGCACAGTGGGAAACATGTGCCACCATTGAAGTCTCAAGTTGACGATCACAATTTGTTTTCACACCAACCTAAAGCAGATTTTTTACACTCCCATGATTTGGGCCTCAGAAAAGTTATGGTGCAAGAAGTGGCCCTTCAACCCATCAGTGCTGGCAAAAATAAAAGAGAAAATAACCGAGCCACTCATTTTAATCCCATTTTCCAGCACCCGGTCCACAACCTGGCAGGTTACAGCACTTCAGTTGCAGATCCAGGTAACTTTTAAATGAGTTGAGCAATATAGCCCCAAACACAAAATTAAGCAGTGAATTCCAAACACCCACACCCTCTGGGTGAAAGGTTTTTCCTCATGACCCCTCAAATTGTTCTACCAACTCCCTTCAATCTATTCCCCCTGGTAATCTACTCCTCTAGGGAAAAAATACCCTGTCTAGACCGACCCATCACAATTTTGTACACCTCAATTAGATCACCCTTTAACTTCCTCTATTCTAAGGAAAACAACCGTAGCTTATCCAATCTCTCCTCGTTGCTGCAATTTTCAAGCCCTGGCAACATTCTTGTAAATCTCCTCTGTACTTTCTCCTGACCAATTCTGTCCTTCCTGCAATGTGGTGACCAGAACTGTACACAAAACTCCAGCTGTGGACTAACCAGTCTTTTAAACAGTTCCATCATTACACCCGTGTTTATATTTAATACCTCATCTAATAAAATAAAACATTCATATGCTTTCTTGACCTCCTTGCCCACCTGTCTTGCCACCTTCAAGGACCAGTGGACATGCATTCCCTTCCCATCCACCATTATGTCTGCTGTTGACGGGACCAGAAAAACCGGCCCATAGTGATGTGATAGACAATATTATGGCACCCTGGATAAGTGCGCAGTCAATTTCAGCCTCACATGCTGAGTCGCACGCAAGTTTATTAACCAATAATTCTTACAAAAATTCCCAGTGTCCTTGGCCCTTGGTTGCCCAATAATTATAGTCACCAGGTTTAGAAGTAGAAACACAATTACTGTTTGTTTATAACATGAACAATGATGAAATATGCAGTAAAGGCAACTGAATAAAAACAAACTAACCTACTACCCCTCTTTAACTGTCCCACCCTCTACCCTCGTACACAAGACAGAAAAATGCAAAATAATAAAAATAATACAGTTGAAAGAAAAGAGTCTGTGCTTCAAATGGTGCTTCTTCAGCACACTTTCCTCACTCACTGATTAAAGTCCTTGGTTTACAGTTGGTAATGGTCTTCTCTACAGAGTTATTCATTCAGTAAAATACTTACAGGTAGCGAGCCTTCTGGAGAGTCACTTCAGTGATTATCAAACTGGGCTTTCACCTTGTGGTCCACACCCAGGCCTATTTCTTTATTGAGTCACTTTGGGCTGGATTCTCCGCCGTCGGGATGCCCAGTTTTGCCAGCAGCATGGGGGTTTCCCGACAGCGTGGGGCTGCCCCACGATTGAGCAGCTGGCGAAACGAAGCATCCCGCTGGCGTGCTGAACCAGAAATCTGGCGTGGCAGGATGGAGAAATCATGCTTCCATCTAATGGTTTGACTTCAGGCCTCTGCAGCCTTCAAAGAACAATACTCCAAGTTGTTGAAGAGCGGGTCAGCCCTCACAGTTGTCTTCTTTCATAAAAAATAATTTTTGGAGCATGTTTTGTGAAGTACAAAACAAGAAAACCCAACCAAGAACGATACCACCCACAGCCCCCCCCCCCTCTCAGAACCCTCCAATCCCCAACAACTGACAGTCATGAGCGCTTTAAAATATAAAATAAATGGATGCCAACCTCTCAATTACACCCCTTATGGTGTACTTAATTTTCTCGAGATCTAGAAATTCCATAAGATCCCCCAGCCATACTGAGTCATTGGGTGGAGAAGCTGACCTCCAGCTCAACAGAACCTGCCTGCAAGCGATCAGCGAGGCTAAGGCTAATATACATCTGCCCCCATACCAGCTCCTGCAGGTCTGACACCCCAAATGTAGCCTGTAAGGCTACATTCGATTTGCAGAATCATTGACATGATGCTGAAGAAGGCGACCCAATGCATCACAAGCTCAGAACATGACCAGAACAATATGTACATGTTTCGCCATGCCCCTCCCACAGCGCTCACACTTATCCTCCATTCCCTCAAATAGCCAACTCATCCTACACCTTGTTAAATGCGCCAGTGTACCAACTTTAACTGTATCATCCCAAATCTCACGCATGATGAAGTGGTGTTCATCCTTCGCAGAGTTTCACACCACACCCCACCTCCAATTCCACCCAAATTCCTCCTCCCACTTGGCCTTAATCCCCCCCAGGGATGCAGTATCCTGCAGTAGGATCCTTCCATAAATATTCACAGTTGCCTTCTGAGGAGAGTGCAGCTGGACCTTTCGGGAGAGAATTAATTAGAACCCTCCATCCAAGCTGCAGAATCAAAAGTGAAACCAAACTTGAACTTCATGACTCTGATAACATTCCAGTGGGATCAGATCCAATCACCGCCTGTTACCAGGCAGCGCGAAGCCTTTTGGTTCCAGCTATTGGCCACCAGCTAAATCAATCAAACCAAGTCATCCCTGACACTGGCCAATCGATAATCATCAGTCTAAATCAGTGCAGCCTTTTGGGTCCTGCTGTGTGAATTAAAGGTGCAGGTTGCTTACAGACTGCTTTGCCTTGAAGTCACAGGTCCATTAAACATCCATGGATCAAAAATGTAATGGCAAAAATAAAAAGGGGAAATAAGGGAATAAACAGGGAATAAACAGGAACACACAGGAAGGACACTTAAAACAAGGGGCGCAATTCTCCCAACGGGAGACTAAGTGCCGACGCCGGAGTGAAAAATGGAGTGTTTCACGCATCAAAGCGGCGCCGCATAAATGACGCGGCTGGCGGCGCTTAAATGGCGTCACCTGCGCATGCGCAGGTTGGCCGACGCCAACCCGCGCATGCGCGGTTGCCGTCCTCCCTGCGCCCCCCCCACCCCCACAGGCCGCACACGCAGCGTTCGCGCGCTGTTCACGCCGGCAGTGACCAGGTGTGGTTGGCGCAGGCGTGAACCCGTTAGATTGGGCATGCCGCTCGGCCCATGCGGGCCGGAGAATCGCCGCTCGCTTGTTAGAAACGGTGAGCGGCGATTCTCCGAGCAGCCTGTCGTGAAACGCGGCACACCGTTTTTTGGGGGGGGGGGGGGGAGAATCGCGTGCGGGTGCCAAGGCGGTGTGGCGGGAATCGCCCGGCACTCCCGCGATTCTCCCACCCAGCGTGGGGGTCGGAGAATCGTGCCCAAGGTTTCTGGCCAGTTTAATCTGTTCTTTTTCATCTGCTACATTGAGGCCTTAGACATGATGTTGGATTGATATCATACAGTGAATTAATTATCCATCAAGCTTCACAAAGAATCATTTCCAAAAAGAGTTTTTAATCTGAGGTTTTGCCAAAGCAGATGAAGTCCTTCTTTCCACAGAGCCCGCCCAAACATATTTGGTATGCAGCTTTATATTGGCTTTCTTTCTGCTTTTATTTGCTTATGTGAGAAAAGCTTATTCTTTCCTTTTATTGTTATATACATAGCCTCTTAGGTTATTATTTCAAATGTGATGATTATTATTCTTATTCTTATTGTTTACATAAAAAAGCAACAAAAATTGGATTGAACTGTAATACCAAAGTTAATTCGCTGAGGTTACATATTTCTGTCCAATTGGGTGAGGGCAAGTAATGAATGTTTGTTCAGTTAAGGCAGTAAAGATTTCAAAAAAAAATAATTACCACAATTGCAATAAATGAAGCATTTTGTTTTGTAAGGAATTAATTTATTCAGTATCTTTCACATCAGCAGCCCAGTTGACAATATATCCCAGGGAAATTAAGGATTGAAAATTAAGTAAATGTAAAATGTAAATACTCTTTGTTGTGACAAGTAGGCTTTCATTAACACTGCAATGAAGTTACCGTGAAAATCCCCTAGTCACCACATTCCGGCGCCTGTTCAGGTACACAGAGGGAGAATTCATAATTCTCAGCTGGTACGGGAATTGAACCCGCGCTGCTGGCCTTATTCTGCATCACAAACCAGCTGTCCAGCCCACTGAGCTATGGGCATTCTATTCTGCCATGTTACTGCTTAGGTGACAAAGTTGAACATTATCCTTGTTACTTCAGGATTTCAAACATTATCCATTTTCATCTTTCAAAATCATCACCTCATCGCAAAACAGGAGTATATTAATAATGAGTATATTCAATTAAATTACTTATAACTCATATTTTAAGGTTCATACTAACTGAATGAATTAAAGCTGTAGTTAATAAATGCATATTTGCTATTTGTTCTGTTAAATATGAATTTCAATAAGTATTATGAATTCTTCCACAATCTCTTTTTAATAGTGACATAACTATATGTCAATACATGTTAACTAATATTAGTCAACTGAGCATTCAGGAGTTAATGAATATGGAATTTCTGGCAATACATTTTTATGTCATTGGAAATGTGTTATGATCCAGCTTGCTTAATTTATTGAACATTAAAATAAGTGTTTAAGCTCCCAGATTTGATGATCCAGAAAAATAAATAATCGCTTGCCTCAATGAACACATTGCAAATAAATAATTAATCCCATGCTCTATATAAACAGCTTTAACAGTCAGAATTTATTATAGGTGATCTCAAATCATTTGGTATGAAGAAGAATTGTTGGATTTCAGTATTCCTTTTGAAGAGATCTTTTTATCTATCCCAAGTTTCCACCTTGTCTATCCGCTTCATAAACTCTCAGTGCCTCATTTCCATTTATTTTTATTGCAGAAAAGAATGACTATATATGAACACCGCCAAATCTGATAATATAACTTCATACGAAAGGTAATAAATCAATTGTAAGCAGAAAACGATAATTCATTTGATAGCATCTTCCAAACTCGTGACTTCTACCACATCGAAGAACAAGATACATGGGAATGTCACCAATTGCAAGTTCCCCTCCAAACAACACACCATCCTGACATGGAACTAGACTGTTGTTCCTTCATGGTCGCCGGATCAAAATCCTGGAACTCACTTCTTTACAGCATTGCGGGTATACATGCAAAGGTTGAAGAAGATGGCGTACCACCATTATTTCATGGGAAATTAGGGATAGGCAACAAATGCTGGCCAATGCAGCAACATTCACAATCCAAGAAAGAATAAAGACAAAAAAATCGAATGTATCCTTGCTCCAGACACATTCTACTGTATTCCCAACAGAAAAGCTAGAAAATGTTTACCCTGTGAGAATCATAAATTCTATAGATTATTAAATGATAATTATTGGATGGAATTTTAAGAGGGCCAGTTGATTCACTGGCATCATTTTAGTTATAGAATTTACAGTGCAGAAGGAGGCCATTCGGCCCATCAGGTCTGCACCGGCTCTTGGAAAGAGCACCCTACCCAAGGTCAACACCTCCACCCTATCCCTATAACCCAGTAACGCCACCCAACACTAAGGGCAATTTTGGACACTAAGGGCAATTTATCATGGCCAATCCACCTAACTTGCACATCTTTGGACTGTGGGAGAAAACCAGAGCACCCGGAGGAAACCCATGCACACACGGGGAGGATGTGCAGACTCCGCACAGACAGTGACCCAAGCCGGAATCGAACCTGGGACCTTGGAGCTGTGAAGCAATTACGCTATCCACAATGCTACCGTGCTGCCCACAGTTGGTAATATTGTGTTTGTGTTTCTGCTCTGAGGCATATTAATCCCTCATGAGTTGGTTAATGTTACTCATAACTGGCAGCATTGCAACCTATCTGTAACAAAAGCTTTGTACCTTTTTCCTGCTTTGCCTATACAAGAAAGCAGGAAAAGGGGGCACCATGACCTGTTTACATGCATGGTAAATCATACACATATATGGGCGGCACGGTAGCACAGTGGTTAGCACTGTCGCTTCACAGCGGCAGGGTCCCAGGTTCAATTCCCGGCTTAGGTCACTGTCTGTTCAGAGTCTGCACGTTCTTCCTGTGTCTGCGTGTGTTTCCTTCGGGTGCTCCGGTTTCATCCCACGAGTCCTGAAAGACATGCTGTTAGGTAATTTGGACATTCTGATTTCTCCCCGTGTACCCGAACAGGCGCCGGAATGTGGCAACTAGGGGCTTTTCACAGTAACTTCATTGCAGTGTTAACGTAAGTCTACTTGTGACACTAATGAAGATTATTATTATACATCCAAAACATTGCCCCTGTATACCTTCCCATTAGACATTTGCTTCCAAAACTGATACTTCCAAATTATGAAATGGGATCGCACTGATCAGCCATCATATATATATACAGCAATAAATAGATTTTATTGGCAAAAGAATAATGAAGTGATCCCATAAAATGGCTCAAATTCATTGATTGCAATCGAGGAAACTCTTTCTGTTCCAACTAATACATATAAAATATTGTTCATTTGGAGAATTCCAGAATAATTCAAACCTACACTTATGTTACTTCGCCCCAATAACCCATCTGGAATGCTACCTACTGATGAGAATTAGCTGAGATTTCTGTTATCATTTTATTCTTGTATCCAGGCTATTTTTTTCATACATTTATAATAACATTTATCAACATAAAACTAGACTTACATTACTTAAGCATATCAATTCTCTTTCCTGGATATTTGCAGAATTGTGGAGACTCTGTAGAACTTCCAAAATGTCAGATGGGACGTAGATGTAGACGACCAACCCCTTTTTCTGACTGATCTAATTTTTGCCAGTCGGATAAAGTAAAACTCATTGCTGAGTTCAAACTGACTCCAATTTAGCTGCTGTAAGGGACTTCATCCACAATGAGAAAGTTATGAATTGATGGAATAAATGTAAGAGCTGTTGAAGGGCAGTTAAGCTTCCTATAACTGACATGATCTGAAATTACCTAAATCCATAGCCCGTTAAAAATAAAAAAAACAGGCTGCAGGCGTCAGTGAGAGTTTAAAAAAATCTCTGTTCTGGCTGTTTGTTGTTATTTCCCACAGGGCGCGTTATAGATTCTAGACTGATTTCTAAACACTACAATTACCTCAGCAGAGGTTTCTGAGTTCAGGTCGATTGAGAGCTTAATGGGTTCTTAAAAGGTTAGCTGTCTTTGAGTAGAGGTTTGTATTTATAAAAAGTTATACACATGCGGTTTTAAAAAAAGCTTTGAATGGCTTTCATGAATTAGTTTATTCAACTATCGAGTCTGCATAGAGAAATCTGTGTTAGATTTTTAGAATTTTATTTTAGTTAATCTCCCCATGGCTGCTGAGGCCTGCCCAGGTTCGATAATGGGTGAATTGACTTATATTGGCATGGGGTTAAAGGGCCCATGGGGTGTGTTTTGGAAATTACTTGGCATGAATTGACATGGAAGCTGCAAAGGCCTGGTGAAGGGGTAGTTAGGGCGTTTCAGGGATAGGAGCTGGAGGACCTGAAATCTTGTAACACAATCAGGACAAAGCCCCGAGGACTAAGGCAGCCCTTCTGAACAGCCCACCTTGGCACTTGTTTACCCTCATGATCGGCTCTGCTCTCTTTCCGGGATGGGTGGCCTTGACTCTATCCTTCACCTGTGCCCAGACCCCCGTACTGCTCCCCCTAATTCATACAGGGCCTTTTCTCTGAACTTGGATCTTTCCGAACTCAAGCTACCCGCCTTGGTAACAAAAGTCAGGGTGCTGGATTCTCTGATTTTGAGGCTATGTACGGAGGTTCTGTGGTACAATTTGGCCAGGATTTTTGAAGGAAGAGGATAGATCAGGATTCCATCTGACCCAGATTCTAATACATGGCAAAGAAGAAAGACAGAATTACTTTGGCTATAATGGCCCCCTTCAATCTCTTGACACTCATTGTCTGTACCAGCACAACAGAGACATAATGAAAGGCCATAGTTTCCAATGGAACCAGGCTCACCTTCATTTTCAGAGCACTCACCCGCCAGACTCAAAGGCCAAAGCCAAGGAAATACACAAATTGATCAACGCTTCTTCACTTGTTAAAACCTAATCGAAAGTTATCTCGTGCCTGAAAGCAAGATTGTAAATCTTGTGACATGAGGCAAGCAAAGAGAGAACGCAGGGCTCTTGCTGGATCTCCATTAAACACCACCCGTTAACTGTGTCTCTCACCATAGATGCTGCCTGGCCTGAGTATTTCCAGCATTTTCTGATTTTCTTTTGATTTGACAAACCTGTCCACATGCAGGTAAAATCTTCATCAATACAGATGGGGGGGGGGGGGGGGGGGGGGGGGGGAGTAATATGGTTATCAAGAACCTCCAGAAAACAGCATCCGTAAAACCCTTGAATTAAAAAAACCCCGCACAACCAGAAAAAACAAATGAGACTGCAGAGATTGTGTGTGCGTGGAGTCTTATTCCTTTTTATTGGTTGAGTGGTTTTATTCTCTCCCATTCTCTAACCGTGTCAAAACCTTCCAGGCTATTTTTAAACACTGAATACGGATTCCACTTAACATCAGAATTTTATCAATTCACAAAACATTCCAATTACTGAACACAAGGCAAACTTCCTGAGTGCAAACATGTGTAATATTGCAACTGTGCAGTGAGTACCTGAAAGCTGCATGCAGACATGGCAGAGTCTAAGAAGCGCCTGAGATTGGAATGCTCAGCGTGCTCCAACGTTCCACCACCATATTCCAGAACACAAATGCAAGCCTCGCGCACCCCATGCGTTCAGCTTCTCGTCCAATCAGAGCGGAAACAGCCAAAAGAACAGGACGGCTGCAACTGCTTCTGAAGGACCATGAACTGCAAATTCCAAATATATTGTTTTTATAAATTTAGCGTTCCCAATTCATTTTTTTTTTCAATTAAGGGCAATTTAGCGTGTTTAATCCACCTACCTTGCACATCTTTGGGTTGTGGGGGTGAAACCCACGCAAACACAGGGGGAGTGCGCAAACTCCACACAGACAGTGACCCAGGGCCGGAATCGAACCTGGGACCTCGGTGCCGTGAGGCAACAGGGCTAACTCACTGCGCCACCGTGCTGCCCTGCAAATTCCAAATATAAATGTTGGGCATGATTTAACAGCTGCATTGAACCTGGTGTAGATCCGTGCACACAGATTAAATCATGAGAGAGGCCCAAATCAGGATCCGTGCTGGGCGCGATCGGTTCACGATCTAACCAACCCGTTCACGTTGGCAGGTTCTGGAACCCGCCTCGACATGGAAAGACACCAATTGTCACCAATTAAGGGCAATCTCCAGCTCATTAACGAGATGGACACCCTATCTAATGGCCTCCCGGGAACTAACCAGTTCCCCAGTGAGAGGACATAAGCGCCATTTAACACTCCTTTTTAATATTGGGACCCCAGCACAATCGCTGCTGAGTGGATTGGGGGAGGTAAGCAGCCATCTTCACTTTCTGGCATGCAGCCCGGGGTACTGAGGCTACTGCCACAGTGCTCGGGGGGGGGGGGGGGGGGGGGGGGGGGGGCTGGTCAGTGGCTGGGCGCCATGGTACAGGAATTGCCCCTGGGCGGGGGGATAAGGGTCTCAGCGCCTTAAGGTCCCACAGGCCATCCCCGAATTGTGTATACCCATAACAGGGGCAACTACAGATGCTGCACGTTCTCCCAGTGTCTGCATGGGTTTCCTCCGGGTGCTCCGGTTTCCTCCCACAAGTCCCGAAAGACGTGCTTGTTAGATGAATCGGGCATTCTGAATTCTCCCTCTGTGTACCAGGTTGATGACATCTTCGACTAGCATATGTAAATTTGATCTCTGAACTACAAAAATAATATTAAAACACTGGATAAAGTCATGAAAAGATTTACAAGGATGCTACCAGAAGTAAATAGGGACCAACTAATAGGAAAGGCTGAGCTGGCTGGGACTGGGCTCTCTGGAAATGAGGAAACAAATAAGAGACCAGTCTGAGGTTTTTAAACGTATGAAGGGGTTTCATGGGGTCGATGTGGAGGAACTATCTTAAGTCATGAATTGCACAGCAGTCATTTTCAGGCAAACATGAGGCACTCTTGGGTTGAATATTGCCTGCTGTGTATACATGTTCACTCCATGGTGGGACACCATTGCTTACCCATTTGTTTAGGACTGTTGGAGTCATCCAAGGTGCTTACCTGAAACTAGTGTCAGGCCTGTTTACTATCTTCAATTGGTATCATGGAGCCTGCCACAAAAAGGCAAATAAAAAACATACTTTCATAAATGTGAAGCCAGCAGGTGGTCACCACATGTCCTTCTTCCAATCTCGCTCTCAACACTGAATTCAATGGATCATCGCTATTCTGGTCTGGCGTACTCTCTCTTGTGGCGTGAAATAATTACAATATAGCCACTGAAAGATCAAATAAAGAATTTAGCAAGAGTTTCTTTACAGATAGGATGGTGAGAATACAGAATTCAGTATGACATGGTGTGTTTTAATTGCCCATCCCTAATTGCCCTTGAGGGGAAGTTAAGAGTCAACCATATTGCTGTGGGTCTGGAGTCACATGTAGGCCAGACCAAGTAAGGATGGTAGATTTCCTTCCCTAAAGGACAGTTAGTGAACCAGATGGGTTTTTATGACGATCAACAATGGTTTCTTGGTTACCATTAGACTTTTAATTCAAGATTTTTTATTGACTTCAAATCTCATCATCTGCAGTGGCGGGATTTTAACCTGGGTCCCCGGAGCATTACTCTGGGTCTCTGATTTACTTGTCCAGTGACAATACCACTACGACACCACCTCCCGATATGGTTGCAGCAGATAGTAGTGATGCACTTAAGTGGATGGGAATAGAGAGATTCTGGGATAGAGTGGAAAGAGATAATTAGAGTGGGAGGAGGTTTGTGCAAAGTATAAAAACTGACAAAGACCAGTGTGGCGGAATGATCTGTTTCTGTGCTGTATTGTTGATGTAATTGTGTGATTTGATAATTGGCAGCCACATTCTCCAACACAACATTAAGGATGCTTAAAATTTAAAGGATGAATGTATGCAACAAAGTATCCAAGCAGTGGCAGAAAGTTCCAGATGTTCCCTTGCTCATGTGAAAGACTATAATAATTCATTCACACTAGCGTTTCTGATGAGTAATGGATCTTTCACAATGAGGGACGAACACCAGTATCTCACTGTCGACAGTAAAAACCAAACTCTATTTATTTTATGCTGTACATTTGCAGGAGGTCACCTCTTCTCACTAGGTCATGATTTATGTATTTTCAAGCTGACTTTCACCTTTAAAAACGTATGCATTTGTTCATGGGATGTGGATGTTACTGGCGAAGCCAGTATTTACTGCCCATCCCTAATTTTCCATGAGAAAATGGTGGTGAGAGGCCTACTTGAACTGCTGCAGTCCATGTGCTGTAGGTACACCCACAATGCTGTTAGGAAGGGAGTGCCAGGATTTTGACCCAGTAACAATAATGGATTAGCGATATAGTTTCAAATCAATTTGGTGTTTGCTTGGAGGGTACCTGGCAGGTAATGTGTTCCCATGCATCTGCTGCCCTTGTTCTTCTATGTAGTAGAGGTCACAAGTTTGGAAGGTGCTGTTGAAGGAGTCTCGGGGAGTTGCTCTCGTGTACCTTGTAGATAGTACACTCTGCTGTCATTGTTCATTGGTGCAGGACAGGATGAATGTTGAAGGTGGTGGATGGGGTGCCAATTGAGTGTCCTAGTATTGAGCTTCTTCAGTGTTGGAATGTTGGGTTGGAGTTTCACTCATCCAGGCAAGTGGAGAGTATTCCAGCACACTCCTGACATGTGCCTTGTAGTTGGTGGACAGGTCTTGGGGAATCAGGAGGTGGATTACTTTCCCACAGAATTCCCAGCTTCTGAACTGCTCTGGTGGCCACTTTATTTAGAAGGTTAGTCCAGTTCAGATTCTGGTCCTTGGTAACCCATAGGATGTTCATAGTTGGGGAATTCAGCAATGGTAATGCTACTGAAAATGAAGGGGAGATGGTTAAATTCTTTCTTGTTGCAGATGGTCATTGCCTGGCATTTGTGTGTTACTTGCCGCTTATCAGCCTGAGTCTGAATGTTGCCCAGGTCTTGCTGCATATATCCACAGGTTGCTTCAGTATCTGAGGAGTTGCGAACATTGTGAAATCATCAGACAACATCCCCACTTGGGAACGGATAAAGCAGCTGAAGATGATTGGACTTAGGACACTACTCTGAGGAACTCCTGATGTCCTGGAACTGGAATTTTGGGCTGGGGGTGACTCCAACCAGTGGTGAGGTTTCCTCCTAATTCCCATTGACTCCAGTTTTGCTAGGGTTCCTTGATGCCACACTCGGGCAAATGCTACCTTCATGTCAAGGGCAGTCACTCTCATTTCACCTCTGGAGTTCAGGCTGTAATGAAGCCAGTAGCTGAGAGACCCTAGCAGACCCTAAACTGGGCGTCAGTCAGCAGTTTAGTGCTGAATAAGTGCCACTTGATAGCACTTTGCTGATGATCGAGAGTAGACTGACGGTGCAGTAATTGGCCGGGTTGGATTTGTCCTGCTTTTTGTGGATATGACATACTTGAGCAATTTTCCACATTGCCAGGTAAATGCCAGTGCTGTAGCTTAACTAGAACACCTTGGCTAGGAATGCGACTAGTTGTGAGCACAAGTTTTCAGTACTATTGCCTGAATGTTACCTGGGCCCAGAGCTTTTGCAGTGCGCAGTGTCTTCAGCCATTTCCTTTAATCAGGTTTAGCATAGGGCTAAATCGCTGGCTTTGAAAGCAGACCAAGGCAGGCCAGCCTCCTCAAACAGGCGTCGGATGTGGCGACTAGGGGCTTTTCACAGTAACTTCATTTGAAGCCTCCTTGTGATAATAAGCGATTTTCATTTCATTTCATTTTTCATATCACATGCAGTGAATCGAAATGGCTGAAGCCTGGTACCTGTGATGTTGGGGGCCTCAAGAGGAGGCTGAGATGGATCATCCAATCGGCATTTTGGCTGAAGGTGGTTGAATATGCTTCAGCCTTGTCTTTTGTACTAACCTGCTGAGCTCTCGCATCATTGAGGATGGGGTTATTTGTGGAACCTCCTCCTTCTCTTAGTTTTAATTGTCCATTGCCCAATTTAATTAAATTTTTTTTTTCTTTTTCAAACTAAGAGGCTATGTGTTGAGGCTCAGAGTCAGGGATCAGAATTAGCATTGGGTTTTGTTCAAACGGTGCTTCTGACTCTGAATTAGTAAAAGGGGCTCTCAGGACAAGCTGCAGCCTGAAACATAAAAGGATTTAGCTCACCTTTGTGGCTTCTGGATGATGTGTGTTGAACGTGAACTTCTAAGGAAGATTCTGTAGAGTCTTCTGTTGCAGTAAAATCTCACCCTTAGCTTCCGGAAGCTTTATCTTTTTTTTAAAAAATGTTAAATAGTTTCCACATTAAACAAAACAACCCAAAACAATCAAACAGAACGACACAAAGAAGAGAGAAACAAAAAAGCAAAAGCACAAATAACACCTAATTAATTTTTGCACAAAAACTAAACTAAGCCCCCTAACAGCTGACTGACTAGCTCCTTAAAAAAGGAAATGAATGGTTGCCGTCTTAGGTTGAGCCTCTCTACCGACCCCTGATGGTGTACTTGACCTTTGCCAAATGTATAAAAGACACAAGGTCGTCCAATCAAGCCGAGGCACTAGCTGGAGTAACAGACCTCCAGCCTTGCAGAATTTGCCTCCGGGCTACCAACGAGGCAAAGGTGAGACCATCTGCCTTCGCCCCAGACTGAAGCGCCGGGGAATCCAACACCCCAAATATGTCCACCAGCGGACATGGATCTAAATCTACATGGAGTATCTTTCACATAGTATTCAAGAAAGAGCTCAGAAGCTTATCAACTTGGGACAAGACCAGAACATATGTGTATAGTTTGCTAGCCCCCGAGAGCAAAGCTCACACTTATCCTCAACCTGGAGAAAAACCCGCTCATTCTACCTCTGGTCAGGTGCGTCCTGTGAAAAATCTTGAATTGAATCAAACTCTGCCAAGCGCATGAAGACATGGAATTGACCCTGTGAAAGGCCTCACTCCATACCTTACCATTAAGAATGGGACGTAATTCACCCTCCCATTTTGCCCTCACCTCACGCAACGGAGCTGACTCCATTGAAAGGATATGGCCATGTATGTCCAAAATGGTCCCCCCATCAGGCCGAGCCAAAGACAAAATCTTCTTCGACAGGGAAAAGGGTGGTACCAAAGGAAAGGAGGGGAAAGCCTTGTGCAAGAAATCGCAACTTTGAAAATACCTGAAAATACTGGAACCAGTCAGTTTTATTTCTCAGCCATCTCCTCAAAACGAGCAAACCTCCCCTCCAAGATCAAGTCCCTAAACCTCTCCAGACCCTTCTCCTCCCCAGACTTAAATGTCGAGTCCAAACCAGCTGGTCAGAAAAGGTGATTGTTTCAAATGGGGGCTAGCAAAGACAAGGAAAGGAGCATGAAATGTTGCCTAACCTGCTTCCAAATTCTTAGCATGGATACCACCATTGGATTTGGGGAAAATCTCACCGGGGCATTTGTTTCTTGTTTTATTGTTTGATTATGTTACTGTTTATGTTTAAAATTTGAAAAATGTGAATAAAAATACTTTAATAAAGAAGACCCCCCAACAGAGCCTCCACCCCCCCCCCCCCCCCCCCCAAATCAGACCCCTCCGGCCCCTACCATCAGGCCCTCCCCCCTCATCAGAGACCCCTGCCTGAAAACTGAAGAGCAGTCCAGGCTGTCGGCTGAAATATTACTGCATTTTCTCTTACCCTTTCTTAACATCTGCTGCCTCAGACAAAAGTATTTAAAGCAGCAACTGTTACAAGTGCCAGAGACTTCCTTGAAAACCCAATACACTTCAAAGGGCTTGAAATCCCTGCACTGCCTTTCAAATGCAAATCTTCCATTCAGTTTCACACAGCAGTACATTGCATTAGCCAGTGATTAACGGTTTTATTACTCCAGAAACAGAAGCTTGCTGGGTTGTTCATTGATCTTTCCCTTCACGTTTGAATGCATCTCTATTACCCTGCTTTAATGCAAACCACAATCTTTATAAACACTTGTGCCATGATTGAAAGCCCCTCACCACTTCAAAAGCAGCTAAGTGCTTTGACTTCTTCTTTTCCACAGCAGGAAACACTTAGCTGTTTTTGATGTGGTGAGGGACTGTCAATAATAGCAAGTGTGTTAATAAACATTATGATTCGCAGCTGACAGCTTCAGACGCATCCCCATTGATCTGAATCAGTGGTTGAGGGTGGTGCGCATGACCTATTTGTTCATCCTCCAACATTGAAAAAGGCAGCAAAAATAGTATTTCATTTTCTGCTGCCAAGTTTTTGATGAGAATAATCATTCATGATGAGCAGTAACTCCAGGGTGCAACAGGTTGAGGATTTTGATATTTTAGACAAACCTCCTCAGCATGGGTTGACATCCAGTGTCAGCAAATTGATCAGCCTTATAATAGAAAGTGTCTCTAAGGATGGTTTTACAATTCTTGTGTATATTTAAGTCTAAGATAGACAGATTCTTGATCAGTAAGGGAATAAAGGAAAGGACAGGAAAGTGGACGTGAGGAATGTCAGACCCGCCATCATCCTATTGAATGGCGAAGCAGGTTCGAGGGGCTGAATGGCCTACTCCTGTTCCTATTTCTTACAGTCTTATGTAATCACAGAATGGTTACAACATATCTTTTTATCTTTTTTATCTTCAGTAAGTTGTTCTCATTTATGGATCTCTATTACACACTGGTTCTGAATTGGTTTTAAGTGGTCTTTATCACTCTTTCACTGTCCACCTGAGATCACTTCCCAGTTGTCAATGAGCCATAAGATATCTTCTTCCTGATTTATTCATCAAATGTTTGCCTGATCAGCTTAACTGTGCCTTCATGATCAGAGCATCTCTGCTTGGCATGATTGCTTTAAGAACTTCAGCGTCAGGGATTTTGTCTGGCTATCGATCTTCATTAGTCACCTTAACAAGGTTAGGTGAAATTAATTCCCTTTTTAAATCTGCTGTGCATACATTGCCCAAGTTTCATAAGGGGTGAAGCACGTTGTTAGAATGATAGCATTGTATACTTTGAGCTTGGCCTGTCAGTTAACCTTTCTTTTGTGCCAAAGGTATAAAGTTTGCCAAAGGTTAAACTGGTTCTGGAGTGCTACCTCTGGATAGCTGTACCTGTCCATAGCCTGAAGCTTGTGATCACGTATACTAATGATGTGTTACGTATGATCCTTGCCTGGGATTGCTTGGAAGATTACCACCATCTTTTCAAAGTGGATAATTATGCCAAATTGCAGGCAAGCTGTTGCAAAGTGATTCATGTTTGTTTGCACTTCATCCTTGGGTATGGGCCACGAGAGCACAGTAATCTGTAAACAAGAGTTCACAAATAACTTCCTCCAGCACCTTTTGTTTTGCTTTGTAGTCCAAAGTTGAAGTGTAACCACTTGCCCTGAATATGACCAGGGCAGGTGAGTGGAACCTAAATTGCTCTCGCAGAAGGTCAGCACAGACAGTGACAGACTGAATATCCTCCTTCTGTGTTGTATGTATCCTTCTATGTTGTAACCATTCTATGATTACTTAAAACCTTAAGAAGTAGCAACAGAGTAGGCCATTCAGCCCCTCAAACCTGCTTCACCATTCAATAGGATCATGGCGGATCTGACATTCCTCACATCCACTTTCCTGTCCTTTCCTTGTAACCTTTGATTCCCTTACTGATCAAGAATCTATCTATCTCAGCCTTAAATATACACAAGAATTCAGCCTCCATAGCCTCTGTGAAAAGGAGTTCCAAAGATTCACAATCCTCTGAGGGAAGAAATTTCTCCTCATCTCAGTCTTAAATTGTCACATCTTAATTCTGAGATTATGCCTCTGGTCCAAGACTCTCCCATGTGCGGAAACAGCCCATACATCTTTCAATGAGATCACCTCTCATTCGTCTAAATTCCAATGAGTAGAGTTGCAACCTGTTTAACCTTTGCTCATAAGATAATCCCTCCATGATGAGGATCAGCCTAGTGAGCCTTCCCTGAACAACCTCCAATTAAATAATACATTCTCTTAAATAAGGGGCCAAAATTGCTCACGTTACTGGTCTCACCAGTACCTTGTACAGTTGCAGAAAGACTTCCCCACACTATCTCTAGGAGTTCCAAGAAAGTTAAAAGGTTTATTTATGCAAGGAAAGGCTGGATCACAGCATATAGCAGGCAAGTCCCAATTGAAAGTACCGATCACGCCAGTCCCAATCCTGGGCGCCTTTGAACTACCTGATTGATGAGCCCCAGCTGCTAGGCCACTGCTCCTCAGCGGGTGAGCTCGTATTCCACAAGCCCCAGGGGGAGGTCAATTGGGTCATCCCGGTGGGTCTCGAGAGAATTATTGCATCTCTCCCCATGAAGTCCATAGGTCCCTCTGTTGTTGGAGGTGGAGGAGGTCTCTTTTGTCTCTTTGCCCGTAGCTGTGTTTCCAGCAGTTGTGGGGCTGGGCCGGGGTTGTGTATAACGGGTTGGGGTGCGTCGCTTCCATGCTGATTGCCTGGGGGAATCCTGACGGCAGTTGCTCCCTAGTCAAATTGTCATCCGATGTTATGGATGCTTCTGTCCATGTCTGACCCAGAATCCTCCATCTTGTGCATATCTGTGTCCTGGCCCTTGGAGGTATTGTTCCTTGGCCCATGGATGCTGCACTAGAGGGACGAAGGCGAAGGACTGACTCTTTTGGCACGGCTGGCTCTGGTGATGCTTCCCTGCATTTTAGATGGTCCACATGTTTGTTTACCGTCCGCTCCTTGGTTTTGAAAGTATAAGAGATTGGTCCAGTCTTCTCTACTATGGTCCCTGGTATCCATTGGGCCAAGTGTCCCCTGGCTTGAACCCTCTGTCCTGCTTCTGGTGATCATGGTACTTTTTCTGGAGATCTTGGACGTGATTTGACCAAATTGGAACAGAGTCCAGTGATGAGCATGTTTAGCCTGGTGTTTCCCGGTGCTTGCAGTGCCAAGAAACACCACACTGTTGATTGGGACTCTGCTGCAAATCGGGGAATTCCCCACCGAGGCCACACTTAATCCCGTTAAAGTCCCGGGAAAAATGCCAGCCTGGCACTGACCCTGCCAGTGCCACCTTGCAGCACCTGCTGTGATCCATCTTAATATCTCTGGAAAAGTATTGGAATAACTGATTTTCATTTTAATTCATTTAGAAAGTCTAGAATATTAGTATTAAGCTTAATGATGTGTAGGTCCTTTTGTCTGTAAAGGGAATATTTACTACAGTAGTATCTCACCAAATTAGCTTTAATGTACCAGGATATATAAGCGTGAGCTAATCAGTGAGTTATGGCCATTTATAAAATGGTAACAAATAATTGACATAATTTATAATAACTTTCATCGCCTTTTGTCAATCTTTCCCCCACAGAACCTAAATGCAATGGCATGATTACCAATTAAGAGATTTAATTTGCTTCTGATGTCCATTAAATAATACTCTGGATATAAAATATTCTGAATTTTATAAATCCAAGACAGTTTTGATTAAACAAAAATAAACAAGGACTTTTAATACTCTGAAAAAGATTATTGTAATTTGCAATGATTCATGTTTTCACACACCTACTCGTACTACTTAAATCACAAACATTTAGTTGGTACTAAACATCAATTGAATTCATGAGAAATGGTGTATTATCTACCTACACTACTGCATTAGTCATCAATACTGTTATAATAATAGATCTTTATCACAAAATGATGCTGCTAACACTGAAAGTAGATGTTCAAATCAAATTTCAAGTCTGTCTTTTCTTCAGAATTTAATGTTGTAGCTTGGGCCTCATCCATCAAACAGACACTATAATCTAAAATGCCAAGTTTTTTCAACCTTAGGATATCAACTAATTTGATGATATTGATAGCCTCACAGACTAGACATTGTTCGTTCAACTAGGAAATGTTTTAGTAAAGATAACAGCTTGTAAGAAAATGGCTTTATGAATACAGAAATGAACACAAGTGTAATGAACTCCAATTGGCTTTATTGGTTGGCCAAGTGGAGTATGAGCTCCCTCAATGATAGCTCATTGAGGGGCCCATATAAGCACCTGTGTAGGCTTTGTGAGCCAGTCTAAAGTTGACTGGACTGCTAGCAGCACTGTTTGTAGCTGCTCCTGTAATATCGTTATTGTAAATAAATATTGGTGTGGTGACGGAACTCCTGCCTCCCGTGGATTACTACAGTGGTGACGAGGTAAACTAAGAATTTTGCGGAGACCAGCTGCCGCACTCGGAGGGTAAGCCTTGCCATTTTAAAAATGCCGTGTTTTGGGAGGTTAGAGGCATTCGACCCAGCTATTGAGGACTGGTCCCAGTATGTGGAGAGAATGTGTTATTCCGGGCAAATGATATACTGACAGACGAAAGGAGATGGCTTATCCTGCTGTCGGCGTGCGGACCCTCAGCTTTCGCCATTATACGTAGTCTGACTTATCCCGATGCTCCGGACACGAAAACTTTCCAAGAATTAACGGAATTGGTGAAAGAGCACTATGACCCTAAACCACCCCTCATTTTGCGTAGGTACAGATTCTACACAGCGGAGCGGAAAGACAGGCAGTCAGTCACAAATTTCTTGACCCGCCTGAGAAGGCTGGCGGAAAAATGTGAGTTCGGCCCAATGCTAAATGAAATGCTTCGGGACCGGTTAGTGTGTGGTATAAACGACCTCACAATACAGAAACGCTTGTTGGTGGAAACGGAGCTAGACTGCAGGCAGGCGTTACAGCTTGCACTGTCCCTAGAAAAGGCAGCAAGTGGGGCGCAGGAACTACAGGGCACGCCAATGGAGGTAGATACCTGTGAGAGGGACTACCACAACGGGTCCAGCTACCAGATAGCCGCTCTCAGCAAAAGCCTGAGGAATAGAGGGCCAAAGGAAAACCCTAGAACTGCCCCCAAGTCTGCGAGGACTGGAGACAGAGGGAAGTATCGGCTGAGGCTCCCCCAACAGAGAAGGAACGTTTCTGGCACCAGACAGATTGGGGTAACAGCGACAAAAACCCTAGAAGGAGGTGGCAAAAGAGGAATAGCAGGTGAGGACGCAGGGAAGTACACAACCTAGACGCCCCATCCTCCTCCGAAGGGGAACAATTATATAATATTGCAACGAAGAAAGCAGAACCCATTAAGATTACCCCATGGGTGAACAGGCGGCCGACAATAATGGAAATAGACACGGGTGTGGCCGTATCAGTAATGGGAGTGGCAGCATTTAGAAAAATCAAAGATGGACTCCAGCCACTAACCCTAACAAAAACATCAACAAAACTTAAAACCTACACGGGGGAACCCCTGGAAGTTCTAGGCACGACTCATGTACCCGTGGAATATGAGAAACAATTGCTCAGATTACCGTTGACGATAGCAGAGGGCTCCGGACCGAGCTTAATTGGACGAAACTGGCTGAAAGACCTAAAATTAGATTGGATGAAAATTTTCCAGAGTGGAAGCGGGCAGTTGAGTGGAGTACTCCAAAAATACCCGGAGATCTTCCAGGAAGGTTTGGAGGAAATCATAGGCGCCAAAGCAACTTTGCACATGGACCCAGAAGCCCTTCCGAAATTTTGTAAGGCCAGGCCGGTACCTTTTGCATTAAGGAAGAAAGTAGATGACGAAATAGAAAGGCATATAGGTCGTCTATTTTCGGGATTGGGTATTTGTCCAGCAGTGCGTATTTGAAATCTCCACAGAGACGTATCGAGCCGTCTGGCTTAACAATTGGTACCACCAGCACTGCCCATTCCGAGAACTGTACCGGTCTGATATTGCCGTCGTGCCGTAACCTTTTCCAGGTGGGGGCACCGGTTTGGGTCAAAAATTATGGGAATAGGGGGGCGAGTGGATGAGCTGGGGGCCCCGATTAGAGTGGAGGAGGTATTGGGGGGCCTTAAGGCTATGCAGTCGGGGAAAGCCCCGGGGCCGGATGGATACCCAGGAGAATTCTGTCGGACGTTTTGTGAGCTGGTGGGCCCGATCTTGGCGAGGGTTTTCAACGAGGCAAGGGACAGAGGGACCCTGCCGCCGACAATGTCGCAAGCCACTATATCACTGATATTGAAGCGGGGTAAAGACCCGGAGGCGTGCGGGTCCTACAGGCCAATCTCCCTGATTAATGTTGACGCCAAGCTCCTGGCAAAGGTACTGGCGGTTAGAATGGAGGACTGCGTACCGGAGGTGATTGGGGAGGACCAAACTGGGTTTGTGAAAGGTGGACAGCTGGCGGCCAACCTGAGAAGATTACTTAATGTGATAATGATGCCCCCGGTGGGTAGGGAGGTGGAGGTAGTGGTGTCGATGGACGCCGAGAAGGCCTTTGACCGGGTGGAGTGGGACTATCTATGGGAGGTGCTCGGACGGTTTGGGTTCGGGGAGGGACTGGTGGATTGGATCAAATTATTATATCAGGCCCCGAAGGCCAGCGTCAGGACTAACAGAGAAGTGTCGGAGTACTTTAGGCTGTACCGAGGGACCAGACAGGGCTTCCCGCTCTCCCCGCTGCTGTTTGCGCTGGCCATAGAGCCGCTGGCGATTGCACTGAGAGCCGCAGAGGGATGGAAGGGGATGGTGAGGGGCGGGGTAGAACATAGGGTTTCTCTTTATGCAGACAACCTGCTCCTGTACATGTCGGACCCAGTGGCCAGGATGGGAAGTATACTGGGAATGTTGAGGAAGTTCGGCCAGTTTTCAGGATACAAATTAAATACGGCCAAGAGTGAAGTGTTTGTGATACAGGCAAGGGGCCAGGAGAACAGATTGAGAGGGCTGCCGTTTAGGCTGGTTGAGGAAAATTTCCGGTATTTGTGAATCCAGGTGGCACGAGACTGGGGCAGGCTGCACAAGTTAAATTTGGCCAGGGTGGTGGAGCAAATAAAGGGAGAGTTTCGGAGATGGGATGCACTCCCGCTGTCGCTGGCAGGGAGGGTGCAGACTGTAAAGATGACAATCCTCCCTAGATTTCTGTTTGTTTTTCAGTGCCTCCCGATCTTTGTCCCACAGTCCTTCTTCAAAAGAGTTAACGGGCTGATCATGAGCTTTGTCTGGGCGGGAAAATCCCCGCGGGTGAAGAAGGCGATGCTGGAGAGGAACCGCAGCGAGGGAGGGCTGGCTTTGCCGAGTCTGATTAATTATTACTGGGCGGCCAACATCGCTATGATAAGGAAGTGGATGGTGGGTACGGGGTCTATCTGGGAGCGGGTGGAGGTGGCTTTGTGCAGGGGCTCCAGCTTGGCAGCCTTGGTCACGGCTCCTCTACCGCTGCCGCCGGCCAGGTACTCCACCAGCCCGGTAGTGGTGGCGACCCTGCGGATATGGGGCCAGTGGAGGAGGCATGTAGGGGAGACGGGGGCGTCGGTTTGGGTGCCAATCTGCGACAACCATCGGTTTGCCCCCGGGAGTATGGATGGGGGGTTTCGAGCATGGCGGCGGGCGGGGGTGGGAAGGGTGGGCAATATGTTCCTGGAAGGGAGCTTTGCGAGTTTGAGGAGCTTGGAGGAGAAATTTGGGCTGGTAAGGGGAAATGATTTTAGGTACCTACAGTTGCGGGACTTTGTTCGTAGACAGGTCCCATCTTTCCCACGCCTCCCGTCAATGGGGATCCAAGACAGAATAGTCTCTAGGGGGGGAAGAAGGGGAGGGTAGAGTCTCTGATATTTATAAGGTGCTCATGAGGGAGGAAGGGTCCCAGACGGAGGAACTGAAACTTAAATGGGAGGAGGAGCTAGGCGGGGAAATGGAGGACGGGCTGTGGGCAGAGGCCCTGAGTAGGGTAAATTCGACCGCGACATGTGTCAGGCTCGGGCTGATTCAATTTAAGGTCGTTCACCGGGCCCACATGACGGTGGCTCAGATGAGCAAACTCTTTGGGATAGAGGACAAATGCGCTAGGTGCGCGGGAGGACCAGCGAACCATGTTCACATGTTTTGGGCATGCCCTAAGCTTAGGGGGTACTGGGAGGGATTTGCAGGCGTCCTGTCCCGGGTGCTAAAAACAAGGGTGGCGATGGGTCCAGGGGTGGCAATCTTTGGGGTTTCAGAAGACCTGGGAGTCCAGGGGGAGAAAGAGGCCGATGTTTTGGCCTTTGCTTCCCTGATAGCCCGGCGACGAATACTATTGGCATGGAGGGACTCAAAGCCCCCGAAGACTGAGTTGTGGCTTGCGGACATGCCGAGTTTCCTGGGTATGAAAAAAATTAAGTTCGCCTTGAGGGGATCTGTACAGGGGTTCGCCCGGAGGTGGCAACCATTTATTGACTTCTTTGCGGGAGAGTAGAGTAGGAGGGATAAAATGGCAGGTAGTACCGGTGGGAGAGGAGCGGGCTTGTGCAGTATGTTACGACTGAAGTATTGAATGTACGTGGATGTTTGCACATTTTTGCCTTTTTTGCTTTCTTTCTGTTGATGTCTGTAACTGTTTACAAAACCACAAACTACCTCAATAAAGTTGTTTATTAAAAAAAAAAAGAATTATGGGAATGGACCAACGGGGGTCAAAGGCACGGTAGAGTCCCAAACAGGGCCCATATCCTATGAGGTTCGATAGGAGGTAAGGTGCTGAAGAAACACCTAGACCAAATAAGGGCAGCGCAACCACACCTGGAAGCAGGCGAAGCAGGACCGCCTCCAGCTGGGATAGCCCAGATGGAAAGGATACCTACACCCCAGCCCCGAGCAATTTCTCCAGACCCAGTCATCCAGTCGTCAGAGTCGGAGATGGACACTTTCGACGAGGCCGCCGCGACACCTCTCCCCAAGGAGGAGGAAGAACAACTTCCAAGGAGGTCGTCAAGGAAAAGACGGGCACCTATAAGGTACACCCCGCCCACTTCGGAGAACGACCCGGCGGACGACACAGAGGTGACAGACCCAGACATGAGGAGCAGGAAGAAGCTCAGAGGAATGCCAGCTGGCAGGAATTCCTCGGACCTTGGTGGGGAGGGGTGTAATGAACTCCAATTGGCTTTATTGGTTGGCCAATTGGAGTATGAGCTCCCTCAATGATAGCTCATTGAGGGGGCCATATAAGCACCTGTGTAGGCTTTGTGAGCCAGTCTTAAGTTGACTGGACTGCTAGCAGCACTGTTTGTAGCTGCTCCTGTAATATTGTTATTGTAAATAAATATTGGTGTGGTGACGGAACTCCTGCCTCCTGTGGATTACAACAACAAGAGAAAATACATTTCTTCACATGCATTGTATCCCTCACCTTACTAAGAAAATAATGTCGGCAGAAGTTCAGGATTAAAGAATGTAACTTAGTTACTTAATCCAGATTTATATTACAATGTTAATGTGAGCTATTTAATTCATCAATGATAATTCTGCAGTTCCACTACATGCAGTCTGACACTATTCATTAAAATTCTGATAGTAAAAATGCAGTATAAAAAGCGGTATGGTCTGACCATCTTGTCTGCAGGAGGGTGCTATTCTGGTCACAGGTCCTCCAGCAGATTTTGACCTAATAACGATGCAGGGACTTCAATACTTTTCCAAGTCAGGCAGTGTGTGATTTAGTGGGGCAATTGAAAGTTTCCATGTGTCTGTCGACCTTATCATTCCAACTGTTAGAAAGCAGTGCTTTCAAAGTGTCCTTGAAGAAGGCGTTGCAAGTTTTGGAAGGGGGTAGCAAGGACGGTGTCGAGGATGGTGGGATCCAGGGTCAAGCCAGGCTGGGGACTCGCAATTTTTGGGGTTGCAGTGGAGCCGGGAGTGCAGGAGGCGAAAGAGGCCAGTGTTCTGGCCTTTGCGTCCCTAGTAGCCCGGCGGAGGATCTTACTCCAATGGAAGGGTGCGAGGCCCCCGAGCGTGGAGGCCTGGATCAATGATATGGCGGGGTTCATTAAATTGGAGAAGGTGAAATTTGCCCTGAGGGGTTCAGTACAAGGGTTCTTTAGGCGGTGGCAGCCTTTTCTGGACTTCCTGGCAGAACGGTAGGGAAACAGGCCGGCAGCAGCAGCAGCAACCCGAGGCGGGGGGGTTTGGATCGGTGGGAGGGAGAGCGGTGTACATGGGTTTGTGGGATGTGGCGGGTGTTATCTCTTTCCCTTTTGTTGTTTGGGTGTTCTTTTGTTGGTTTTTTTTCTTTTGTTTGTAGTTGCTTTTGAAGTTGGGTGGGTACTGTTCTTGGGGTGCAACCGTGCTTGTTTTGTTAATAGAGTTGTGATGTTTATATTTTGTAAAAATTTCAATAAAAATTATTTTTTTTTAAAAAGAAGGCGGCGTTGCAATTTGCTGCAATGCATCTTGTACAGACTGCAGCCATGTTTCACCCCTTGTGGAGAGACTAGATGTTTAAGGCAATTCAAGGGCTGCCAATGGTTGTGAATATAACACGATGGAGGATGTCCTAGTGTGAAGATGGAACTTCATCTCCACAGCGGTCACTCCAAGCAAGATTATCATGGTGTCATAGAATATAGAGTGCAGAAGGAGGCCATTCGGCCCATCAAGTCTGCACTGACCCACTTAGGCCCTCACTTCCAACCTATCCCTGTAACCCAATAACCCCTCCTAACCTTTTTGGTCACTAAGGGCAATTTATCATGCGCATTCGTCCTAACCTGCACGTCTTTGGACTGTGGGAGGAAACCAGAGCACCCAGAGGAAACCCACGCAGACACGGGGAGAACGTGCAGACTCCACACAGACAGTGACCCAGTGGGGAATCAAACTTGGGACCCTGGCGCTGTTAAGCCACAGTGCTATCTACTTGTGCTACCACTTTGTCAGATCTAATCTTGGCAGATCAAAATATAGAATCAGTTTGGGTGGAGATAAGAAATAGCAAAGGAAAGAAGTTACTGGTGAGAATGATTCATGGGCCCTGACAGTGGTTACACTGCAGGACAAAGCATAAATCAAGAAATAATGGGGTCTTGTAAGTAAGGTAATTTGGAGATTTTAATTTCCATAGACATTTAAATCAATCGAATTGGCAAAAGTGTTCATGGAATGTATTCAGGACAGTTTCTTAGAACATTAAGTTCTGAAGATTATTTTAGATCTGGCCATGTGTAATGAGAGAGGCTTCATTAATGATGCCACAGTAAACAAACCCGCAGGTAAGAGTGATCATAACATGGACAATTTCACTTTCAGTTTGAGAATGACAAATTTAGGTCTGAAACTACAGTCTTATACTTCATAGAATCATAGAATTTACAGTGCAGAAGGAGGCCATTCAGCCCATTGAGTCTTTGGAAAACACATACTACCCAAGCCTACACCTCCACCCTAACCCCACAACCCTGTAACCCCACCCCACCTTTTTGGACACTAAGGGCAATTTAGCATGGCCAATCCACCTAACCTGCACATCTTTGGACTGTGGGAGGAAACCGGAGCACCCGGAGGAAACCCACGCAGACACGGGGAGAACGTGTAAACTCCCACAGACAGTGACCCAATATGGGAATCAAACCTGGGACTCTGAAGCTGTGAAGCGACTATGCTAACCACTGTGCTACCGTGCTTCATAAAGGCAACTGCCTATGAAGACAGAGTTGGCTAAAGCAGACTGGGAAATAGACTAAAGATAATATGGCAGAGAAGCAGCGGCAGACATCTAAGGAGATATCTCATACTCTCAAATTGGGAGCAAATTGAAAGAAAAGACCAACAATTCTGCAATTATTAGTGATGCCCCAGAAGATTGGGAACATTTTAGAAACCAGCAACGGGTAACTAAAGATATCATGATTAATCTAGATGTTCAGTTCAAAAACTTCAAAGACAACACTGAAAAACACCAATAGAAAGAAATGTTTTATTGATGCTGAAGCAATGCTGATTTTAGAAGATAAATAGTTCAATTGAAGCAAAATCTATATCTATGAAAACAATTCTTAGAGGTCACCAACCTGATTCACCTTCTGTAAAACCTGGCAACAGATTGTTTTCACCAGATTTCACGATGCCAGACAAAATAAAAATTAAAGCTCATAATCATCATGACCTTATAAAATATTTCTTGTTGGAACTATACTACGTTCTCATCAAATGTTCTCAATTCCTTACTAATTTACAATATTTACATACCCCACCACTCATATAGATAACAGCTTCAACTTGTCAACTTGACAGAGCAATCAATGTTGTATGGGCAAAAACCATCCCTGCCATTAATGTTTTTATACTCTCTGGCCAAATATTTGTACTTCTCCACAAACCTTAATTATAGACACAAATTTAATTAACTGGATGTGATACAGGAATTTTAATTGATGATGATTCAAGTTTGATATTTAAGTATATTCATGGGAAAATATTTACGCGTGGACAAATATAACACGATATGAAAAGAAAAATCGTAAATTTTTAATACTGGAAAAATGCACCACTCTCAACACACTGCTACTACATGTTCCAGCAGTTATTCAAACACTAAGTAATGTGACCTTCACTTGACATATTTAACTTAATTGATCAGAATTTAAAATGCACAAGGGAATCCATCTAGAATCCTTCCTGGAAAGGTCAACAGTTCAAACTATTCATTATCTGGTTAACCTCGTCTTCACCTTTGCTGACTCAGTTGTTTACAGTTTTGTTATTTTTTTTAAGTATTGAGGATGTCTCCTATATATATTACAATTCGAGATAATAGCATTATCAAGGAAAATTGTACTAATCTTGGTTAGGACAACTTTTCATTAGCTGAATTCCATTAGAATTCTTAGTCGGTCCAGTTACCAAAAATACATTGTAAAACAGTTTTTATTCTGAAAAAATTCTTGGGACCTTTCTGTGGTTTATTTTATGTCTCATTAACATGAAATAAATTGAGCCACTTAAAATAAGTTGAAATGTAATTGCAAATCTGGAGGACGTTGAAAAATAATTATCCCACTATTCATTTTAGGCATATTCTCTACTTTTTTTAATATGTAAATTGCAGAAGAGTTACACTAACAACCATAATGCAGGGTGGAAATAAGATTGCAGTGTTTTAGGAAAATGAAAGCCACATTTGCAATTCAAACCCAGATAACAGAGCAGGGACGATATTTTCTTTGAAAGATAATAGGATACCAGAATGGGTAAAAATGATTGGAGAAAAAAGGGAAATATTTTAGTAGACTGAGTAAAACTGCAGTCATAAATTATTTTTAAAAATCATTAAATAAAACATGTAGGACAACAACAAATTCTACCTCTCATTTTTGTACTTTTTTTTCACACAAATATTTCTTTTGTTCTGTGCACAATCTCCCTCATAGTTCAACAATGTGTTTTCTTTCTTATATACAAGCTAATTACTAATTATTAAAGTAGACATAAAGGGGTCAATTTCAGCCAGTGCTCGGTGCCAGAGAGAACGGCGACGTGGGTAGAAAATTTGGAGGGAATTGGAAATACGATTCTTTCTGGAGTGATCGCTTTCCTGATCTTCCATGGCACCCTAATCTATGTGGAGCCAGGCCTGCCAGCTCTATCAGGTCCTGACCCGCTAGACCAGGGGTGGGCAAACTTTTCCGTGCAAGGGCCACATTCAGAAATTCACAATTCACAAAGGGCCGCATAGTATATTAAGTAAAATAATTACTTCACCCGGTTATGATTCTGGGTGCCTCATATAGAACATAGAACAGTACAGCACAGAACAGGCCCTTCGGCCCTCAACGTTGTGCCGAGCAATGATCACCCTACTCAAGTCAACGTATCCACCCTATACCAGTAAGTATCCCAACAGCCCCCCCCATTAACCTTAAAAAAAAATGAGAAAAAAAAAAAAAAAATTTTTAAATTTTTTTTTTTTTTTTTTTAATGACTTGGTGGGCCGCAGAAATACCTTTGGCGGGCCGCATGCGGCCCGCGGGCCGTAGTTTGCCCACCCCTGCGCTAGACTGATGGCGAAAACTCCACTCACTCATTTTTGTTCTTCAGTGTGTCTCAAGATCTGGAGTGAAAAATGGTTTGTGCAGCTGGAAAGCCACATGCCGGTTTTCAGTCCGGTCCTGACACTTTGAAAAAATATTGGTAAGATTCCACCCAACACCTGAACTTGACAAATCCAAGTATTGCAATGCCACAAAGCATTTGCAATTGAGTTGGTATACAGGAAATTAAATATTGTCTCTGTATATTTATTCTGTAAGAAATGATCTTCTTTTGAAACTTATTTTATGCTTCCTCCTCTTTTATGCTTTCCCCTGAGCCATGTATATTCCATAGCCTAAGAATGTATTATGTTGATGGCACAGAGCCACACAGACTTCTGAACTGCAAGTGCTGCACTCCCTAATTTTTTTGTTAGAATACTGCCGAGTGGCTCTCTGTGAAGTCAGTATGATGGAGAGGCTCCAGTTGAGGCTCTTAAACCACAAAATGGAAATTTAAATATTGAAAAAATCCTCTGCTCTGTCATAATATATCTTCAGCAACAGAAATCAATTAGCAGGATTTACTGGCCCTTCCTGCCGGTGGAACTTCCATCCTTGCTGAAGTGCTGAAGGCAACACTCCCCACCCCCCCCCCCCCCCCTCCATGGCAGGTTCCCTGGTAACGGGAAAGGCAAGCCATGCCAAACGCTATTGACTTATGTGGGGCTGGAAGATTCTGCCAACGGTCAATAGCAAGCTGCCGGAAAACATGGTCACAGTGAAGGTGCTTGGGGGGGGGGGGGGGGGGCAGGGTTCCTGCCCAATGTATCAGAAATTGTATTGTTTAGCAATTACATGGCTAAGGCAATTGCAATGCTAAAGACAGGTGACAAGCATTGGTTCACCTACAAATGGACCAATCAGGAACAGTGGGGTGTAGAAGGACCTGGAAGAGTCTGTCACTCTGCCAAGCTGTCTTAAAAAGAAACCTACCTGAGGTAAAAGAAGATTCAGATTCATTCCTTCATCATATACAATTATTGGGATTACCACAGAAGCAATGGGGAAACCAAGGACAATAGTACATAATCAATGTAAAATAACTGCTAGTGTCTAAGTCAGGGGCTGGCAACCTTTTTTTATCTGAAGGGCTTATGAAAAAAGATTCCTAAAATAATTATTATTGAAGTTGTAAGATGAAAATTTGGTATTGCTGAACCAAATACTTGGCAATTTGCAAATATTTCTGGTAGAATTCATAAGTTGCATATTTAATTAATAAAATACGTATGTTGAAATTATGTCCCAATAGAAAAAAATTAAAGGTATTTCCTAACTCTGAATGCATGTGTTTTTTTGAAATTTCTTTACTATAATTTTGTCAGTAAAGTCACTTTTAAAACAAACTTTAACTTAAGCTACAAAAAATGAAGAGAATCTTTTCAGCTATTGAGTCTCATGATTAAGAAATAGCTTCCAGTATCAGATTCAGAAAACTTTATAATCTCAACTATATTAGAAACAATAATAAAGCTAGTCCTGGAATCAAAGGTGTTGGGTGCGATTTAACGGAAATGAAAGGGTCCTGTGTTGAGCACATTTAGCCAGATGTCTGCTGGTGCTGGCAGGGCTGTAAATGACCCCACTATTAAACGGGACTCCTGCTTCATTTCTGGGCCTCGATGAGGAACGCCACACCAAGGCCACATTTAGTTCCATTTCCTGCACGAACGAACTTCGCTCGCCAGTGCAGGAAGAGATCGGGACGCCATTTAAAAATGGTGCTCCAATCTCTGAAGCCCCCACCACAGTCTCCGCACTCTCCCCAACTTACCAATGAGAGAATGAGAGGGTCGTCGAGCCCCCTGCCTGCACCCCATCCTGTAAAGGCAGGGCACGCCCGATCCCATTCCCCGGCGTGGGCAAGATGCCACTTGGGCAACTTGGCACTGCCAGCCTGGCACCCTGGCAGTGACACCTGGGCACCCTGCCTCGGGTACCACCCTGGGCAGAGCCCAACCATAGTGAGCTGGGACATGGGGAAAGTCAGGGGTTGTGTAGGGGGCTCCAGAGATTGGTATGTCGGTGAGAGGAGCTCCTCAGCGCAGAAAAGTTAGATCGCGCCCATTGAGTTAAGGAATTCACTGTTTTATAGCAATAAAAATAAATAAAATTTGGATATGGGCATCACTGGCAAGACTGGAATTGATTGTCCATCCTTAATTGTCCTTGATAAGGTGGTGGTGAGCCAACTTCTTGAACAACCGCAGTGCATGCAGTGAAGGTACTTCTGCAGTGCAGTTAATTTGGAAGTTCCAGGATTTTGACACAGCAATGATAAAGGAATAATAATGGGTGCGATTCTCCGCTCCCCACGCCGGGGGGGGGGGGGGGGGGGGGGGGGGGGGGAAATCGCAGAAGGGCTGGGCGAATCACGACACGCCACCCTGGCACCTCCCGCGATTCTCCCACCCCCCCCAAAATGGTGTGTCGCGTTTTGCGACACGCCGCTCGGAGAATCGCCGCTCGCCGTTTCTCACGAAGACTCTCCAGCCCGGATGGGCCAAGCGGCCTGACGAACCCGACCAGTTCATGCCGGCGTCATCAACCACACCTGGTCGCTGCTGGCGTGAACATCGCGCGACCGGCAAGTGTGGGGCCTGTGGGGGGCGGAGGGAGGATCGAGCACCACGGGCGTGCTCATAAGATGTCTGGCCCGCAATCGGTGCCCACCGATCATCAGGCCGGCGTCTCTAAAGGACGCACTCCTTTTGCTCCGCCGCCCCTCAAATCAAGCCGCCATGTCTTGCGGGGCAGCGGAGGGGAAGACGGCAACCGCGCATGCGCGGCTGACGTCACTTAGGCGCCGCCGGCCGTATCATTCTCGCGTGCCGCTTTGACGCAGGCGTCAAGGCCCGGCGCCTGAGATTGACGCGGCGCCGCTCCTAGCCCCCCCCCTCCTCTGGGGGGGGGGGGGGGGGGGGTGAATAGGGGGCGAGGAGCGGCCTCCGACGCTGGAGTGAAACACTCCGGGTTTCACTCTGGCGTCGGCTGTTTCTCTCCATTTCGGAGAATCGCGCCCAATATATTTCAAAATGGGGTGCTGTGTGATTTGGAGCGGAGCTTGGAGATGATGGTGTTCCCATTTCCTTGGTGTCCTTATTCCAGGTGGTAGAAGTCACAGGTTTGAGTGATACCATCAAAGGAGCTTTGGCAAATTTCTGCAGCGTGTTGTGCAGATGGTTCACATGACAGCCACGTTGCACCTATGGTGGAGGGAGTGAATGTTTAATATGACGTATGAGCGGCCAATCTTGCAGGCTGCCTTGTCCTGAAATGACATTTAGATTGTGTCAAGCTTCTTTAGTGTTACTGCCACTACACTAATCTGGTGGCAAGTGGAGAGCGTTTCAGCACACTCCAAACTTGTATCTGGTGGAAAGTCAGTTGAATTACTCATCACAGAATTCCCAGCCTCTGACCTGTTCTTCTACCACAGCTCTTATGTAGCTGGTCCAGTTGAGTTTCTGGTCAATTGGAGTGCTCAAACCATATGCGGCATCGCATTGAGGCTGCGATTTACATGTCGGCCAAACCAGGTAAGGACGACAGATTTATTTCCCTAAAGGACATTAGTGAACCAGATGGGATTTTACGACAACTTTGGTTTCATGGTCCTCACTGGACTTTTAATTCCAGATTTTTATTGAATTCAAATTTCACCATGTTCCCTGGTGGAATTCAAACCCAGGTCTTCAGAGCATTACCCTGAATCTCTGGATTGCTAGTCCAGTGACAATAAAAATTAATTTTATTATTTAATCCTAGATTGTTGCTGGTTTTTGAGTATGTTATTTTAGAACACCCCCATTACCATTGTGAAAACTGTAAATGAGTGGCCTCTACATTGGTTCATGGGATGTGGGTGTTGCTGGCTGGGTCAGCATTTATTGCCCATCCCTGAGAGCACTTAAGAGTCAACCATATTGTTGCGAGTGTTGAATCATATGTAGGCCAGGGTAGCACAGTGGTTAGCAATATTGCTTCACAGCGTCAGGGTCCTAGGTTCGATTCCCGTTTGGGTCACTGTCTGTGCGGAGTCTGCACGTTCTCCCTGTGTCTGCGTGGGTTTCCTCCGTGTGCTCCAGTTTCCTCCCACAAGTCCCGAAAGACGTGCTGTCAGGTAATTTGGACATTCTGAATTCTCTCTTTGTGTACCTGAACAGGCGCCGGAATGTGGCAACTAAGGGCTTTTCACAGCAGTGTTAATGTTCGCCTACTTGTGGCAATAAAGACTACAGGTAAGAATGACAGAATTCCTTCCTTAAAGGACATTAGTGAACCAGATGGGGTTTTATGCCAATTAACCTTGGTTTCATGGTCTTCATTGGACTTTTAATTCCAGATTTTTATTGAATTCGAATTCCACCTGGTAGGATTCAAACCAGGTCCCCAAAGCATTACCCTAGGTCTCTGGATTACTAGTCCAGTGAGAATAATACCATGCCATTGCCTCCCCCATATATCCTATGCATATCTCTTCTAATTTTATCATTTATTGTTTATCTCTTATCATTTTAATATTGGGAATACATAGCAAGCTGTAATGTGAAAGGCACCAAATGGAAGTATCAGCAGGAATGGTGAAGAGAAATGCAGATTTGCTGCAATTGTGGGAGTCCTGCATTAAGCATCAATGAGGATAACCCCAGGATTTAATTGTACTGGGGATGGTTCTTGGGCTTTGGAGCACTGGAAAATAGTCATGGGGTTTGGCAGAACTTGTATGGGGGCCTTAGAGTTCGACTATATTGCCGTGGAGATGCTGAAGTTTGGAAACATTCTGGAGATTTTTTTTATCTGGTATAACAATGAGGTGGAGGGTACTTTCCTTTAAGGCAGGTGCAAGGCAGAATTGAGGTTTGATCCAACTGGGATTAAATGTGAGGTCTGGCTCTGGCGAATTTGTGGTGTCTGTCAGCATTTAATATGGCATGGAGCTCTCAGCTCTGGTGGTTCTGATGATAGGTAATGGAACTGAAAAGTTAGCTCTGTTTCGCATTGCGCAAATACTGTGTGACCGGTTGAGTATTTCCAACATTTTCTCTTTTTTATTTCAGATTTTCAGCATCCACAGCATTTTATTTTTGTCTCCTGGGGATTCTGTCGATGTTACACCTGAACCACTGTGATAGATTCCGACAGCTGTATGCAATGAAAATGTTTACATTTTCTGTCAACACAACAGAGATGATAATTAGGTTGTTATGTCAATGCAAGTGATAATGAACCTTCAATATTCAACGAGTTGTCTTGCTAAAATTATCTGAATTACAATGACAAAAGACACCGGGGGGGGGGGGGGGGGGGGGGGGGGGGGGGTTCAATTTTGACTATTGGGTCGTCAACTGGCAGAACTTGCTATGCATCCTGGCAGTGAAAATGCAGCTGTTGTTTTGAGGCCATACCTCATTTATATTAAACAAAGAGATGACTAATTGTATATTTGTTACTTTTTGTTGTGAGTTTTATCAACTTCAGAATGTGCATTAAACCCAGGGACAGAAGAGGGCTCAATTTTACCTTGTTGTGATTTCTACAAATTGCAATTACACATTTAAAATGGTGATACGTTGGTTACCAGCCTGAGAACCTCACTGCCACTTCAAAATGACCCTGCTACTGAGTAGTCAAATTGTCCACATGTTTTAGGTGGTAGACCCCTCTTAATATGCAAATCAGGATCCGATCATACGCACAAAATTGTGGTTACCATTTTAGCAGAGAACAGATTGAAAATTTCTAAAGTGCAAAATTAAGGTTTGTAACATAAATAGAACATTAAAAATTAAATATTTTGCAATAATATGATTAAATCTAACTATGACATTTTACTGAATGCTCTCTTAATGCTTTGACTTGAATGCTTAATCTGTTCAAAAGCTTGAATTTCCTAGCAGATCCTACTGGCTGAGCATGTGCATGGTGCTCAATTTCCCAACCAATATTTTGTCAGTCCAAGAAGTGAAATGCATTCTTCTTTCCCCGAGATGTTTATTTCTTCTATTTATTTCACATTACATTACAACTGTGACCACACTTGAAAAATACTGTGTGGTCTGCAAAGTATTTGAGCTGGCTTGGTCGTAAAAGGTGCCATATAAATTCAAGCCTTTCTATTTAGGAAGACCTTCTACTATGATATATGAAAAGTGCTTCCTAATATGAATTAGTACACATGTTGTTTAGTTATTTATTATAATGGCATTTGAAGGTCATCTTCCTGTCCTATTCTGGACTCTCCAGAACAAGCAATTCCTGTGGTTGTAAAGGCTTGCTGCTCTGTTTGCAATATACGTTTTATTTTTAAAGTAGGGATTAAAATTTTTAAGGCACCAATTTCCTAATCTAATCACCTTCTTCTTCAGTTTATGTCCAGATTAGCTAATGTGATAGAATTAACACTGATCCCATCATATCTGTAACAGCAGCTACAAAAATAGGAAGAATAGTAGGAAAACAGGATATTATCCACCTGCAAAATGACTACCTTTGCTGGGTGGTAGTGCTACTTTATTTCAATTTTGTTTTTGTAAAAATGCTTTAATTCCTGAATAACATGAAGTAGGAAACAAGTATTTTGTTTCACACTAGAAGACAATTAAAGTGGCCACAGGTAGGATCTACAATACACAATTTTCTCTTTCTGTTTATCAGGGCAAGAGTCTAGCAATGGACAGGAGATGGTGGAGTCGGGGTTTCCGGTAGGATTTTGCACTAGGTGAGTCAGGACCATTCAAAATTGGGAACATTGGACACTTACTTTGACTCAAGAAATGGACTGAATGAATAAACTGAATAAACAGGTCCTGTGGAACTCTATTTTACCTTCTAATAAGAATCGGTCGTCCAGTTTGTGCGAGGTGTCAAAAGTACAACTTTATTATTGTTGTTTTTTAAAACATTTTATTGAGGCATTTATAATTTTATAATAATAACAATGAACAGCACAAATACAAATATAAACATAGTGCAACGACCACCTCCCTCCCTCACAAGTCCCACCTACAACTTTATTATTGTTAGTTACTCACTTGAACTACACTTAACTGAATAAAAACATAGAAAGCAAATATCAAACAATACATATAAAAGGTCAAGCACATGGCAAAAAGCATAAGCACACAAATAGATAGAAGATTCAAGAATTCAGGAACATAAACCTCGACCACGACTACTTTTAAGGGAATTGTTATCACTGGTTTAACCCCTCATTTACTTTCATTGGCTTCCAATTCTCAGCTGAAACCTCTTGGTTTGTTTGAATGAATGCCTGTTACTTAGAGGATGATTTGTTAATCAAACATGGGACATTACTTAAGATTGATTGGTGCTTATCAAAACTAGCTTAGCGTCTGCATGCGCAGTCTGGATATGTTTCTCACACTTTCCATGTTACACATCTTAGAACCGATTAGTTGAATAGACAGAGAACAATACGTTCTTAGCACTGAATATACTGGAATACAATGGTTAATTCATTATATGAGACAATGACGGAGTTCCCAAATCCAAGACACTTTTAATATTTAGCACTCTTTTAGATATATGCATTCAACTAGCCCCTATACGAGTAAAATTATGAATAAAACTATACTCTAACAGGTCCCCACATAAAATAAGGACAGGCAGCAAAATTAACATTCACATGTTTAAATGAGTTTGTGCACCCAAAGATTCCACATTAATTTTGGCACGATACTAGCAAGTGCGGAAAAAAGAATGCAGAGCTTTTTCAACATATTATATTGGAATCATTTCAATATATAGTCAGTGAGAGTACACTAAAGTACTACCAGACTTTTACAGCCTTATGGAATCTTATCGCACAGAAATCCATTTCGTCCAATGTGTTTGTGCCAGCTCTTTGAAACAGTTAGACAATTAGATCTGCTCCGCTGTACCCCAGAGCCCTGAAATATTGCCCTTTTTATGTATATACAGAATCCAAATTCCCCTTTGAAAGGTACTATTGGAGATCTGTTTCCACCATCTTTACAGATTCCAAATTTCTCCTCCTGGGGTTTTTGTCAATTATCCTAAATCTATTTTTTGATCTCTGACCTAATTCTTGTAATATGTGGCACATACAAGGTTAATGTGGAACCGAGTACAGTACCGTTCACAGTGTGTTGTAAGAGGCACATGGCGAAAACCCAGAATCAATCTAGTGTGTACCAGCAAACATAGAGACAGCTTCTCGCTTGTACCCTTTAATGTATATGTATAAATAGGTTTCTAACAGTCAATATAGACTTGCAGTTAAACTACGTAAGGCTACAAAGACTTTTTCAGACCTACCTAACTGCAACTAACACCCTGCAACATGGTGGTAGCTTGTGGAATACCCCAAGACCTCACAAAAAATTGAGAATAACACAAAAATGCTACAAGACAGAAAAGAAATTCGGCAAAGCAGTCTGACCTGGAGAGAAGCTCCAGAAACAGAGGTGCAGAGGAAAAACCTCCAACAAAAAGCTCAAAGAATGGTTTGGAAGCTGGAGGCAAAAATTTATTGCTCTGGAAAACTCCATTGAATCTCCTTTGGAAGTCCAACTTCTAATCCCACAGACCTGCTAGGGGTGAACTAAATCTTTTAAACTCCAGGCCAAAGCAGGTGTTGAAAAATCTGTAAATAATTTGGAGCCAGAAAGTGTAGTTTGAAAAATCCGTCACTTAAACCCAATCCCCGAGACAGTGCCTGAACTCACTCCGAAACAGAAAAGATAATTAATTAAAAAATACGAGAGAATCTCGACTTCTGAACTCAGCTGAAAGAAAGCAAAAGCCAGGATTCGACAAATTTGTGACTTTAAAGTAAAACGTTCAGCGTGAGAATGCTGCAGGTAGTCAATCCAGGCAGCAGTTGTTGATTATTTTTTTTTTTTTGTTTAAAGTGGAGTGCATACCCCATTGTAGTGGAGCCCACCAAAACTGGCAAGTGCCAGAAATCCCTTTGTCGCCAGTGAATGGTGAAGCCATCTTGAAATTCAGAAAGCTCTTAAGGCAGAACTTACATTTAAAAAAATTTAACTATGGATCAGCATTTCGCACTTGCAAATCAATTCAGACAAAGCCAAGGCCTAGATTAACCACATAATCAGGAACATTGAAGGAAAAGATTCCTAAAATACAATAATAATCTTTATTAGTGTCACAGGTAGGCTTATATTAACACTGCAATGACGTTACACTGAAAATCCCTTACTCACCACACTCCAGACCCTGTTCGGGTACACCGAGTAAGAATTCAGAATGTCCAATTCACCTAACAAGCACGTCTTTCGGGACTTGTGGGAGGAAACCGGAGCGCCCGGAGGAAACCTACGCAGACACGGGGAGAATGTCCAGACCTTGCACAGACAGTGACCCAGGCCAGGAATCAAACCAGATCCCTGGTGCTGTGAAGTGACAGTGCTAACCACTGTGCTACCATGCTATCGCATCGGGTTCAGACAAAAAATCAGAAGCAGAGCAAGTTAACACATTACTTTACTGATTCAGCCCAATTACAGATGACACTATTGTCAGGCTGGGAATAATGAATCATCTAATAAATTTGAAGAAGTAATAAAGGGCTAAATTTAACAGCCACACTGCCCCCAGCTCAAGATGGGATGTGTCCAGTAAATCTCATGAGGCCTCTCGTGAGATTTACCCGTTTCACCTCGCCTCATGAGATCTTATAGGATCTCCCTAGATGGTGCGATCTGGATTCCTCACACAATGTGCGGAACCTAGATTTGCATGTTTAAGTGTGCAGTTTGGCAGAGTTGAAAATGCACTTGCCAGATCTAACCAGCACCAAAGATCAAATTCTCTCGCCGAGGAGATCCCAGTCAGTCACCGTTTAGCAATGGATTCCATAAACGGGGAACAGGTGGAATGGCACTTGGGGTCTCCCAGATGATCGGATGCCCCCAGGTTCTCAGCCTCTGGGAAGGGTGGAACCCTGGCACTGTGATGCCACCTGGGCACCTTGGCACTGCCACCCTGGGATGCTGGTAGTGCCACCCAGACACCTTGGCCATGCTACCTGGATGCCAGCCTGACACTGCCAGGGTGGCAGTGTCTCAGTGCTAAGGTTGCATTTTGCCCAGACCAGGAATCAGGCCTTGGGGATGCCCTGCCCTAATGAAGTGGGGTGTGGGAGGCTCAAGGACCCCCCCAATAGGTAAATTGTGGTATGGGAGGAGTGGTCCGGGGGTCGCATTGGAGGAACGCAAGGTCCTCTCGCCATTAAATATGGTGCCCTGATCTCTTTTTGCGCTGATGAGTGCAGCTCCTCTGGGCAGAAAATTAAGGTAAGTTCCCAGCTGCAGCCCGAACAAATAGAAGAGTCCTGTTCGATAGCAGGGTTGTTCCCGGTGCGACAAGCTAAACCTGCTCACAACGGAATTATTTTATTTTCTGTTAAATCATGCCCAAAACCTTTTGACATTTATTTAATTTAATCTTTTTATTGTCACAAGTAGGCTTACATTAACACTGCAATGAAGTTACTGTGAAAAGCCCCTAGTCACCACATTCCGGCGCCTGTTCGGGTACAGGGAGGGAGAATTCAGAATTCTCAGCTGGTACGGGAATTGAACCTGCGCTGCTGGCCTTGTTCTGCATCACAAACCAGCTGTCCAGCCCACTGAGCTAAACTAGCCACCATATAATAATAGCTTATTGTCACAAGCAGGCTAAAATGAAGTTACTGTGAAAAGCCCCTAGTCGCCACATTCCAGCATCTGTTAAGGGAGGCTGCTACAGGAATTGAACCAGTGCTGCTGGCATTGTTCTGCATTACAAGCCAGCTATTTAGCCCACTGTGCTAAACCAGCCCCTGATGTGGGAAAACCAGACCCTGATGTGTTAAACCAACCCCTGATTTAAATCCAAGAAGCAATAAAATACTCAAAGGAGCTAAATTTAACAAGTGAATCCTGCAGCTAAGAGAACCTGTCAATTGATTCATCAATGTTCTGCATGGGATGACAATTTTGTGAATACGGAGACTTAAAATCTGAATTTATTCGAGGTAGAAGTTGTGGGAGTAGCGGACAATGCACTCTCTGGTCCCATACAAGGAAAGAATCTCTAACTGTGGAAAGGGCAATCCAGACACTTAGGCAGTCAGAATTTAGTAAGCAAAACAGAGTCATTTTAAGGGGATGTTAAGAAAATAGTAGTGTAAAAGGATTTATATTTGTATTGGTAAACATTTTTTAAAAAGGTATAGTTTTAAGTGGATTTAATTTCATGTTTCGGTGTCTGGAAGTATAAAACCTATAGTTAGATTCATGTAGGACAAAGGCGTTTATCTGTGTGGAGGTTGGTTTCAACTGTGATTCTATTGTGCTTCGAGAGGATGATGGAGTGAAGAGTAAATAAACCAGCAGTAGTTACTTAGCAACTGTAAGGTACAGAAGTTTAAATTTAGCTAATTTGACTGCAGTTGTAGATGGGAGGTGAGAGAGAAGGCATCTCTCTCAGCTCTGCTGGAAGCAGTTGGTTTTAGAAGAGTAAAGAGGTAACAGCTCTCAGTCATGCAAGAAGAAAAAGCCACACAATGGAGCAATCATTAAGAAAACAGATCAAAAGTCTAGTTAGTTAAGGAAATTAGAAAAACGAAGAGAAGTTTCCAAGAATTCTGGAGTTAATTCAGTAAGAAGTCTTACAACACCAGGTTAAAGTCCAACAGGTTTGTTTCAAACACGAGCTTTCGGAGCACTGCTCCTTCCTCAGGTGAATGAGCTTTCGGAGCGAAAGCTCGTGTTTGAAACAAACCTGTTGGACTTTAACCTGGTGTTGTAAGACTTCTTACTGTGCTCACCCCAGTCCAACGCCGGCATCTCCACATTTGGAGTTAATGTAACAGGGGAAACGGGAATCTTTAACAGATTACTGTTCAGTAAAGTCCCGAGAGTTGAAAAGGCACTGGATCATGAGAGACCAGAAATATATCTGCACTAGTGATACGGTTTGTGAGAAATTACTACAGTATGGGAGACATTATTTATAATAACTGTGGAAATTGGTGGCTGGAGCCTTTCAGACAAAGGAAACCTGAAGGGAGAGGTGCAAAATTTGAAAGTGAAACCTTGATGGAAGGAGCAGAAGAAAAACATGATTTGAAAGATTTGAAAACGGAATTTGAAATCACTTGCGTGGAAGCTGAAGTTCGGTGAGACAAGGTGGCTCACAGCATAAGAGTCATCTAGGCGGATTGTGAGGCAAAATCCACTGACATTCACTTGGGTTCAGACAGGAGTGCATCTTACCACAGACATCTTATATGCTTAAAAAGGGACATTTTGTGTTAATGAGACCATTGTAGCTTAACATGTTAATTTTTAAATCGGTGTGAATTTGTTAAACTAAGGGAGGGGAGTAAAGGAGTACTGTATCATAATCCATTTTTTTCATGTTTAATCATTTCCCCCCCCTGTTTTTAAGATTAATTAGCGGCCTTGTGATTCTGTTCCTCCATATTTTATGAAAAAAAGTAAAAGTTATGGTATTTTGAGCCAGGGTTCCATTCTGTTATTTTTCTGTCCAGTTATACCACCAACTGTGATTGTGCCAGGGAAAAATGAAGCATGGTGCAGAGGCCAACCCATAGATCAGCTAGTTAAGCAACAAAGACACAGGGATACTCCAGGTTAAGGAAACCAGCCAGCAGAGCGACCATACCAACGCTGTGGAGCAAAGCACCCCCATATTCGAGATCAGTGTTCTGCAATTCAGCCCAATGCTTTCAGTATAACATGATTGGATACTATGGCAGACATAGCAAGACAGAAATGCTAAAACATAGAGAAGGCTGAAAAATCATCCACGTTGTCGAGATTGCAAGCCCGGAAGACAGCCATGCTTCTTGGGAGAGTTCAAAGATCTTGGATAGGGTGGAGGCGTGGGATTAAGTAGGGTGCTCTTTCCAAGGGCCAATGCAGACTTGATGGGCCGAATGGCCTGCTTCTGCATTGTAAATTCAATGATTCTATGTTGGTTTCTCATTTGGGAATGTGGACATTTAAATCAAGAGCCATTTAACAAATTTTAATCTATTCTCCAGAGCCAGCATAACAATCCTGTTGGACAAAAAATCATGGCTAAAAGACCTCTAGCTTTGAAGAACAGACACAATACTTCATGGACCCAGAAGAATCTGACTTCTTGTTATAGACATGATCGTGGAACCACTAAGGCATGGCAGCACACAAATCTTTAGTAAATGGATGTAATCCGTAACAAGCCTTTCTCTCTCTTGAACAGCCCTGTGTAGCCATGGACCTCCTCAAATCGGCAGAGGAGGTCAAGATGACCACTGTTCTTAATCATACAGAACTGCAAGTTCCCAAGTATTCAAACAAAAATGAATATCCTAAATAGTACTTCAGCTCTGAACTGTCTTCTCATTGCACAGCAGATTTTCCCATTCTCATTACAGGTGCAGGAAAATCTTCAATGGTCAGACCAGCCAATAGCCCAGCAGTAACCGTGATGCCTCCAGCGGAGCATGTTAGAGTAAACCCGGAAATCCGATGAGCCTCAAACTTTGGTTCCAATGATGGTACAGCAGATCGACACTGCAACCACCGACATACGCTGCAACACTCAGCCAGCGTGCCAGTCATAAAAGATGCTGAAATCTTGCCACAGCTATCAATTAGGGGCTGGTTTAGCTCACTGGGCTAAATCGCTGGCTTTTAAAGCAGACCAAGCAGGCCAGCAGCACGGTTCAATTCCCGTACCAGCCTCCCCAGGCAGGCGCCGGAATGTGGCGACTCGGGGCTTTTCACAGTAACTTCATTGAAGCCTACTCATGACAATAAGCAATTTTCATTTTCATTTTTCATTTCAATTACCACAGTGATTGCAGAGGTAAGTGTAGCAATAAATCTCATTCTAGTCACAGGAATGTTCACCCTCCACATCAGAGAACATTGCTACATGCACATGGGGACAGAAACAAAAGAAATGACAAGACGACAAACACAACGTTCGTCCACCTCGCAAGAAATGAGCCAGGGTCGCAACCACCAACCAGTGCAACAACTGAACCCACCAAGTTCAGGTCAACATGAAATAATGGAAGAAAAGGATGAAAACATACATTGATGTTAGAACATCCTCCAAACCTATAGAAAGAACCAGCTGCAACAGAGCCGACCACTCTTCTGACAGTAGTGCAAACGAGGTACAGAAGGGTTATAAGGCCTCCTCCAGACCACCTGAACTTTTGAATTCAAAGACTTGAAGGGGAAGATGGAGAAGTGATAACGTATTAATAACAATGTAAATGTTTCAGTTATAACAATGTAAGACATGAGGTAAACTATGGTCACTTAAAATACATTGAATAAAGAATTAAAGAATTGGGGGAGGTGTAGTCTTTGGAATCAGGCACATATAGAGTTAATGTGGAACCAGTACAGTACCACCCACTCAGTGATCTAAGATAACACATGAACAGCACCCAGAGTTAGTTGCGTGTTGGACAGGAGTGTATGCACTAACAAGCTGGGGACAGCTCCTTAGCTTGTACCCTTTTCTGTATTTTTGCAACGTGTTCTGTGAATCAATAAAGATACACAGTTAACTTATAAAAGTGACTATGAAGACTCCCTCAGACCTACCCAACTGTAGCCAGCATCCTACAACAATCCTGTCAATGGAAACAGTTTCTCCCCATCTACTTGATAAATGACCCCTCGTTACATTGATATTAAAGAGCCCCTCAGCCTTCGGTCCTCTCCGGAAAACAATCCAGGCTTCCCCACGTAGCTTATGTGTCTCATTGCTGGTACCCTCTTTTTGACAAGGGTAACGGCAATTCCCAGAAAAATGCAGCGGATTATAAATCACTAACTCAGCAATTTTGCACCGATCGAGTGACCCCGTAACGCAGTTCAGGCAGCAGATTCTGGGTGCTTGTTGGTACGTGACCGGCAACAAAAGTAGAGGGAATACCCGCAGTTGAAAGGAGAAAAAAAAACATTTTAAGTGACCGAAAAGACGCCATTGACGCTTTATGTATTGGTGGGGGGAGGGCAGCGGAATGAACGCTGGGGAGAGGGAGCAGGCCTGATGTTGCTGCCGAGGCTGTCGGCACTCAAATCGCGCGAGGCCGCCCCTGCCCTTCCAGCACTTTCGGTCGCCGTCGGTTTAACGGTCTGTGCGCGAGGCTGCGCGCGAGCCTCTGGGGGTTGTTGTTGGCGATTAGAGCGAGGCTGCAGCGCGAATGAAGTTCGAGCAACTTGGAAGCAGATTCAGATGCCGTGTGTGGATGGAAGTGAGTGTGTGTGAGACGGACAAATCCGGGGGATACAAACACACAGATACATAGTGCTTCCCTGGGCCGGCCGTTCACCCATACTTGTTTTTCCCACCCCCTTAAAATTTGTGAGATGGGGGAGGATCCCAGTCGTCATTCCCAGCCTGTGTCAGCTGTTTACCCCATGGAAGAGACTGAAATGCGTGTTTGCAGAGGACGACGGCGCAGGGGGGGAAAAATACATTGTCGCTCTGAGTATTTGTGAAGAGTGTGTATGTGTGTGTGCATTTTAAAAACAAACTGATACAGGCCTCTTTCTTCTCACTCTTCGACTCTTCCACCATCATCAACATCATTGAACGGGGCTCCATGGATATGTCAAGGAAAGTTGCATGTTCCGCTGTCACCTCCAAGGCTCCGGGCTCTTCCTCTGATAACTCTGCCCGGTTTCCGATCTAGTTTTGCACCCGCCCCAGTTGTCACACGTTTTTCGCTTTTGGGAGCGTTGACTCTGCAGGCTGATTGCAGCAACGATGTCCAAGGTATTAAAAAAGAAAAGTCACTGGACGGGTAAAGTCCACGAAACTGTGATATGCAGGGATAAAGATGGGGAACTGAATGTGGACATCAAAGGTGGCGCAGAGAATGGTCTGTTCTCGTATCTGGGAGAAATGAAACAGAACAAAATTATCTACCAGGATGGAAAACTGCATTCTGATGAGTTGTTGTTGGAAGTCAATGATACAGCAGTGTCTGGGCTCACGATCAGAGATGTATTGGCTGTGATCAAACATTGTAAGGACCCAGTTCGTTTGAAGTGTGTGAAACAAGGTACCGTAATCTTCCAATAATGTTAACTGCCAGTCTCTTATTGGAGCTCCATATATTTGCCAATGTTATAATATATAAATATGCCAGTTTTTGTTAATAATACCTGACTGAATTGAAATTTGCGTTCCTGTAAGTCTGATAAAGGACAATAATTGCAAGAGTCAATATTGTGCAAATATAAAGTTTAGAATCTGTGGTCTGAACAGACACTGTTAAATATTCTCTTCTGGAGGATCTGTTTTAGTATTTTGTTGTTGAAGAATTATAGTTTGACGATTGAAAAGTTAAGATGCAATGTTTATTCCATTCTTGCAAATGAACAATACTTTTAGCTATTCTAAAATTGCCAAAACTGATTATTCTTCACAGTACAAAAATCAAGTATGATAGCAGTGTGTACTGATAGTCTTAGATGATTGGTCTGCCCAATCCTTGCGTTGTAGGGATGAGTGATGAGGACACTTTGAAGAAAATCAAATTAGTTAATGGACTGAAATATTTTACAGAGTTTTAAAACTAAAATCGTGATTTATTTGCAGAAAATTACCAAAGCTATGTGATGAATATTTGTTGTCCCATTGATTAGCAATTGTTCTCATCCTGGAACAAGGCATGCAGTGTTTATTTTCATGTGAATGCTATGGCTTTGTTTACTTTCTGATTGTTGTAGAATGTAAATAACAATTTCCATGGAGCTATTGTAACCATTGGGCACCTGACATAAACAAATATTTCATTATTCGTAGAATTCCTGAGCAAATAATTTTTTAAAAACTGTAGATTAATGTCAAGAGTTGTGTTCATAAAGTTATGCTGTACATTAAAATGACTACCAGTCTTGTATGAAATTGTTTAGATGGCATAGCAATGGAAAGTTACATAATAAATTAAGATCATTAATTCTAAACAAAATATTTTCTATCTGCTGACTTCCTTATCTAAACTTTTAGATTTTATTAATAAAATTTGAATGCAATTTTCTTTATTATAAAATAGGCTGTACTTGTACGCTTTCACTGGTGTTTGTTCTAAGAATTTGTTTTTCAGAACAATGATGCGCTGTTGCATTTTAAAAAAGCTACTTAAACTTCATATAGATTGTTTGCATTGAGAATCCCGAGGAAATCTAGCAAAGAAATACTGGGGTCTGTCACTACAATTTTCTAAAGCTTTGCAGAAGCAAAAATGTACTAGAGCAGTTTCTAGTAATATACTTAAAAAGAAAGTGATAACCTAGAAAACTACTGGAGGATATGTTCTTTGAAGAAAAAGTAAATTAATCTAGACCAGTCAGCATAGATTTCTAAATGGTAAATCATATTGGAATAGAATTATTTGAATAAATGATTTGAAGTTAGATAGGAAATGCTATGTGCATGGTTTATGTGGATATTTAAAAGATTTTTGATAAGACACAAATTGTAAAATTACTTTATGGGGACTTTAGCCACATGGCTGAGAAAGATGGTTGAACTACGGAAGACAAAAGGCACAAACGTAAAGGCAAGTTTCTCAGGCACAAAACCTGGTGAGTGGTATTCCACAGTACTGTGCTGAGACTATTGTTATTTATTATATATGTCAATGACCTGGGCTTAGGAAGTGAGGTGATAACACTCGACCAAAAGAAAACTATTTTGTTTGACTTTTTAAATTATATTCTTGAATGACCCTTTGGTTATTTCTTTAAAGAATTCTTTAGCATAATTTTTCTTTGAATAAAAATCTTGTGTTCTACCAAGACCCACAGTCTATAATCCAATATCCATCTTCTCTCTGAAAGTACTTACTGTGTGTGTTGCCAGAATCTTCTGCCCTCCCCATGGGATGTTTGGTGGCAAGGGGGCATTTAATCAGACAAAAGATGGGTGGCTGGAGCCCCAGATGTTTCCGTTTCCATCCTGATTAAGTTCATGATGGGGAACCCAGGAAAGTCTCCCTGTCCCACTACCAATTGTCCAATCAACACCCACTATGGGCCTCATCCTGCCACCGATGGCATTAACCCCAGTGGTGGACAGTGCTGTTGTAACGCAGTCTGGGGGAGGGTGAGCTGGCGCTGCCAAACGTTTGCAACTACTACTGGGCGGCCAACATTGCTATGATCAGGAAGTGGGTATTGGGGGGAGGGGTCAGCATGGGAATGGTTGGAGGCGGCATCATGCAAAGGCTCCAGTTTGGGAGTGCTGGTAATGGTACCTCTGCCGTTCTCGCCGGCCCTCTACTCCACAAGTCTGGTGGTGGTAGTGGCGACACTGAAGATCTGGGGGCAGTGGAGGAGACACTAGGGTGGAGGGAGCGTCGGTCTGGATCCCGTTATGTAACAACCACAGGTTCCTGCCGGGTAGGATGGACGGCAGGTTCCAGAGCTGGCAGAGGGTGGGTATTAGAAGGATGGGTGACCTGTTTACAGATGGGAGCTTTCCCAGCCTGCAGGCGCTGGAGTTTAAATTGCCGCCAGGGAACGGCTTTAGGTATTTACAAGTGCGAACCTTCCTGAGGAAGCAGGTAGTGGCCTTCCCACTGCTGCCGCCATGGAGGATACAAGATAGAGTAGTGTCCAGTACCTGAGTGGGGGAGGGGAAGGTGTCGGATATTTACCAGGGGCTGTTGGAGGTGGAGGAAACCCCGGTGGAGGAGCTTAAGGTCAAATGGGAGGAGGAGTTGGGAGGGGAGGTAGAGCCGGGACAATGGGCGGAAGCCCTAAGTAGGGTCAATTCCTCCTCATCATGTGCCAGGCTCTGTCTAATACAGTTTAAAGTGGTTCACCGGGCACACATGACAGCATCAAGGATGAGCAAGTTTTTCGGTGTAGAAGGCATATGTGCGAGGTGTGCGGGGAGCCCAGCAAACCATGTCCATACGTTTTGGGCATGCCCAAAGCTCGAGGAGTTCTGGGAGGGGTTTGCCAGGGCAATGTCCAAGATGCTGGGAACATGTGTGGTGCCAAATCCAGAGGTGGCAATCTTTGGGGTGTCAGAAGACCCAGGAGTTCAGGGAGTGAAAGAGGCCGACGTCCTGGCCTTTGCCTCCCTGGTAGCCCGGAGACGGATACTGTTATTGTGGAGGTACTCAAAGGCCCCCCCGAGTGTAGAGACCTGGGTTAGTGACATGGCTGGGTTTCTCAGCCTTGAGAAAATAAAGTTTGCCTTAAGAGGATCATTGTTAGGGTTCTCCCTGAGGTGGCAGTCATTCATCAATTTTCTCGGGGAAATTTTATTTAAAATGCCGGCAGTAGCAGCTTTCCAGGGGTGGGGGGAGTATTGTGTTTGTTTGTTTTTTGTTATTTTCGGTGGTCTGTGAAGATAGAGTCATTCGGGGAAATATCTATTTACACTATGTAATGTTTAACACCTATTGTACTTTTTCTGTTTTTGTTCTAAAATTCTACAAATACTTCAATAAAACTATTTTTTTAAAAAAGTAGTGTATCTTCCATATTCTGCTTTATTGCAGGCAGACCTATTTGGGTCATCAGAGCCATCGGAATTAAATGTTTCCCCAGAAACTTTTTAAAAGCTTCTGTCATTTGATCGAATAAGGTATCCTTATCCGCAAACTGAACTCCTGTCAAAACCAGGAGCCTATCCATTTGGCTCACTCTAGCACAGTCAAGTAATTTAAAGGCCAACACAGACTGTGGAAATTCCAGGTTGTGTTTCTGCAGCCTTCCATGGAGAAATCCTCTATTTTCCAGAACCTATCAAAATCCAACCATGCTTCAGACGCACTTAACAAGTCATCCTTTTTATAAATCTTATCCATATAACTTAATAGAGTCTGCAGACCTTCTTCTGAGTCTAACTCTTTCAATTCCAGCTCAGAAAACACTTTGTTCTGGATTTTACTGTCATAAGGTAAAGAAAGAGCCAATGCCATACCTTGTTTTTTATTTCCAAAGGCACCTTAGTCCACATAACTACTGCACTTCTCCATTGGTTGTACAATCCCCTTTCAGAAAATAAGGGAGGGGCGGGTAGTCAGATCTGGCCATCTTTATCCTAGGTTCAGCCACATATCTTCTTTTTTTTCTCTTACTCACTCCTTGGTTTGGTCTGGAAAAGTTGTATATTTCAACCCTTCACATTCGAACAGCAACCACTCTCTGCTATCATTTGTGAGACATTTAGCTGCTGTTGTATAAAGAGTCAAAGGTACTGCTCCTTTTCTCAAACAACTTTATTTCACTTTAACAGACTCTGCACAAAATTATATCATCACATCACCTGACAAAGGCCACCTGAAGCCCTTTACATATCAGTGTTGATTATTAGATACTTAACATAAATGAGACAATTAATTGGAATGTTTGTTAGCCCATTATTTAACATCCTCCACCCCTGCAAAAAAACAGCTCGTCCTCGCAACCGTCATGTGGGCTTGATGCACCACCTTAAACTGGATAAGGTGCAACCTCGCACACGACGAGGATCCTTTAACCCTCTGCAGTGCTTCCTTCCACAGTCTGGGCTCCCCAAACTCCTCCTCCCATTTGCACCTGATCTGCACCGGAGCGCACCCCCTCTCTGTCAGCTCTGATTAATTTTCTACCACTTTCCCCTCCAATGTCATCTTCGGACAACAGCTTACCTTGTAACACCGGAGGTGGCAGCCCCAGGAAGGACGGCACCCATTTCCCCACAAAGTCCCTCCCCTGCAGGTACCTGAACCTATTCCCCTTAGGCAACTAATATGATTCCTCAAGCTCTTCCAGGCCTGCAAACGTATCCTCTACAAACAAATTCCTGATGTACTCTATCCCCACCTTCCGTTAACCTGGAGCCTCACATCCAGCCCCGCTGGCACAAACCTAGTATTATCGCATATTGGCGGACACAGAGACATGCCTTCCAATCCAAATAAAAGGAATTTTGGTGAAGGGACTTCTTACGCCCATCTGGCCCCGGGGCCTTCCCTGCCTGCCGTCCATCACCACCCTCAGCATAGTCGGGGCCCCTAAACCCTACACCTTCTCCTCCCTCACCCTCGGGAACTCCAGCCCATCCAAGATCTGCCTCCTACCCTCCTCCCCAGGTGGAGGCTCCAACTCATACAGCCTTCTGTAAAATGCCCCAAATACCCCTTTCACCCCATCCGAGTCTAACGCCACCTTGCCTTTCTCATCCCTCACCCCTCTGACCTCTCTCGTCGCAGCTTGCTTCCTCAGCTAGCATCTTGCTCGCTTTTTCCCCATACTAATACACTGCCCCTCTGGCCCTTTGCATTGTCCTACTGCCTTTCCTGTGGACACCAACCCAAACTCCATTTGGAGCCTCTGTCTCTCCTTTAATAACCAAATATCTCCGGTCCACCCTCCCTCAAAATCCCACCCGCTGTCTAGCTCTCCTCGTTTCAGCCTCTCCCTGATTGCACGGATCGAGATGAATTCACCAGAGGATTTAAGTGCCTCCCACAGTGCGGAGGCAGTGACCCCCCCCCCATATTGTTCAGCTCTACATAGCTTTAGATGGCTGCCCTCATCCTCTCACACACACCCTCATCCGCCAACAGTCCCATATCCAACCTTCACTGCGGCCGCTGAGCCTCCCCATGTGCTACCCGCAAATCTCCCTAATGCGGTCAGAATCCACGATTACTGAATATTTTGAATCCCCTGCCAACAGCACCTTATCCGTTACAAAAATGTCAATCTGGGAGTACGTCCGAAAAGTACGACTAGGGGACATCTTAGTAACTTCATCGCAGTGTTAATGTAAGCCTACTTGTGACAATAATAAAGATTATTATTAGAAGTACGAGAACGCCTTTGTCCCCCTAAACCGCCACCGGTCGGCCCCCTCCTATGGTCCATAAACCTTCTCAACTCCCTTGCCGCAGCCAAATCCGTCAAAGGCCTGGGACACGACTGGTCCAGCGTCAGATCCAGAACCGTGTTAAAATCGACCCCCATTATCAGCCGGTATGTGTCCAGGTCTGCAATCTTCCATAATACCCGCCTCAAGAAATGCTCGACATCCCAATTTGGGACATAACCACTCACCAGAACCAGAGGCGTCCCCTCCACCTTCCCACGTCGTACATTCGTACTTTTCGCATGTGCACCGGGTGTACTCCCAGATTGACATTTGTGTAATGGATAAGGTGCTGTTGGCAGGGGTCGCCAATTCAAAATATTCGTTGATCATGGATATCTTCTATGTAACTATGCATCACGTATCTGCTTCCAGGTTCATCTGGAATACTGCCAACCTCAAAGGCCACTTTCTTGTTGACCAGCACTGGGGACATTGCCATGACCAGAGGGTGGGTGTGTGGACTGGAGAGGAAAGCAGTGCCCGGTCCAGGTAACGTTCCAGCTGGTGGCTGGGTCTAGTACCCAGGTGACCCTACTGCAGCAGGGGCTGCGTGTGTAAGGCGTATTGGATGGCACCCTTGTCTTCATGTCCAACCCCAAGTGGAACACCTGCCCCACTCATCCCTTCCTCAGCCTCGTCTGATCTCCCAGCTTCATGTGTGAATCTGCACATCTTTGAACTGTGGGAGGAAACATGAGCACCCGGAGGAAACCCACGCAGACGCAGGGAGAAAGTGCAAACTCCATACAGACAATCATCCGAGGCTGGAATTGAACCCGGGTCCCTGGAGCTGTGAGACAGCAGTGTTAACCACTGTGCCACCATGCCGCCCTTAAGTTCCATCAGGAAGCATCTTTTCGATGCATATCCTATGAGATAAAACTCATTGTCCCCTATCTGGGACTTCCGTGCAAACACTAAATTCTTTCCAACCTTGTTGCTGTTTTGTATCTTTTATTAAAATTATCATCCAATTTGTTGGGAGCCACTAAGGCATGTTGATCATATGGGTTTTTTTCCTTGTCGCATTTCTAGACTGTACCATATTTCTTGACCTTGTTAAGCTGCACCCCTTATACCTTGTTCCTGACTGTTACTGTGTCATCTCCCCTTCCTGTTACAAAATGCTCTTTCAAACAGTTCTTGATCTTTTACTTTGGGCATGTACACTGTCAGACCTATTGTCCGAACTGACAATACTTTCTGTGCTTTCCATTTTTGTACTCCATATTCCCAATCCATGGGCCTAACTTTCTCCCCTTTATTTTGTACATTCAACCAGTTTTTATATTTTCCAGTGGCCTTACCTGCTCTACCAACGATAGTTGCATCCTTCCACTGACTGTCCCCTTCTGGCAAACATGACACTTTAGTGCCAACTTTTGGCAGTTGTCCTTTGGGACAAATAGCCTCATCCAGTTTTTCAGGATTACTATTCCCTCTTCAGATACTCTGTCAGTTTCTGCGATCTGGTCCTTATAATTCTGTAGCATATGTGTATGAGAAGTACCTGGTTCCTCAGCACGCCCAATAACCACTTTTGAATCTGCAATGCCCACTAATCTTGACTACTGTACCCGAACAGTCTGGTTTCCATGCTGTTTTGCCATCTGTACCTGTAACCTTTCCTGAACCTTGTTATTATTTACGTCCATCTCTTTTATAGTATTCCATGTCTCCCTGTTTGAAAATAGTTTCTGATGACTGTGACTGTACATTATGCCTCAAATCTCTGAATTCTTTGAGTTTTTTGCTTTAAGGAATGCTCTTTTGCCATTGTGAAGTGCATTCAAATGCACAGAAAAAGTAGAGCTGATGTAGTCCCCTCCCAAGCTGGAGGATGATCATTCACGACTGAAGGAATTTGGGAATTTCTCACAAAAACCACTGACATGGGCTACTGCTCCCAATCACCTGCAGTGAATTCTTTGCATGGATGGTCCATGCTAAAGCCAAAGTTAACTTACAATTTGACCTATCTGATAAAAATTTTATGAAGCATTTAATCTCTCACAGCATAATGTTTTTTGCAGACCACTTTACTAAATGTGCTTCATGCAGCTGCATGCATAAGTATTATGTTACAATCTGTAGTTTGACAGGCCAAGGGCGAAGATGGAGCGGGTGCAGGTGGCGAGGTTAGTGGAGAAGATTTTGCAAGTGGTTAGGAGGTATTCGGAGGCCCCGAAGGTGGGGTTGTTGAGGGAGCGGCAGAAACTGCAGATGGGGTTTGGGTTATTATCTACGGGGAAGGCGGTAGGACAGTTCAGGAGGGCGAAGGGGGTGGTCTGTGAATATGGGGAAAAGGCGAGTAGGATGTTGGCACATCAACTGAGGAGGCAGCGAAGGAGATCGTAAAAGTGAAGGACGGGGGGGGGGGGGGGGGGGGTTGGGGAGGAACACGGTCTTGTATCCGATGGGGGTGAATGGGGTGTTTGGGGATTTTTACAGGAGGCTGTATGAGTCGGAACCCCCGGCCGGGGTGGAGGGAATGAGGCGAGTTTTAGAGCGACTGCTGAGGGTAGAGCAGGACCTGATGGATGGGCTGAGAGCCCCCATTGGGTTGGTGGAGGTGGTGGAGGGTCTTGGAGCGATGCAGACGGGGAGGCCCCGGGCCCAGACTGGTTTCTAGAGGAATTTTTCAAAAGGTTCTCGGGGGTTTGGGACCTCTGTTGGTAAGGGTGTTTAATGAGGTAAGGGAGCAGGCGATGTTCCTCCCGACATTATCACAGGCATCGATCTCCTTAATTTTAAAGAGGGACAAGGATCCGGGGCAGTGTGGGTCCTATAGGCCAATTTCGCTATTAAATGTGGATGCCAAGTTACTGGCCAAGATCTTGGCCTCAAGGATCGAAGATTGTGTGCCGGGGTGATAGGGGAGGACCAGACAGGGTTCGTTAAGGGGAGGCATTTGTCGGCCGACATCAGGTGGTTATTGAATGTTATAATGATGTTCCCTGAGGGACGTAGTGTGGAGGTGGTGGTCACCGTGGATGTGGAGAAGGCCTTTGATCGGCTGGAGTGGGATTACTTGTGGGAGGTGCTGGGGCAGTTTGGGTTCGGTCAGGGGTTTGTGGGCTGGGTCCGGTTATTGTACCAGGCATCGGTGGAAGTGTAAGGACAAACTGGGTGAGCTCGGAATACTTCAGGCTGCATCGGGGGACAAGGCAGGGATGTCCATTCTCCCCATTGCTCTTTACCTTGGCTATGGAGCCACTGGCAATGGTGCTGAAAGCATCAAGGGATTAAGGGATTGGCAGGGGATAGTACGGGGGTCGGGCGTGGATCATAGGGTCTCGCTGTATGCGGATGACTAGCTGCTTTATATTTTGGACCCATTGGGAGGATTATGAGGATTTTGGAGGAATTTGGCCGGATCTCGGGGTATTAATTAAACATGGAGAAGAGCGAGGTTTTTGGATCCAGGCGAGGGGGCAGGAGAAGAGGCTGGGGGAGTATCCGTTTAAGGTGTTGGGGGGGAACATTTGGTATTTGGGCATTCAGATGGCGCGATGATGGGAGCAGCTGCACAAGCTGAGTTTGGCTCGGTTGGTGGAACAGATGAAGGAACTGGGATGTGGGAACTGGGAAGGAACTTAGGAGCTGGGATGTGCTCCCGCTGTCATTGGCGGGACGATTGCAATCGGTGAAGATGAAAGTCCTCCTGTGGCACTTGTTTGTGTTCCAGAACCTCTTGATTTTTATTCCTAAGGCTCTTTTCAGGAGGGTGAACGCGGTGATTTCATGGTCTATTTGGGCGGGTAAAGCCCTGTGGGTGAAAAAGGTGCTGTTGGAGCGGCGTCAAGAGGGGTGGGGGGGTTATGGGAGCAGATGGAGGCAGCTTCTTGTAAAGACATGGGTTTGGGGGCACTGTTAATGACGCCTCTGCTATTCTTGCCGGACAGGTACTCCACAAGCCCGGTGGTGGTAGGGGCCCTCAGGGTGTAGGGATAGTGGTGGCAGCATCTGGGGCTGAAGGGGGCCTTGGTTTGGGCACCAATTTGAGGGAATCATAGGTTTGCTCCGGGGGTCTGGATGGGGGGTTCTGGGGGTGGCATCGAGCGGCGATTGAGCGGTTTGTGGATCTGATCATTGACGGCCCATTTCCGAGCCCGAAGGAGTTGGAGGAGGAATTTGAGCAGGACATAGATAGGTTGGAGACTTGGGCAGAGAAATAGCAAATGGAGTTTAATCCGGACAAATGCGAGGTAATGAATTTTGGTAGGTCTAACAGAGAGTGGAAATATACCGTAAATGGCAAAACTCTTAGTAATATAGAAAGTCAGAGAGATCTGGGCTTGCAGGTCCACAGATCTTTGAAGGTGGCAACATAAGTGGACAAGGTAGTCAAGAAAGCATACGGAATGCTTGCCTTCATTGGATGGAGCATCGAGTATAAAAACTGGCAAGTCATGCTGCAGTTGTATAGAACCTTGGTAAAGTGCACAATTTTGGTCGCTACACTACCAGAAGGGTGTGGAGGCTTTGGAGGTTTACCAGGATATTGCCTGGTCTGGAGTCTGTTCGCTATGGGGAGAGGCTGAATAGACTCAGACTGCTTTCATTAGAAATACAGAGGTTGAGGGGTGATAGAGGTTTACAAGATTATGAGGGGCATGGATAGAGTGGATGGGCAGGCACTCTTTCCCAGGGTGGAGTGGTCAGTCACCAGGGGGCATAGGTTTAAGGTCCATGGGGCAAAGTTTAGAGGAGGTGTGCGAGGCAGGTTTTTTTACGCAGAGGATGGTGAGTGCCTGGAATGCGTTTCCAGGGGAGGTTGTAGAAACAAATACATTAATGGCACTCAAAAGGCATCCTGACAAACACATGGATAGGATGGGTATAGAGGGATCCGGCACAAGGAAGTGCTGAAGGTTTTGGCAACGGTTGGTATCATGATCGATCGAAGGGCCTGTTCCTGTTGCTTTTTGTTCTTTGTTCTTTGAGCTGCCCATCAGGAACAGGTTCCGGTATTTGCAGGTGAGGGACCTTGTTTGGAGGCAGGTACCGTCCTTGCCTCACCTGCCGCCCCAGGGGCTGCAGGACAAGATGGGTTCAAAAACAGGGGTAGGGGAGGGGAAGGTCTCGGAAATTTACTAGGAACTGATGGACTAGGAGGGAGCCCCAATAGGGGTAGTGAAGTGCAAGTGGGAGGAAGAGTTGGATCGAGAGTTAGAGGCTGGGTTGTGGGAGGATGCGCTGAGGAGAGTGAATGCATCCTCTTTGTGCGCTAGGCTTAGCCTTATCCAGTTTAAGGTGGTACACATAGATTGTGGCCTGGATGAGCAGGCTTTTTGAAGAGATGGAGGATAGGTGTGGACGGTGTGTGGATGGGCCCGCGAATCATGTTCACATGTTGTGGGCGTGTCCGAAGCTTGGGGGATTCTGGCAGGGGTTTAGCAATGTTATGTAGGAGGTCCTGAAGGTGAAGGTGGACCCGAGTCCAGAGGTGGCGATCTTTGGAGTGTCAGAAGCCCCGGGAGTCCAGGGGATGAAAGAGTCTGATGTCTTGGCCTTTGCCTCCCTGGTAGCCCATAACTGGATATTGTAGGAATGGAGGGATTCAAGGGTGGGGGGAGTGACCTGGCGGAGATTCTTGGGTTAGAAAAAATGAAGTTCACCTTGAGGGGGTTCTGTGGAGGGTTGTTATCGACTTCTTCAACAAAAGTTAAGATGACAGCAGTGGGGGGGCGGTAAAATGGGGAGGCAGGGGAGTTGGGAAGTGGGGGATGGGTTGGTGGAGTATGTTGTCCAGTTGGTTATTTGCAGCCCTGTTGGCTTGATTTGATTTGTGATTATGTTTGTTGTGTTAATATTTAAATGCCTGAATAAAATATTTTTCAAAAACAAATCTGGAATTGAGAAGTCTAACGATGACCATGGCACCATTGGCGATGTCATTATAACCCATCTGGTTCACTAATGTCCTTTGGGAAGGAAATTTGTCAACCTTCCTTGGTCTGGCCTACATGTGACTACAGATCCACAGCAATGTGGTTGACTCTTAAATGCCCTCAGGATGGGCAATTAATGCTGGCCCAGCCAGTGACGCCCACCTCCCATGAATGAATAAAAAAGACACCGTTGGGTCCTTATCTTTCTTTAAAATAAGGAGGTCTGTGTCAGTGGATTAGGCATGTATCCTCGAGCTAAAGCATCGTTAAACATAACTGGTACCAGCTGGCCTGAGATTCATCTCTAAAATTCAACAGCATACCCATTGGAGTTTTATTCGCCTGCATCAACCCAATCGCCCATAGCACCTCATCCGAACCTAGCGAGGCCTCCATCTCCTTCCCTACTTTCCTCCTCTACTCTTTGGAAAGTCAACCTGTCTAGAAGCTCCATCATATCTGACAGCCCCTCTGGCGGCTCCGACCTGTATAGATCCCTGTAGGACACCTCAAAAGCTGCATTGACTTCTTTTGCCGTTGTCACTAAATCACCTCTCGAGTTCTTGACCTGTATTATCTCCCAAGAAGCCGCTTTGTTGCCCCAGTTGGTGCGCCAACAGGCAACCTGCCTTCTCCCTGTGTTCATAAACTACGTGTCATAGTTGTTTCACCAGTCCTCCCAGTGGATACCAAGTCAAACTGCACCTGGAGCCGCTTCCTAGTTGCAAGCAACTCCAGGGTAGGAATCTCCAAGTAGTGGTGGTCTGTTTCTAGGATCGGTCTGTTTCTAGGATCTCTACTACCAAATACTGCCGTTCTTTCCTCACTGCCCTATCTAAGTGTGCTTTATATGACATCACCTCTCCTCTTATCATCAGCTTAAGTGCCTCCCATTGTCTAGAGGGAGAGACCAATCCATTGCTGTTAAATCTGATGTGCTCCTCAATGGCCACGGCTATGCGATCGCTTAACTTCTTGTCAGCTAGTAGTGCCGCATCTAATCTTCATGGAGCCTGCTGAATGGGAACCGTCTCCAGTTCAGGGTTGACCAAATGTGGAGAGTGATAAGAGATCACTATCCCTGAATATTCCGCTTTTCTGACTCTCAGGAGCAGAGACTTGTCAAACAAAAAATAGCTTATTCTTGAGTAGAGCTTATGGACATGTGAGAAAAACGAGAATTCCTAATCATGTGGATGCAGGATTCTCCACGGGTCCGTTCCCCCCCATCTGGCCCATGAAACTTTGAAGCACCATTGTCATCCCTGAGAGAGCCAGAGATTTAGGGCTTGAACTGTCCATTTTGGGATCCAAACACAGTTAAAGTGCCCCCCTGGTTTAGCTCAGTGGGCTAGACAGATGGTTTGTGATGCAGAACAAGGCCAGCAGCTTGGGTTCAATTCCTGTACCAGCTGAGGTTATTCGGTTTTTTTTATAAATTTAGATTACCCAATTATTTTTTCCAATTAAGGGGCAATTTAGCGTGGCCAATCCACCTACTCTGCACATTTTTGGGTTGGGGGGGCGAAACCCACGCAGACCCAGGGAGAATATGCAAACTCCACACGGACAGTGACCCAGAGTCGGGATCGAACCTGGGACCTCAGCGCCATGAGGCGGTTGTGCTAACCACTAGGCCACCATGCTGCCCTCTGAGGTTATTCATGATGGCATGCCTTCTCAGCCTTGACCCTCGCCTGAGGTGTGGCGATCCTCAAGTTAAACGACCACCGGTCAGCTCTCCCCTCAAAGGGGAAAGCAGCCTATGGCCATAGACTATGGAAACTATGGAACCTTACCTAAAGACCCCCCAAGACCAATTGATGTCCATCCAAACCAAGGATGGAGGCTAGCAAACCTTTGATAAAGGCTAATTTGGATGGTAGAATAGTGGTTAGCACAGTTGCTTCGCAGCTCCAGGGTCCCAGGTTCGATTCCCGGCTGGGTTACTGTCTGTGCGGAGTTGCACGTTCTCCCGTGTGTGTGTGGGTTTCCTCCGGGTGCTCCGGTGTCCTCCCACAGTCCAAAGATGTGCGGGTTAGGTGGATTGGCCATGCTAAATTTCCCTTAGTGTCCAAAAAGGTTAAGTGGGGGTTACTGGGTTACGGGGATAGGGTAAATACGTGGGCTTGAGTAGTGTGTTCTTTGTAAGGGCTGGCGCAAACTCGATGGGCCGAATGGCCTCCTTCTGCACTGTAAATTCTATGACTCCACCCCCTCCCAAAATGACAGCCATTCCGTCCCAGAAAAATACAAAGAATGTTCTCCAACACCCACCAGTCAGCTACCCCCCCCCCCCCCCCCCACCCCGCTCCGAGCTTCATTCTCCACTAAATCCCCAAATTGGAACCAGACTCTCAGTTTCAGCCCCTTCCCCAACCCAGAAACTAAGTACACAAACCCAGTTAGTACTGGTTTTTCGACTGCAGCTACTCCCCCACCTCACTTCATTCGCCAGCATTATACACTGCTAGCGAGGAGAATCCGATCAGGGAAATGAAAGGGACAATTTCATTGCCAAACATGAGAATAAACTATTTCTAGGAAGAGAAAAGATAAAGATCCATCGACCATACAACATATAAGTTCCTTTCCTTCAACTAGAAAAAACTAAATTCAACGACCGATTGTCAAGAACTATATATAGTAAAACCCACCACCCCTTTCAGCCTGCAACTTTTACAAGAAACTGCAAATAAAGAGATTCCCCCCACATAATACCTCTTGTTTAATTGGACCACAGTCCATGTTTGTTGATTAAGTCCTCCACTTCTTCAGGTGTCCCAAAAAGAAGTCCTCCACCTCTTCAAGAGTCTTAAAAGAAAGTCTTTGGCCTCGTGTGTGACCTGCATCCTCACTACTCAGAAACGCATGCCCTTCTTCGAGAGCACTGACTTAACCTTGTTATGTCATGGGCCAGGGTTTAGAAATCTCCAAAGTATATCATGGTGTTCACCTGACCTACAACTGTTTATTAATTTTGGTTATGAGGAGCATAAGTGCCTACTTTTCAGTTGTTATTTTAACAGAAACTGTAAGCACTTTTAAACAAAACAAAGTTTATTCTACAAACTCAGTTAACATTTTATAAACACACAATAAACAATGTATCAACTACAAACATAAATACCCCACACAGCTACAGTACTCTATATTTAACCCGTAATAACTCCCCTTTACTGTTTCACTCAAGTAACAACATCCATAAACCAGACCACCCTTTTACCACAACACAGTCGGTTTGAATTCCTTCCAGAAACAGTTATTACTTTGAAGTTATCAAGTGATCTGGAGACACCTTTTAACATGCAGATAGAGAGAGACCAGAGAAGCCTTCTTTTGTCTGAATCCGTCTTCCAACTGTCTAAACCAAAAGTAAAACTCAGAACCACAAAACAGCTCCCAGTTCAAAAACGAAACTAAAAACCCAGAGCCCCAGCCCAGCTCCACTCCCATAATGACATCACTGAGGCCATGTGATGAGAGAACACATTTCATAAAGGGACACTTACATGACAGTTTTAAGCTGCCCACTTCCTCACTGGTTCTGCACACACATCTTGATACACTCGTATAGCGCATCCTTTCCATTTCACGTTCCTGTGCTCCTTGGCCCACTGCAGGACCTTTTCTTATCTTGGAAGCTACGAAACTGATTGATCAACGTGCAAGGTGATTCATTCAGTTGTGGCCTCTTCCAAAGCGTCCAATAGCCCATGTCAAGTACTGGGAGGTTGAGAAACCACGATCATCCTGCATCTCCCAGATCATTTGTGATAATTACTGGTGGGGTTCGGCAATCCCACAACTCGGAGGTTCTGCCTCCGACTGATTTTCCAGTACGTCAACCTTCACCTTCAATCTTTTATTTTATTTTCATTGGCCACCACTGCAATCTTGCCTTGAACGCCGCAAGTTGGTCCTCGTATCTCGTAAGTGCCTCCCCAACACCTTTTAGTGCCTCAGCATGCTTTTTCTACCGTTCCAACGGCTTTGTCAAGCTCTGCCCGGACACCGGTCCCAGCATCTCCTCTATTGACTTACATATTTTGTCAGAGATCAGCTTCCACTGCTTCTCGAAGTGTAACTGGAATTATTTACTGAATTCTTTGGCCAGCATGTTGGAAAACATTTCTAGCGTGATTGGGGCTGCTGCTGACTGTTGCTCTGCGGTCGCCATCTTAGGTGCTGAGGCGTTCCATGAGGCTCCTGGGTCCATCGAGAGCAGATCAATTTCAGGCTTCCTGTACTCTCTTCCTTTGCATTTGGGCATGGGATCGACACAAGGGAGCCTATTATGCCAGTCTCAGCAATTCCCTGGTAAATAACCTCTAAAAAAACGGGCAAAAATTATTTTTAAAAAGTCGCATTGGAAGTCCCGTATCAAAGCTTTTACAAATGATATAAAAGTGTTGTGCAAACAAAATGCTCTTTCTAAAAACTGTGATAAGCAAATTAAACCTCGTAGTGACTATAAAAAGGTATATATTTTTTATTTGTTTTTAACCAGCACCAAGCATGACTCAAATAACTGCCAGCATTACTATTTGTGGGCCTTAATTAGAGGCTTAATTAGAATTTTAAATCAATCTCACAGTAGAAATTTACAATACACCAAACGAAGGAGTAATGTCTATAGTTTGACCAAGTGCTATACAGGGCGCGCTTTTAGCACCCAATTGCTCCTGGCGCCAATCCTGTTGCATCAGGAAAATAGCGAGAGAGGCCAAAATTCAGATTCACGCCGGGTGGGAACCATTTTGCAATTTACCTGGCCCACTCCTGAGGGCGACATCCGGATCACTCCCAAAAATGGCAAAAAGCTCATTGACATTCATTTCAGTTTCGTCAGCGAGATTGAAGTCGAATGCAGCAGCCTCCTGGGAGTCACCCGATTCCCCAGCGAGAAGTCACACGGGCGCCGTTTAGTACTGCTCTATAAAAAAGAGACCTGGTGCAATGGCAACCATGGGGAAGTGAGGAGGTGAGTAGCCATCTCCATTTATCAGTGTTGCTCGTTCTGGTGAGTGTGCTTTACACTCAATTGGCTGTTTTATTCCTTAGCTCTAGATTTGGTAGGTATCCTTATGATACCACCACAAGGTCCAAGTTCAAGTTCAGATCAATAACTCAATATACCAATTAGTAAGGTTCAAAACAAGACACGTTTATTAATATACAGTTATTCCATACTCATGCATATAATACTAATAGACTAAAATATTCCTACCACTGATAGGCCAATACTTATCTGGATAAGGGAACCCGCCAGATCAGGGAACAATGGCCTCTTGCTCTGTACTGGATCTGCAGGCTTCCAGCTGATATGGACTAAGGGGTCAGGAGTGTCTGTCTCATAGCGTGTGTTGTATGACACTTACTTGGTGGTGAAGCAATTGGCCAGGCCTCTCCTTCTCACGGTCAAGTTCGTCGAGAGCTGCTGAGATGTTATGCTGAGGGGGCCGGCTAAGTGAGCGAACTGGACTTGGGACCTGACTTTTATAGGTCCCAGGGGCTTCGCGCCCTTTTGGGTGGACCCCGAGCTTACTGTCAATCGATTGGCTCTCATACCGATCGATTGGTATGAATCCCCCCAATACTGAGGCTGTCCCTCGATCGCGGGGCGGTTCTTCCTGGCTTGTTTGTCTCCTTTGTTTCAGACTCCCGTTGGCGCCGGGAAGTCTGACCTGCTATAGAATGTCCCAAATGTAGCTAATCGTTGTACCCATTGTTCCCGGGGATCGCTTCATTAGTATGCAAACTGCTGGTTTCGGTGCTGTCTGCTTTCTTAACAGACAGAATACACAGGGAGATTCTGCAACCTGCTTGTCTTTCTTAAAGTGTCCAATTTTCCCTGCGTGCTTTGTAAATCGCCATTTTGAGCCGGGAAGTGGCCAACTTTGGTGGCTACACTAGAATTCAGCTGATGGGCACCGGAGCTGATGTCCCAGTGCTCGGGGGTGGTGGGGGGTGGGGGGGGGGGGGGTGGCTTGAAGGTCAGGCGTCAACCCTGGTCCGGAGTGGGGCTTTGTTCCTGTGAGGCCATCAAGCCATCTTTAAATATTGCTGACACCCATAGTAAGGGCAACCACAGCTGCAGCCTGTCTGTCCTACCAAACTCTCCCAGGATAGAGCTGCAGCTTCTCTTTTGAGAGTCAAATTCACTCCCTTTGACTGTGAGCATTCACTAGCTTCACAGCTGAAGGCCATCTCAAAGGAGGGTTTGGTCTTATTAGTTGTGAGGGCACTTCATGCTCCTGAACTATCAAATGCCTCCTCGAAGTAACAGGTGCCCTGTCCGAGAGGATGATTAGTAAACTAAATGTCCTGCAACCTTTGATGCTTGAACAGCGTACCTGTACTCTATGAGCACCAGCACCATAGTGGCAGCTGCCAACAATCAAACAGTAAAGAGCAGGAGTTCACCACTGAGGCTCCTCTCACAGCTAGAGGTTAAGTTTCTGGATGAGTGGATGACAGCTGTGTACGACCTCGCTAATTTTGCTCGCAAAGGTCTAGGTTTTAACGATTCCTGATCTGGCCATGAGTGAGTATGCAGAGTGAAATTTGTCAGCACTACCGGTTGCTGGGTGGCACTCTGAGAGAATGTGGGACTGTCATGGTAAGGGTGGGGGAAGGCTATGCCCGGTCTCTGGCTGGGACCCAGCTGAGTCATGGGATCCAACAGAATTCCGATTGCTGTCTCCCTAGGATGTTCCTGCCTCCACCTGATGTGCATCAGCAGCTGTGTGGTGCTCACCAGATGTGCCCCCGAAGCTCATGTCTCTCACCGAGGTGTGTGTCTCTGCGCTGGTGGAAGGTGTAAGTTATAGTTGTGATGCATTGCCCGTATTCTTCTCTAAGCTCTCCTCTAAGGGTTCTATTGGATGGCAGGAAGTGGAACGACCCTGGATGGCCCGGCCTCATCAGATGGTCATCCTGCAAGACAATGGGCGTAAAGGGAAGGATAATTTTGTGGGACATCAACAACTAACTTGAGATGGCTTCTGGATGGATGAAAGGGCAATCGATCCTCTTTTCTCTGGTGCAGGCTGACCTTGTTGTCGGCCACTGCTCTCTCCTCGGTCAACCCCATGTAGCATGCAGCATTTGTGGACAACACACTTAGGCATGAAGGGGTTGTGATAGTGAGTGGCAGAGGGTTCTGAGGAACAAACTTGGAGATCGGATGTTGGGAGGGTGCAAGGTGTCAGCCTGTAGATATGGGGTGGGGGTGAGGTTTGGGAAATTGAAGGGTGGTAGGTGGGACTGATGCCAGTTGAGGTGGTAACTTACCCCTGCAGCTCATATGAGGTCGTTCATCTGCTTCCTACATTGGACAGCTGTTCTCCTGGTCATGCTGTATGCAGTCACTGCAGCTGTCACTGCCTCTCATGCTGCTGGTTCTCCAACTCCTTCGGGCACGAGTAGCCTGGCCAGGTTGGCATCCCAAAGCGAGGAGCAGATCTCTGCGCTGCCATCCTCATATCTTGAATGAGAGAGTGCGGGTGCTGAGGGAGCGTTTAATAGCAGCTCCCCTTTGCAAGCAGCTGAGGCGTGAGTCGGGTGAATCAGACAGTGAGTGAGTCAGGCATGGTGAGATTCACTTTGGGTCATTTTTTACAATAACTGCTGGAGAATACAGGTGCGATCTCATCATTACAGCTGGCGTGAAACATCCCACTAAACATGCCCAAAGTGACACTTTTTGGGTGAATTGCGCCCATATTCTCATGGACATTAACTGCCTTCTAAAGCGTATAAAAGACAAAAATATGAATTGTCTTTTCAGATGGATTTTGCTGAGGGAAATGTGAAAATTGGCTCCGTGACACAGGTCCAACTAATTTTAGAAGCATGCAGTGTCACATTTTTCTGTTCAGTGACAATAATGTTTGCTTGTTATTTATTTTAAGTTTTAGTATTGCATTTCAATGTTTGAATTTTTAAAATCATTCTCACAGCTGCATTCTTTAAGTCAATAAATTATGCTTCTGTCACGCCACCAATGGCATTGTTTTTATATTTATGGAAACAGGTTAAAATAGGTTTAACTGTAGGAAAATTGAGATCAGATTGATTTTAATAGATTAAGGGTCCTTCAAACTGATTTTGGTAAGGGTAATGGTACAAATGTCCTGGGAAAAATATGGAGTGGCATTACTAATGGATTAAATAATTTACTCTGTAATTTCCTAATTTTCCCCCCCTGAAGTTCAAGGGTCTCTATATGTGTAGATATGCCAATATGATGGTACATGTCCCCAGGAAAATATAAGCCAATGTATTAAGTATTGTGTGAGTATAATACAAAAAGACTGAGCTTGTATGTTAAAGTTAACAAGAAGGAAATTAATTGTGGACTTATTGACAACATCATTACCCCAAGAAAAATTATCATGGTTTTTAGTATACTCATCACCTTGGAAACCTTTTCTTTCACTGAAAAAAATGAAATGGAATCCGCAGTTTTCCTGTGGGTTACCAATCTCCAAAGATTGACTGTTTGACAATTGACAACTGAATTAACACCAACATTTTTTGTATTTGTTATTTAACTTGTGTCTTAATGCATTTTATTTACCTACCAATGAATTAGTTAATACATTTCATAATACAGTAAACAAAGCAAAGATTAAATTTAATTTGTATGTACCAGGTTAGTGAAGCATGGATAAGGTTGCTGATGTCCTAGTACAAACTACTTATCATTTTTTGGATTCCAGCAAATATTTTGGTCAGATGTCTGAGACATTTGCCCACTGTATTTACCTTTGGTTGTATTCAGAAAATTAAATTGTTTCCAGAAAGCTAAAGTTGATAACTAAAGGGCGCGATTCTCCGCTCCCCTCGCCAGGTGGGAGAATTGCGGGAGGGCCACTCTGGCACCCCCCGCGATTCTCCCACACCCGCCCAAAATGCGCCGCTCGGAGAATCGCCGGTCGCCGTTTTTCACGGTGACCTGCGATTCTCCAGCCCAGATGGGCCGAGCGGCCTGACGATCCCGACCTGTTCACGCTGGCGGAAACCACACCTGGTCACTGCCGGCGTGAACAGCGTGCGACAGGTAAGTGTGGGGCTGTGGGGGGCGGAGAGAAGAAAGAGCACCAAGGGCATGCTCGTGAGGGGACTGGCCCGTGATCGATGCCCTCCGATCGTCGGGCCGACGTCTCTAAGAGACGCACTCTTTCCCCTCTGTCGCCCCGCAAGATCAAGCTGCTCCGTCTTGCGGGGCAGCGGAGGGGAAGATGGCAACCGCGCATGCGCGTCTGACGTCACTTAGGCGCCGCTGGGCGCGTCATTCTCGGCATGCCGCCTTGACGCTCCCGCCGGCCGAGTTTCTCCCGACGCCGCTCCTAGCCCCCTGGGGGGGGGGGGCAAGAGAGAATAGGGGCCGAGGAGCGGCCTCCGACGTCGGCGTGAAACACTCCGGGTTTCACGTCGGCCGTTGCGGAGAATTTGCGCCCAAAATCTTTTATATTTTACATTCAAGTTTCTGATTGTTTTTTAAAAATAAATTTAGAGTACCCAATTCATGTTTTCTAATTAAGGGGCAATTTAGCGCAGCTAATTCACCTAGCCTGCACATCTTTGGATTGTGGGGGAAAAACCCACACAAACATGGGGAGAATGTTCAAACTCCACACGGACAGTGACCCAGTGTTGGGTACTGGGACCTCGACGGCTTGAGCAGCAGTGTTAACCACTGCACCACCATGCTGCCCCAAGTTTCTGATTGTTGATGGAAATTACCATCCAATATGGATTCCTCAGATGTTGTCTGGAGGCTTTAGTGGTTTCCTTAATTTTCTCAATACTGCATCAATTTATTGGAATAATTCAACAGGATGTCAGAGTTCATATAAAAATATGCAATGACCCAGAGGTTATTCAATCTCTGACTTCAATCAGCTAAATATGACAAGAACATTTTACTGGAAAAAGATTGCACAGTAGCCTGATGATTTTGACATTTGTCTCTCAAGCCAGAATGATGATTCCAAATTAAACCTATTCAGATTTTGAAATTCAGTTCAATAAATCTGGTAATTTGCAGGATAGCAGACGAAAATGTCATGAAAATTGCTGAATAAAAACCCAACTGGGTCATGAAAATGTATCATGGTAGAGAACCTGTCACTCTAAGCTGGTTTGGTGTGCATGTGGCTCGAGTCCAATATGTCAGAATGTATATAGATCCCACTTTTATTATATTTAGTATGTTCCAATTTTTCAAATAGTTAAGAAGTTCTGATACTTAAAGAACAAAGAGACACTAATTTAAGAAAAAAACACAAATGCCCATTTCTGCTGGCAGGACTTCATATCTGAACGTGTCACTAATTTATCCAGGTAATTGGCAAGATTAGGGCCGGGATTTTCCGGCCTCATTGCGGGAGTACCCGCCATGGGAGATTCGGCTTACAGCCAGAACTCCATTCAATTTTGGCTGGACTGGATGATCCCAGCAGCGGGTGGGGCTGGAAAATCTTGCCCAAGGTTATAATGTCACTGACAATGGCAAAGCTTAACATTGAAAATGTTTATGACACAACCATTTACAGCAATAACAGGAAATGCCAGTAAATGGGAATTCCCTCAAGATCAGATTGACAGGAGATTTCGCTGGGTGTTAAAACATTGTGTGTTCATCCATCTATCATTTCTAATGCATGTAATATATTATATGACATCAGATATACAGCCTGACTGTCATTTAACATTTGACTTGAACCACTTTTGTCCTATTGTATGGCCATTATTTTTATGATGATGGTAAGAAAGGTCTGCAACTGGATGCACAATTAGACAATGTGACTCGAAGATGCCTGTCAACATATTTCAGAAATTTAGTTTAAAAGTTTATTGATGGCTAGGGTTGATTTTTTTAAAAATAAATTTTAAATTTGCCCCTGTTTAAGAGGCTGTTGAAGAGAAATGTAATTACACTTTTTGATGAACCATTTAAAAACATATGTTTGCAGGAAAATGGTAATACTGAGCTTCATCTGGCAACAGCTTACTTCAGAGGCATATGAAAAATGAAATGAAAATCGCTTATTGTCACAAGTAGGCTTCAAATGAAGTTACTGTGAAAAGCCCCTAGTCGCCACATTCCGGCGCCTGTTCGGAAAGGCTGGTATGGGAATTGAACTGTGCTGCTGGCCTGCCTTGGCCTGCTTTCAAGTCAGTGATTTAGCCGTGTGCTAAACCATATTAGTAACTGAAAAGAATTCATAACATTAAATTGGCTTTATATATATCTGAAAACTTGTTTTAACTGGGAAATGTGAAAATCCACAAATTACCTTCATGTTGCTTACTATTTCTATGACTCTGAAAAAGTACTCTGAAAAAGATAGCCAAACCACTTGTGGACTAATTCTGTTTTAATTGCATAGAATAGCACACTTTCAGTAACTTTCTATTTTTATTTTAGCTATAAATACATCAAAACCTAAGTGTTGGTCTGTGGATCTTGGTTTAATATAAATCTAATTTCCAACTTTTAAAAGACTAAGGAGAATATGGTGGTGTCTACTGTGATCTTCTTTGGTTATTTGTAATCATGTGCAAGTTATCCCATTTACTGCAAGCATGGGTTTGATTTAGAGAAAACTTATTTTCATGTGTTGGTGGAAATTTGTTGGATACAATTTCAAAATGCAATAAACCATATAGATTAATTAAAGATAAAAGACTCAAATACTCATGGTCATATAAATGCATCATTGAGTGTTTCCTTACCAACCTCATTGCACCATTCTTTGCTTAGCCCTGAGCATGCATTGCCATTGGAAATCTACTTACATCTTTTAAATTGTTGCAACAAATAAATGAAACAAAATGAAATGAAAATCGCTTATTGTCACAAATAGGCTTCAAATGAAGTTACTGTGAAAAGCCCCCAGTCACCCCATTCCAGCGCCTGTTCTGAGAGGCTGGTACGGGAATTGAACCGTACTGCTGGCCTGCCTTCGTCTGCTTTCAAAGCCAGCGATTTAGCCCTGGGCTAAACTTGCAGATTTCTTTTCAGTTTGTCTTCCTTCTATTTAATTATCATATTCAGCTATCTGGGGGACCTCTTGTTTTGTTTACACTTGTGTTCACTATTTTGTTTTGTTTACATTTGTGTGCACTATTTTGTTTTGTTTACATTTTTGTGCACTATTTAACTTATACTTTTAAAAGTGTAATCATTTTTAATATATTCTATTTTTTCTTGATTGAGGCATCATTCATTATTGTTGTCCTGTTGATTAATGGTGATGATTGTCAGGAAACTTAAATTTTAATCATAATGGCCAATAACCATCAAAGGCTCCATTGTTGTACACTGAACATTATACGAGATGCAAATTCCCCAATTTTACATTTGTTGGCAAAAGGTATTTGGGGGGGGGGGTGGATTTTCTGTGTCCCCCCCCCTCCCTCCCAGCGTGTTTCTCGGCAGCAGGAAGCAGCCTGCCTTGGGCCGGCGGTGGTCCTGCCGCTAACAATGGAATTTCCCATTGAATACACCCATCGCTGCTGGGAAATCTGCGGCGGGGTTTGTTATCGGTGGGACCAGAAAATCCTGCTGGAGAGAATTGCCAGAAAATCCCCCCCTCCTTATTATGGGGTTGCTGTGCTTTGGGATTATATCACTCAAAAATTAAGTGGATTCATGAGATTAGTTTCTGAGAATTGAGAAGGTTCATTTATGGAAGGTAGATGAAAGGTCCCCTGGAGCTTTCTTGATTGTCTTTGAAGGTTGGATAGAACAGTTGCCAGAAATTTTGTCCTAGATTGGCCATAGCTTTTTCTTTCTTTGGAGATTATGTGACTGGCAGGGAGGACTGATGGCACACTTGTGTTGTATCATGTCTGATGGGATAGGCTGGATAGACCATTTGGTCTTTTCATGTCCTTTTCCTACATTTGTCAATTCTTTGAGAGGTATGGTAACACATTGAGACAAAATGCAGTCCCTTACCTCATTCACAAGTTCTAATTTTTTAATAATTTAATAATCTTTAGTGTCACAAGTACGCTTACATTAACACTGCAATAAATTAACTGTGGAAAAACCCCTAGTCGCCACATTCTGTCGCCTGTTTGGGTACACAGAGGGAGAATTCAGAATGTCCAAATTACCTAATATCTCGTCTTTCGGGACTTGTGGGAGGAAACCGGAGTACCCGGACGAAGTCCACGCAGACATGGGGAGAATGTGCAGACTCCGCACAGACAGTGACCCAAGCCGGGAATTGAACCTGGGACCCTAGCGCAGTGAAGCCTTAGTGCTAACCACTATGCTACCGTGACACCCACGTTTATTGTCCTAATTACCACTGGTCATTTTTCACTTGATTTTACGTTGATTGAAGTCATCAATTGTTGCAGCATTGTTATCTTTATATGCGCATGGGTTTTATCATTGATAGACCGTAAGAATTAAGTCTGCTTCATCATTCGATCATGGCTGATATGTTCTCATCCCCATTCTCCTGTCTTCTCTTCGCAAACCCTGATCCGCTTATTAATCAAGAACTTAAAGACACTCAGTGACTTGGCTCCACAGCCTTCTGCAGCAGAGTTCCACAGATTCACCACCCTCTGGCCGAATTCCTCCTCACCTCAGTTTTAAAGGATTGTCCTTCAGTCTGAGGCTGTGCGCTTGGGTCCTAGTCTCTCCTACTAGTGGGAACATCTTCTCCATGTCCACTCTATCCAGGCCTTTCAGTATTCTGTAAGTTTCAATGAGATCTTCCCTCATCCTTATTTTTGTGAGGGCCACGAAGAATCCAGCACGAGTTTTCAGGATACAAAGAAATAACATTTATTTACAATAACATATATATACGCAGCAGCAGCAGCAATTATATTTAAACATTCTTAGCCTGACTGTTTAGCTTGCAGAAGACCCTTTTCCCTTGGCTGTTTGTTAATTCGAAATAGGCAATTTGTCTTATTTCAGATTATCCTGAAAGTAAATCACCCTTTTTTCTCGTTTATTTTTTATGTCCTTGGGTTTGGAAACAGGGGTTAACAACTTAACATTGGATGGATTAAATGCAGCCATGTAAACAGCCTCTGTGAAGTATCGGAATGTTTACTGCATTCAGAAAGTGCTGAGTCAATGCAAAATCTTGTTATATCTGTATGGATCCATGCAAAATAATTTGGTAAGAAGAGAAGTGGATTGAGGGCATAAAATTATTTTTTGTATTTCAGAAAATTAAAAAGTAACTACATTGATCTGTGAAATGAACATCAATTTATTTTTTATTATTTAAAAATTTAATTTTACTTGCTGTTATTTACACCTGTCATTAATTAATTTAATAGAAATACAAGATAGTTTGTTTAGTGGAACTGCTTATGAAATCTCACTACATACTATATTTCATCCTGATGAGCATGAGATCCAGCAACTAGTAGCATCAGGTAAGAAACATAGGGCAGAATTTTCTCCCCAATATGGGAGTGAGAGATGACGCAGACGGGTGTGAGTAATTTGGAGCTTTTGTTAGTGGTGGTTTGCCATTGCTTTCCACTCTTAGGGCAGGGCAAAGGGGCAGGTTTCAAGTCTACCTCAGCTGGGACGGGAATTGATTCCATGCTAATGCTATTATTCGGAACCTTGTGCTAGCCATCTAGCTAACTGACCTATCCAGCCCCTGAAATAACGTATGTTAACAGAATTCAAGCTTGTTTGTGAAGTCAAAACCAAGACACTGAGTTTTTAAATTACCAAGGAACTTTCAGTTTCATACCTGTCCTCTCCCCCCATTATCCCAGCTATCCCCAATTATACCTTTTTAATAAAACAAACATCAATAAATTAAACACAAATGAGGGGCGAGACTTCCGGTGACGGCCATATAATGAGTGGTCGCACACAGGGCAGCTCAGGCTCGAGGGTGTTGGTTTTGGCATTTTTCACCTGTGTATTGGGTAGATTTGGCAAAAAGAAGTTTGGTATGTTTACTAACTATCAGACCTAGCTGAAGACAGGGAAAGACCTGGCTAAGCAGTTTGAGGAGACTTGAGGTGCAGCACAATTGTGAAAATGGCGGAAGGGGAAGGGTCGTCATTGGCAGGAAAGCCTCAGATGGAGCAATTTATGAGCTTCATCAAGGAGGAATTTCAACAGCAGAGGATGGAGATGCACAGTGACTGGTCGAAAGCGATTCAGTCGTGGCACCTCTTCGCAGGTCCCTGCACCGGGTGGAAAAGTGCTAGGAAGCACAAGGGGAGACGAACCGAGAGGTGGAGAAGCTTGTGTCCGTTCAGACTGATCGTATTGTGTCATTGGAGGTGGTGATCCAGGCCATCTATGTAAGTCACTGCGTTCGAAGACGGAGGAGCAGGAGAACAGGTCCATATTACAGAATTTTCGGATTGTGGGGCTGCCGGAAGGTGTGGAAGGAGCGAGCACGACAAAATATATTTTGAGAATGTTAGCCAGGTTGATGGAGGAAAAGGTGTTGGACAAGGCCCCAGAGGTGGTCTGGGCCCATAAGTCCTTGAGGCAGAAGTCGAGAGCAGGGGAGTCTCCACGGCCAGTGATTGTGCGGGTGCATAAGCTTTTGGACAAGAAGGAAATCCTGAGGTGGGCTAAGGTGAAGTGAGTCTGGGAGGGAGGAGGGGGGGGGGGGGGGGTGGGGGGGCGGAGGGAGGATCAGCATGGTCATGGGCAGGGGCCATCTTGGATGGGCCCGGTTCAGAGTGGGTTTGGGCGAGGCAGAATCGAAGGGGGATGATAGCAGATGATAGAAGGGGGAGGGGGTGCAAGCCTCTAATAAGAATTGTGACATGGAATGTCCGTGGGTTAAACAAACCGGTCAAGAGGTCCGGGGTTTTTGCGCACCTGAAGAGTTTGGGAGCGGAGGTGATTTTCTTGCAGGAAACACATCTCTAGGTGAAGGATCAGGTTAGGCTGAGGAAGGGATGGTAGGGACAAGTATTTCACTTGGGGTTTGACTCAAAGTCGAAGGGGGTGGCCATTTTGTTCTGCAAGAAAACAAGGTTTGTCGGGGCCACGGAGGTGTGAGATCCAGGGGGAAGGTTTGTGATAGTGAGTGGCAAATTAGAAGGGACGTCAGTGGTGTTAGTCAGTGTTTATGCGCCTAACTGGCAAGGTTTGAAGAGAGGGTACTGGGGTGATTCCAGACGCTGATCATGGGAGGGGATTTTACATGAGTGATGAAGCTGAGGGTGGACAGGTCGAGTCCCAGGTTGTAGGGAAGATTGAGGATGGTGAGAGAGCAAGGAGGGTTTATGGATAGAATGGGAATGGTGGATCTGTGGAGGTTCAGGAACCCCGAAGAGAGGCAGTACTCCTCCTTCTCGCATGTGTCCAAGGTGTGCTCTAGAATTGATTTTTTTCGTGGTCAGTTGGACGGTGCTGATGGGCTGGTAGGGACGGAATATGTGGGAATTGTGATTTCAGACCACGCGCCGCATTGACTTCAGGATTCTGGCGAATAAGGGCTGGGATTCTCCAAGCCCCCGCGCTGCAATTGCGCCCGGCACGGGGGCAGAGAATGGGGTGTTGGACCCGCGATGCCTTCGCGCGATTCTCCAGCGACCGGAGGATCGCTGCCAGCTGCACGTGCGCAGTTGACACGGTGCCGGTCGGGGGACATTGAAAGAGGCCTTCCCGGCGATTTTACTGCGGTCGACTGGTCGAGTTCCCGCCGGCGTGGTTCACGTATGGTTCCACCCAGCGGGAGCTCGGCGTCGCAGCTGTCGTGGCCGTCCTGGTGGGAGGGTGGGGGATCAATCTTCGGGGGAGGCTCCACGACGGCCAGGCACGCGATCGGGGGCCACCGATCGGGCACTCGTAATCTCGGGGGGCTACCTTCCTCCGCGCCGGCAGGTTCGGCGCCGCAGGTGGCCGCCGCGCGCATGTGCGGACCTGCGGCCGGAAATGCAGGGCCCCATATCGGCGGAGGAGCGAGGGCGCTGCAAGGCCCCTTAAAGTCAGAGAATCACTCTGGACCTTTAAGAAAAAAGTCCAGAGTGATATGCGCCCGTTTTCTGGCGGGCATGGGGACATAGCCCCATTATTGGAGAATCGCGGCCAAGGTATTTTGTGAGAAGGTGAAAGTGGCAATTAGGGACTGTGGAGCTTAATCAGAATGCTAAGATATTGGCGGCCATGTTCTGTGAAGGTTTGAAGGCGGTGTAGGAACAGGAGGAGGAGGGAGGAGCGGTGGCGGCTGTTAGATGAGATAGTGGAGGTGGATAGGAAATGTTCGGTGGCCCCCACGAGGAATTGCTGGCGGAGATGAAGAAGTTGCAGGGGCAGGTTGACAATGGGTAAGGTGGTGGGGCAGCTGTGGAGGGTGAGTGAGGTGCTGTATGAGTATGGAGAGAAGGCAAGTCGTATGTTGGCCCACTAATTGTGGTGTCAGGCAGCATCTAGGGATATTTTACAGACAAGGGCGGAGAAGGGGGAGTTGGTGTCGGAGCCTAAAAGATAAATGAGGTCTTCAGGGGTACTAGGAGAAGTTGTCTAAGGTCGAGCCGGGAGAGAGGTGGGGATAAGGGGTGATCACTGGATGGGTTGGAGTTCCCACAGCTGGAGGAGAGGAAGATGCAGGCATTGGAGGAGCCATTGAGGTTGAGGGAGGTGATGGATAGTTTCAGGAGAATGCAGTCGGGTAAGGCCCCAGGGTTGGACGGATTTTCGGCAGAGTTTTGTGCCAGAGTTGGCCCCCACCTGTTGGGGATGTTTAGTGAGGCGGTGGTGAGGGATGAGTTGCTAGCAACGTCGTCTCAGGCATTGATTTCATTGATCCCAATGAAGAGCAAGGACCCACTGGAGTGTGGGTCCTACAGGCCCATCTCTTTGTTGAAGACTGATATACAAGTATTGGCGAAGGTGTTGGTGTGTAGGTTGGAGGGGTATGTGCTAGAGGTGGTCTCCGAAGATAGGGTAGACAGCTCTCCAGCAACATTAGGGGACTGTTGAATGTAGTTCTGATTTTGCCAGGTCTGGAGCAGGCTTATGAAAAGTTCTTATGCAAGTGTATTAAAGTGAATAATTAGGAATAAAGTTGTATTTTCAATCAACCAGACAATCGACTCTTATTAGAAGAAGGTAAAACAAAATCCCAACAGTCACCGAGTGCAGCAGGGCACCAAGGGCACCAGTACCCTCTGCACTCGGTGACTGTTGGGACTTTGTTGTACCTTCTTCTAATAAGAGTCGATTGTCCGGTTGATTGAAAATACAACTTTATTCCTAATTATTCACTTTAATACACTTGCATTAGACCTGAATCAAAACTTAGAAATTAAATAACAACAATACATCAACGGGTCAAAAACATGGAAAAAAAGCATGAAGAAATTATTTTCAAACAAACAAACAGATGGATGATTCAAGAATTCAGGAAGGCGTAAATTCAGGAACGAGACTTCGACCACAAGGTCATACATTTAAAGGAATCCTTATCAAGGTTGTAATCCCTCAGTTGCTCTATTGGTTTCTAATTCTCAGCTGAGACCTCCTGGTTTGTTCAAATGGATGTCTGTTACTTAGAGGATGTTTTTTTTTTTTAAATAATTTTTATTGAAATTTTTCGATACAAACATTTACCCCTACTACATTTTAAATTATAACACAACAAATCCCCCCTGGAAAATCCTCCCCACGCCCTCCCCCGCGCGCCTTAGAGGATGTTTTTTCAATCAAACTTAGCCATTACTTAAGATTGACTGATGTCCATCAAATTTGGCATCTACATGCACAGCCTCAGGAAAATAGGTTTCTCATGCCCCCGCTGGCCTTAGACCTTGCTGTAACTAATTAGTGGATACATTCTTACTGCTGAATACAATAGTCAATTCATGATATGAAACATTCACTGAAACAATATCTAAATTTCCAACTTTTAATATTTTCAATCTTTAGGCTATGCATTCAATTCGCACCTAAAACCATGAAAAAATCAAAATCAATAATCTATCAGTGACCAAAGATCAGGAGCGTGGGGCTAAAATGCAACCAAATGTTGAGGAGCAGCCCCTTCAAATAACTAAAAAGAGGCTGCAACCTCAGACAATGTACATGTGGAACATAGACTCCCCTTGTCTGCAGAAAACACATGCGGCCTGGGAGTCTATGAACCACCTTAACCCACGATTGCATGGCACTGCTGCATGCAACACCCTCCATGCCAGGTCCCCGATGAAAAATTGGAGGATGCCCATGTAGAGAACCCTCCATTAGGGACTTCCCCCACTGCCAGATGGTAAAACAGAATGCCACAGTGTATCCTGACCATGGAGGAACACTAAGAAGTGGAGTGGGTGCAGCAGCAGGCAATAGAGGAAACCCCTCTGAGCCAATGGAAAGGTACAGAGGGAGCATGAAGACTAAGGCGACTGAAGAAGTGTTCAGAATTGTGTCGACCCCGAAATTCATTGAGGTGAGGACAAAAGGGGATGAATCTGAGTCCTTTCCTGAATACAGACTGTTATTCAGAGAGCGGAAGGTCAGGGGTTATATTGAATACATGGCAAGGGCTGGGATTAGAAGACAGAATGGGTCAGAGGGATGGTAGGGTGCGGAGGGTCCTAGATATGCATTGATATCAGTAAATTGTTGGAGCTTGCATATTTTTGTCGGCATTTTATAATTTGAACAGAACTTTACCCTTTTACTTGCAACACAACCAAAAAATCCACTTCACAGGTATGTTGTCATGTGAGAGTACCCTTTAAGAAATGGGTGTTTAAGAAGTGTAACTTTAAGAAATGGAGCTGCTCATGTTACTGGAGTGATGTCAGAGTGTGGGTGGAGCTGAGCCCCACTTCTGCTTTTTAGCTTCAGTTTGAGAAAGCTTGGCTATGTCTGTGTTTTTTAGTGAGCTGAATCTGAAGTTAAAGTGAGCTGTACTGCTGTTGATCTCTGCCATCAAAAGACTATGGATCATTTGGGTGAACTCAGAATTGTAAAAAGGTCTCAGTATTGAATATAAATCTAATGTGCTCCTGTTTGAAGGTTTGTTAAGTCTTTTGGATGTTAAAAGGACAGCATACAGGTTATTTAGTGTTGTATTCTTTGGGGGGGGGGGGGTGCGTGTATTTGATTTACTGGTTGCTAAGATATTCACTGTTTGGTTTAAAAAGGTTAATATGAGTTCATAGAATTAACATTGTTTTGTTTTTAAAAAAAACATTGGTCCATTTTCTGCTGTACCATACCTGTAGAGTGAGCCGTGTGCTCCCCAAACCACAATCTATTAAAAGTTGTGGGTCAGGTGAACTCCATGATACACTTTGGATTCTCTAAACCCTGGCCCATAACAATATTTATAGTTTTCCTTAAGTGGGCATTGAATATACTTAGCTCTGTGACCCTTAGCTCTCCCACGTGTATGCTTCCATTGCTTTCCATTCCCAGTCTGGTAATCTTTAATCCCTGATCTGTCTTTTATGGTGAGGGTTTTTCTTGGTGATTCTCCCTCTAGCACAAGCTAGGCAAATCTTTCGGCCTGGTTTCAAATCCTCATGAATTAAGATCAAATCCTCATGCACGGCCGTGGTGCTCATTCCCCTCTCCGCCCCCACAAGCCACAAACGAGCATTTGGCGCCCATGTTCACGACCAGGTGTGGTTGCCACCGTCACCGTTGTGAAACCGGTCGGGAACGGCAGGCCGCTCGGCCCATCCGGGCCGGAGAATCGCTGGTCGCCGTGAAAAACAGCGACCGCCGATTCGGCGAGGGGGGGGGGAAATCGCGGGGGGGCCAGGGCGGCGTGTCGTGAGTCGCCCGGCCCTCCCGCGATTCTCCCACCCGGCGTGAATGAAAGGTAAATGAAAGATACAGTTTTTAAGGCCAAAATGCATGGAATCTACTTTTACATATGTATATTCAGTAAGATGAATGTGATAATTGTAAGTCGATGCAGGATATTCAGTAATTAAAGGTAACTTGAACTTTTTCATTGGGATGAATTTTATGGGCCATCCATGAGGAGGAAAATAAGCAGGTGGACTCCAGTAAATTTGGGTGGTAGTCATGATTCTATGGGTGGAGGAGGTTTTGAGTGGGCTACCTGTCCTTTGCCCAATTGAGTTATCAAATGGGAAATTAATACCCATTTAATGGCCTTAACCACATCTGCTCTGACTTCCATCCATGTGCAGCTTGGTAGGTTTAACCCTGCAGGGTGCTGGTCAGTGAAGTTGGGGTGTGTGGTGCCTTCTTCCTTCTATCCTGGTTCAACCTTGTAGGGTTCTGATCAGCGAATGGGTTATTGTTGGGTGGGGGGGAGCGCCTCTCTCTTGGGCTTCTTGTGTCAATCGGTGGCTCCTCTATACCTCCACCAACCTTCCACGGTAAGATTCAGATTTACCTGGCTTTTGGGTCTTCTGGGCTCCTTGCAATGCCAGCAGCACCTACCAATCCTGGTGTGGTGCAGAGCTGTTGGCCTTTGATTGACAGACAGCACGAGGCAGGAATTCCTGCTGGAGACTGATGGAGGTCCCTCCTCATATGAACTGTAGACCTTCACCTGAAAAATTTAAGTGGGGTGAGCCATCCAAGTAGATGTGGGCTTTCCCCGAAGGAGTGCAGGGAGCCCACCCTCGGCATATTATCCAACTTGAATCTTGTCGTAAAAATGTGAAAATGGACTTTTATTGTCATTTCTCCCCATTTTGTGTGCCTGTAATTCCTTTCCCTTTACACTGTGCTCGCTCCAATATTTGAATATTGCAAATTGTCTCATCTTCCAAGAGTGTCCAATGTGTCTGTGCACACACATGAGTTGGGAGGAGTTGCATTCCCGCCTAAGAGCCTGAAGCATGGATTCTAGTCTCACTCCGGGGCCTGTTGGTTTGTTCATAACATAGTGAAACAGATTGACTATCAACCTTTAAATCCTTCCAATATGTTTGTGGCAGGCAGTAAGAGCAGCAGAGACTCCTGGTCAGCCATGCTTGATGTAGAGTGGCATCCTTCAAGCTATAGGGCGTGATTTAACCACCCCGTTGCGACAGATCTGAGCATGTGAGAAAGGCCAAAATCGAGATTTGCGCCGGGTGTGAATCAGTTTGTTATCTAGTCGGTCCGCTTCCGATGGCAAGTTATGGATCATGTCCAAATATGGTGAGCATTTCATTAACCCTCATTTGCACTAATTTCCATCTCATTAGCGAGATTATGGGTGAATGCAACAACTTCCCGGTAATTAACTGACTCCCCAGTAAGAATTCACGGGTGTCATTTAGTACTCCTTTTTAAAATTATGAAGCTGGCGCAATGGCTGCTGAGGGGTACAGAGAAAGTGAGTGGCCATTTCCATTGGTGCCCCACTCCTTGGGGAAGTGGAGGGTGAGGGGCTTTTCGTCGGTGAGGCCTTCAAACCATTGTTAAATATTGTGGATACCCATAACAGGGGCAACCACAGCTGCTGCCTATCTTTCCTACCAAATGCATCAAGGACAGAGCTCTGGTCTTGGTTCTATGTTAAAGGTCACTTTAACTCCTTTTGACTGAGAGCAGACTCCAGCTTCACTGTTGAAGGCTATTGCTAATGAGGAATTGGCTTTGTTAGTTGCCAACGCACTTCACAGCTTTCATGTGGATTCTTGTGGGTACACATGCCATGTCTCAGATGATGATTAATGCATCGCATTTCAATCAAACTTTGAAGCCTGAACAGTTTGCCTAAACTCTAGATGCGTCAGCGCCTTAGATATAGCAGCTAAGAATCAAACACTCAAGAGCTGAGCATTGGCACTGGGGATATCTTCGCAACTATGACCAGGGGAGAGCACCTGAGCATCGTCTCCCTAATATTCCCAGCAGATGCTTGGGATCTGGGCTCGAGGGGCTTCAGCTGTGGCTGGGGTGAGTGCACAAAGCGAGATTTTCTAGCACAACTGGCTTGGTGGATAGCACTCCGAGAAGGCAGGACACATAAGGGTGGTGCAGGTTTGAGGGTCCGGGGGTGGAAGCCCTAACTGACTGTCCATCTCTTTCCTTCTCGAATTCCTTCCAGATATACAAAATATGGCTGGTTATGTCGGCCCCGCAGAGGCCACCCTTGCGGTGCTGGTGGCTGCCCAGGCAGCCAGACGCCAGAGAATGCGGCAGCAGGGCGATGCAGGTTGGAAGCGGCACCCCATGTGCAGGGGTCCACTGCACACCCTGAAGACCTGGCTGGCCATCAGGTGGAATCCAGAGAGGGACGCCAGCGACAGCTCAAGGTGTACATGTGTCGTTGTTCTTTCGAGGAGATGACGGACAGCATATGTGGCAGGGGATTGTGTCTCAACAAAAAGTGCGGTACCTTTGCCACATCCTAACGGACTTGGCACCCCATGCAGGAGGATGACACCTTCTCCCGCTGTCTGTGAAGGTCACTGCAGCCTTGAACTTCAATGCAACCGATTCATTCCAGGGTGGAGCATTTCCCAAGCTGCAGCCCACAAGTACATTCATGAGGTCACGGATATCCTGTATGCCAGGCATTAGACCATATTAACTTTGAGCTGCACATGGCCCACCAAGATGGCTGAGCTGCAGAATTCTCAGTCATAGCCAGAATGCACCAGGTCCAGGAGGCAATAGATGGCACGCATGTTGCCTTGCGTGCACTGAGGTATCAGGGAGTGCCCTTCATTAACAGGAAGGGGTTCCACTCCCTGAATGTTCAACTCGTGTGCGACCACCATGTGCGGATTATGCATGTGTGTGCATGCTTCCGAGGGAGAGTGCATGACAGCTACGTTTTGAGACACTCTGAAATACCCTGCATCTTCGACGACCACCTCAAGATGATGGGTTTGCTCTTTGGGGGTAAGGGGTACTTGCTGAGGTCCTGATTGATGATGCCAGTGCGGAGGCCGGAGACGGAGGTGGAGACCCGATAAACGAGGCCCGTGTTGCCACCTATGTGGTCATTGAGTAGTGCCTTGGAATGCTCAAAATGCAGTTCCGATGCCTGGACCGATCTGGTGTACACTGAAGTACATCTCCCAGTGGGTTTCCCGCTTTGTGGTGGTCTGCTGTGTGTTCCAATGTTCCGCAGCAGCAGATCGCCATGCTGTAGGAGGAGAAGGGACATTTGACCTCGTCTAAAGAGGAGGAGGAGGAGGAGGAGGAACTGGACCAGAAGGGCTGAAGGACGAGCCCAACGGGGAGCTGCAGGAGGTGCCAGAGGATGGTGGACAGACAGTGGCAAGGGTCTGGCAGCCAGATAGGCCCCTCACCTCAGCCGATTCTTCTAGGACAAGGCTTTTTCCATCAGCCGACATCCCCCCAACCAACAACCCACAAACAGCCCCCCCCCAATTCCCTGGCCCTCCCCATCCGACTACCCTGTTCCACCATCCCAGGGGCTGTGTAACATCACTCCAGGGTATTGGGCCTATATTGACACTGTCAGCGGATCACAATACAAGGCAGGAGAGTGATGATAACCTGTAGCGAGGTAAGATCTGGTGCTCATCAGTTTATGCAAAGTCTGACTCCTGTTTTTCTGTTCATACCCACCACCTCCTCAGGCCATCGAGGGCTCTTGCCTGGGGGTCATAGGGTGGGGAGAGCAGAGGACAGCTGGGGTTGGGGATGCAAAGAGGCCCATAGTGATGCAGTTGAGGCTCCTTCATTAAATGCTTTCAAGATAAAGATAGTTTGTTGAAGAATAAAGGCATAAAGGTGTTCGGGTGGGAAAGTGGAGCTGAGCCCACAAAAGATCAGCAATTATCTAATTGAATGGCGGAGGAGGCTCGAAGGGCCAGATGGCCTACTCCTGCTCCTAGTTCTTATGTTCTTATAATGTAACAGAGGCTTCCCATGTATTAGGTGTAATGTGTTTTAATAGTGAACATTTAAAACCCACGTTGTTCCCAGCTACAGATAGTGCCCCCCCCCCCCCAACATCTCTTAGTGCCTGCTCAGTGAACCTCAATCTTCTTCATCTTCCATGCTCTACCACTGTGTCTAGGTGTATCTCTGGAATGCACATCAGAGGAGGTGAGGCAGCTTGCAGGTTCTCACGCCCTTTGGCCTTTGATGCCCTTGGCGGGCGTCCTCTGAGGGGTCTGGAACTGGAGGGCCTCGATCCATACCTCCCTGTTCTGCCCACTGACCTCGAGAAGCACCAGTGTCAGGAGCGTAGGATTGGGATGAGGTGGAGACCACCGTCATCTTCCTGGTGGCAGGACCTGGGTCGGCTTCCAGAGCTCCCTCCTCCTTGGGGCCCTGGGGATCACCATGGGATGGAGAGGCAGCTGGAGTGAGCTCCAGAGGCTTCTGTGTCATCTGGCTCTGCGCCTCCCCGTTGCCTGCACCATGGTGTTGCCACCCTTGGCAATGCTCGCCAATGACTGGGCGATGCTCTGCTGTGCCCCAGCAACATCCACCTGCATCTGGGACACGTCCTTCAATGACTGGACATGATGCCAAGAGCCTCAGCCACGGTTGATGCTAACTGAGCCACACCTGGGCACCACCACCACTGATATTGTTCTCTATGCTTTCAAGTACCGTTGCCACCTGAGCAGTGTTGGCCTCAGTGCCATGCATTGCCGGTACCATCTCCTGTGCCTGTAGCCTTTGGGACTCCTCCAATCGGCTATGCACTCGCTAGAATATTGCTGAACCCTCTCATGAATCTCACCACATTGCCCTAATGTATGCATCAGCTCTGGATAACCTTGCCCAGAGGCCCAGCATCTGACTGGGACCCAGCTGAGTCCTGCGATTCAGCAAATCTTCGACTGCTGACTCCCTTGGATGTTCCTGCCTCCACCTGATGTGCATCAGCAACTGTGTGGTGTTCACCAGGTTATGTCCCAGAAGCCTGTCCACTAATGTCGCCCGCTGATGTGTGTGTCTCTGCGCTGGTGGAAGATGGGGGTGATAGTTGTGACGTGTTGATGGTGGTCGCCTCGAAGCTGTCCTCCGAGGTGTTCTGTTGGGTGGCAGGAGGAGGGGGCGGCCTCGGATGGCCTGGCCACTTCAGATAGAGATCCTGCAAGAGAATGGACAAGTGGAAAGGAAAAGATAATTTTGTCTGACATAAACAATTCACTTGAAACAGGTCATCTGGGTGAAGGGGCAGTGGATCCTCATTTCTGCAGACTGCTGACTGCTCTCTCCAGGGGCCCGTTCCTCATAGTTGGCTGGGACTCTGATGTCTGGAACCCAACGGCGTATCTGGGCAGGTGGCATGTGCGGGCACTGTTCCTGAGCTTGGAGGGGTTGTGCCGGTAGATGCCGGGTGTGCTCGGAGGTGGGGGTTGGGGGGGGGGGGGGGGGGATGCCGGAGGTCTGGGGAAGGCGGGCGAGTCTGAAATCAGGGGGCTAGTATTAATTTATTCTCACAGGGGTCCTTCTAGTCATGCTGCCGAACTGATGGCATTTGTGGTGTTATGACCTCCACGAGACCTATGGGCTTGGAGAAATCAACCTCCCCGTGTGTCTCACTGAATATGAGCTCCCCCGTTAAAGGAGCAGGGAGCCTTATATCATCCATAGTTAAATTCTGTATAAAGTCGGTCATGTATGGTACCAATAGTTCAGACCCGGTTGAGATCTGGTGTATATTGTAAATACTCGCGTGTATTAATAAACTAAGTTTTCTTATATCTACTCGATCTAAACTCATTTGTGGTCCACAAAAGGCAGCCTTTTGTTGGTCCTCCGACCCCCTCGGGGGAACAGTGTGTCCCATCTGGCCTCCATGGCATCCATCAACCTGGTCAGGTCGGCGTCCTCGAAGCGTGGAGTAGGTCTACGTGCTGCATGGTCGTGTGCTGATGGTAGTACGTTCGGATGGAGCGTTTATGGGCAACTCCCCCTTGTTTGCCGGGAGCTGCCAGGCATGGTTCCGGTGAATCCGCTGGTGGGGCAGCCAGTTCCCCCTTGATGTGTGTGGGGGTTCATTTTTGGCACTAATTACCATTAAATAAGGGCTCGGCCATCGGGAAGCACTCGGGAAGTCAAACCTGATATGATATTCAGAAATTTTCCGATTAAAACATGTTTATTATCTTTGTTTTTCTCCCCACAGATGCTGCCAGACCTGCTGAATATTTCCAGCATTTTCTGTTTTTAAATCTTTCATTTGGCATTGTAGCAAAAATATTTAACATCTCCTAGAGGTAGGAAGTTGGCAGTTGAGTTTGTGAACACAGTATCAGTGTGCTCAATGTATAGCCAGCATCTGTGACTGGGTGAAAAAAAAAGGCTGTCATGGAGAGGGTGAGGATACATCGAGTAATGTGAGGTGGTGAGACATTGACTCAATGAAACATAGCCTGAAATATCACAAATGCCCATGATTTTTTGTTTGCTTTTCTATTGTAATTGGTTAATGTAGTTAATTAATAGAATTATGTTTAATAAGGGAAGTGGGGTGAGGATAATGTGTCACTTTGATACAGTACAGATGAAATTTAATCTTAGGATAGTGAGTTAAAACTGCAGACATACAGTCATAATTTTACACAGTATGAGGCTATTTATCTCATTGTAACTGTGTTGACTCCCTGAAAGAGATCTCCACTTAATTCCATTCCTTTGTTATTTCCTTTAATAAAAATATTTTTCAACTTTCTTCTTAAAAGCCAGGATGGATTCTGCTTTCTGCTTAGTTTCATGTTTTTTTCTATTCTGATGATCTCCTGAGTATAAAATTAAATATAAATTCTCTTAACCTTTCCTTCCTTTTGGTGATAAATTGATGCTCTCCAGTTACTGACAGATGATAGTGGATTTTCCTGATTTTTATCTCATCAAAATCTTTCAAATTCTGAACACTTTTGCTCATTCTCTCTGTTTGGATGACAATGGACCTAGTTTGTCTCTTCTGTCCTCATAACTAAAACCTCTAATCATCATGGTTAATCTCTCTATCACCTCTCTGATCTTTAATGTCTCTCCTAAAATAAGGCAATCAATATTCTAACTGCTGTCTAAGCAATGATTTGAATGGATGTAGCATTATCTAATTGCAGCTGCATTCTACACATATATCAATAAAAGTTAGAGTGCCATGTACTCACTTTATGCAGTTTCAGTGACTTCCCCTCATTTTAAATTTGTGCATTTGAGCCCTAAGATAACTTCACTCCTCTGCTCCTTTCAGCACATAACTCTACACCCTATTTTATGTAATCTGCAAATTTTGATAGTGTGTACAATGAACTGCAAACCTGTAGTGTGTATAATAATCCTGAAACGGTCCCCATGGGGACAACATTCTTTGAATGTCTCCATTAGGCTGCGTACTTAGCTCCCTATACACACACGATTGTGTGGCAAAATTTTGTTCCAACTCCATCTACAAGTTTGCTGACGACACGATCATAGTGGGTCAGATCTCGAACAACGGCGAGTCAGAATACAGGAGGGAGTTAGAGAACCTAGTGGAATGGTGCAACAACAACCTATCCCTCGATGTCAGCAAAACTAAAGAGCTGGCCATTGACTTCAGGAAGCAAAGTACTGTACACACCCCTGTCAGCATCAACGGGGCCGAGGTGGAGATGGTTGACAGCTTCAAATTCCAGGTGTGCACATCACCAAAGATCTGTCCTGGTCCACCCACCTCGATGCTACCACCAAGAAAGCACAACAGCACCTATACTTTCTCAGGAAAAAGGAAATTCGGCATGTCCACGCTGATTCTTAGCAACTTTTACAGATGCACCATAGAAAGCATCCTATCTGCCTACATCGCAGCCTGGTGTGGCAACTGCTTGGCCCCAGACCGCAAGAAACTTCAGAGAGTCGTGAACACAGCCCAATCCATCACACGAACCTGCCTCCCATCCATTGACTCGATGTATGCCTCCCGCTGCCTTGGGAAAGCGGACAGCCTAATCAAAGACCCCTCCCACCCAGCTTACTCACTCTTCCAACTTCTATCAGGCAGGAGATGCGAAAGTCTGAGAACACACATGAACAGACTGAAAAACAGCTTCTTCCTCCTGTTATCAGACTCCTAAGTGACCCTCATATGGACTGACCTGATTAGTACTACATTCCTGTATGCTTCACCGATGCCGGTATCTATGTATTTACATTGTGTACCTTGTGTTGCCCTGTTATGTATGTTCTTTTTATTTTAGCTTCTTTTCATGTACTAAATGAACTATTTGAGCTGCTTGCAGAAAAACACTTTTCACTGCACCTTGGTACACGTGACAATAAACAAATCCAATCATTAGATTTATTCTGTCCTTCTAAACAAATTCCTATCTACACTGCTATGTCCCTTTTAAAATCATGGGCCTTAATGTGTGAACAAGCTTGTTGCTGGCATTTTCTTTCGCAATAATCACTGTGATTCCTCCAAAGAACTTTGCTAACTTTGTCAGATATGACTGGGCTTATACAAATCTATTGACTATCTTTAATTAACTCTTTCATAGGGACATGAGAATACGAATAGACCATTTACTCCCAATCGCGGACCTAGTTTGTGGGGCCTCATGCTCATCTTCAGTTCTGCCCCCCCCCCAAACAATGTCACACCCTTCCTCCAATCACGTAACGTCACGTCCCTCCCGATCCACTCACCCTTACCCCACAGAACTTAGAGGCATAAGCCACAACATACACAAATTGATTATTGCTTAACTGATTGAGTGCTTTTTAACTTGTCAAAATATGCCCGTATGAATAATTGCTGAATTGAAATTCAAGCTTACCTCTTGTCAGAATGATAGTAAAGATGGTCAATATTGCGATGTGTGCATTGAGGCGAGAAAACATGGAACTTGCCAATGAGCAACGAGATGAAAAATCAGCCGATGACATCACTGCAGCACAGGCCAGTACAGGACAGAATGAAACAGTCCAGTGAAGGAGCAAACACTCTGGGCGAGATTCTCCAAGCCCCGCGCCTGGCCAGAGAATCCCCGTGAATGGGCCACGCTGCCCCGAGGTTCGCACAGCGCCATTGGCACCAGCATGGTTGGTGCAGCGCCAGTCACGGCCCGCTCTACACGGCCGGGCTGCCGATTCCCAGGGCCGGATGGACCGTAGGAAAAGAGCCGAGTCCCGCCAGTGCCATTCTAACCTGCTCTGAGCCGATGGGACCTCGGCGTGTAAGGGTCGGGTGGCAGACTGTCGGGGGGAGGGGGGGTCCGACCCCATGGGTGGCCTCCGATGTGGCCTGGCCCGCGATTGGGACCCACCGATCGATGGGCCGGTCTCTGTGACTGGGGGCCTCCTTCCCTACGTGCCAGCTCCTGTAGCCATGCGCCATGTTGCGTCGGGGCCGGTGCATTTAAGGAGGCCACTACGCTTGTCCTCGCTGGCGCCGTTGCAACTGCGCATGTGCGGATCCTGTGGCGCCCAGTTCGTGCCGGGATCTGCAGCTGGAGCGGCGCGAACCGCTCCAGTGCCATGCTGGCCCCCTTGAAGGGGCCAGAATTAGACGTGGGAGCAGCCCGTTCATGTTGTCGTAAAACGCAACGGCGTTTACGACGGCGTGGGCATTCTGCTGCGGGATTGGTGAATCCTGCCCTCTACCATTCAGCATATTTCAGAATCTCATTCAGTTTCAAAGGTTAACGCCCTCACTTCCTTTCACAAAATAGAAATTCACATGATTGGAGTGCCTGGTGAGTCCAAGTCCAATATTAGTGGCCCTGTCTGCAGGATTCCGTTCTTCTTCCTGAAAAGATTTTTGAAGGCCAATCTTGAGAGCGATGGTGGTAAGAACTATCAGCATGTGACTAGCTGTAGCCATTATATCAGATCAGCAATGGTCCATTTTGAAAAAAACAGAATGTAAAAGGGAGATTATGGAAGTTGGACAGATTTTTAAAATTTTCTTGCTTTATTCCTTGTTGGCATGGCAATTTAGATACCTTTTTTCTATACTTTTTCTTCACAAAATCATCAATTGCATCATTGTAGATAAAATCTTTTAAAGACGCACTTTCAATTGTTAATATTGTTGAACTTGTCAAATGTTCCTGACTCATCATACTTGTGAATCATTTAAAACTCTTTTCTATGTAGAAAAAGAGCATTCACTGGAAGCATTTGTGACTGTACTGTTATTTTCAGGATGGTTCCCAAATTTGGAAACACTGCCTGACAACCTCCATGTACAACTGTGTACAAATCAGTGGGTGATCTCGAAGCACATAGCTCATCATTATCGATAAAATGCATCTATTGTTTCACTTAATCTTCAAAAAGATGTGTTTTTATATCCTCTGGATAGAATTCACTCAATTTCTTACTGCAGTGACTATAAGCATTTTCATCCAAACTTCTGTCGGAAAGGACACAATATAATCCCAACAGTTTTCTTCAGAGATTCACTTCTACTCTGCAATTGCACCATTATTGTGTCACACATGACATTGACAGTCTCGCCGATGATCTATTTCCATTTTTAAGTGATTTTGTTGTCTCTAGTTTCATCAATAAATATGCATCTGATCATCAAAGGCACCTGTATATTTTGTTAATGTTCATGCCTTTGCTTCCACCGAGCTATAGTCATTTTGAACTAGCATGACAAAACATTTAACTGAGGCTAACACTTGTGCAGCATTCAATAAAGTTATAACAACATTTTTCAGCAATTTGCTGACAGCATTAATTCTTTGAAGTAAATGGTTCCACAAAACAGTAAAAACAGCAATATCATACTTTTCAAACTTCTCTGCGAAGGACTTTTCTTCAGCTTTCACACGTGGTTTTACTGAATTTGATGCAGCTATGCCTGATAAGGTTTCCTTTATATTAACAAAGTTCATTTTCAAAGACAAAACGGTATCTGCACAAGTGGACCACCTGGTGTCACAAATTCTTTTGACTGTCAAATGTTGTCCATTTGCCTTCCCAAACATGATTGCAATATATTCCCCTGATGTGTGGAAACTGAAAAAAGGCATGTACGTTTTGAACAAAGTCAAAAAAATGTGCAGCTTCCTCATATGATTCAGCTGCAGAGCTGCAGCTTAAGTTCAAGGAGTGACTGAAACGTGGGCTTGCATTGTTCAGTCTTGTTTGTAGACCTGAAAATTTTCCTGTCATACTTTCGGCATTATCAAAGCTCTGCCCACGACAGTTTTTGATCTCCAAAGTTAAATTTGCTATGATTTCCTAAACAGTTGTCTCCAGACACTAAGAAGTGTGAACTGTCCCTGTAGCAACTTGAGGTCACATAGGTATTTCTGGGAACCTAATATCATAATCCAGATACCAATTAGCCCTCATTCAGAATATTCCTCAACCCACTTTCATCTTAAACATACAAAAAGAAATACAGACCTTTTCCAGCACATGGATCAGTAGAATCATCGGAATCATGTTTTATGGAAGGAACAGTTGATAGATAATAGATAGACTAGATACAAGAATTTGCAATTGGTTAAGAACTGCACACACCTAAAAATGAGTAACTTGAACTTTATTGTTAGCCTGTTTCAAGCCACCTTTATTGTTTTAATGGATAGGTGACATGCAAACACTAAGGCCTGGAGTTTTGCCATGGAGATGACAGCATCTCAGATGCTCACTTAACACTGCATTGACACAGATTAACATAATGCCGAAGGGGATGATTGTTAGATACTGTATTCAGAACCTTTACCCTTCCACCTACCGTGTTTTGTTGCTATCTCTCAGGGCGCAGGTACACATTTGATACTTGCTCCTGATACTCACAGCCTAATACTGTCATGGTAGCCAAGTATGGCCCGGGGAAAAGAAGTTATATGTGGGGGATGTGGAGTGAACAAGATAAATTAAGTTTATCTTCGAAGGTTTATCTTCGTTCTTAGAATGATAAGAAAAAAACAGAAAGACTTGCATTTATTTGGCACTTTTTACAATTATTGGATATCACAAAGCTCTGGATAGCCAATGAAGTACTTTTGAGATCTCTTCACTCTTGTAATATGGGAAACGTGACAATCACTTTACACACAGAAAACTTCCACAAACAGCCATGTGATAATGTCCAGGTAATCTGTTTTTCTGATGCTGATTGAAAGATAAATATTGACCAGTGATAATTTCCCTGCTCTTCTTCAACATAGAGCCATGGGATCTTTTACATCCAGTCAAGCAGGGAGGTGGACCTTGGTTTAACACCTCATCTGAAAGCCAGCATCTATAACAGTGCAGCATTCCCTCAGTACTGCACTGGAGTGTCAGCCTTGATTTTTATGCTCAAATCCTGGAGTGAGACTTGAACCTGGAACCGGGTGACTCAGACCCAAAAGTGCTACCAACTGATCCACAGTTGACAACCAACAGAGTTCTAGTTTTGGAGTCGGGTTTTGGGGTGGGATGGGAGGGTGGTCTTAATGCAAAGTAGTTAGTTCATTTCAGTTCCTAGCTCCAAGTCAAAATGAATCAGCACTGATGCAGTTCTTGGGGGCATTCCGTGAGTAGGAGAGCATGTGCTTCTGCCCTACCAATGGAAAGTTTCTCATGGTACTTGTATATGCATGCTCAGCAGAAAATCATCAACCTAGGTTATTTTTCTTAGGTGTGTGGAAGATGCATATCATTGGAAGAATTAAGAAGACCCTCCAAGGTAGGTAGTCTCTGTTATTCACCCGCCATTCAAAAACGCAGGTATTGAACCACCCTTCTGTAGCTGAAGTGGTCTGGTATTATAGTGTTTGGCATGTGCTGTTGGAAAATTATTTATTTTTTAATCCTAGTTTCAATTCAACTTCCAACATTTTAGAAGATATTTTTACATATATCCAGTACATCCTTGACGTTTGTACTACGCACCACATGTGAATGTAATATTAAACATTCCATAATGTCAAATTTTAGTATTGACTATTTTTAGTTAGCTCAGCTTGTATACTTTAATTGTTGTGTTTCCTTCAGAATATATAGCCTTTGCGAACTTTGGTTGTACGAAAAGGGAACAGAGAACCAGAAAAAGTCCCCACTTAAATCCCTACACAGGTCATGGGTTCTAAAGAGTAGAGCAAACTTCTGTATTGATAAATTCAGGATATAAAGCAAGTGATCTTTTCGGAAGTAATGTGATACACAGGTTTTGAAAAAACTCCGTGAATTAATTAATTTCTGTTTATTGAACACCAGGGCATACCACTCACAATGCATAGTGTTTGGGAAATTCTCTTCGATGTTTTGATATATTTTTGAGTTCTGCTGCTATATATTAATCAAAAGAATGTTATATAGAATGACTGCATTCCCTTGGTTAGCTGATGACATCTTTTGGCATTTGGATGAGAGATTAATTGTGACAACTATGCAATAGGTATGCATTTTGGAGTTTCATTTGTGTTTTGACTCAGAATGCCAGGAGACTTACATGTCTGTAATTGTAGGGAGTATTATGGCAAGAGTCATGCATTGTTTCCTTTCCTGCAGGAAGGATGACATCACTGGCCCAGTCCTTGTAATATGAATAACGGTGTGGCTAACCACACACTGTTATAATGGACAACATATGCAGTTCAAAACAAAAATCTGGAAGTTGCTGTCTGGCTTTCCCTGCTTTTTCACAAGCAAAGTCACACTGGCACCTTGATGATAAACTTGGCATTGAAATCCCATGTAGAGATGTGAGTTGCTGAACTTGCACATCCCGTCCTGAAGCGGTCTTTAGGAGTGCATAGGCAAACACATGGCAAGTGTAAAGTGTGAAACCATGCATTTTGGAAGGAAGTGTGTGAAATGGCAATCTAAATTGAAATATTTAATTCTTTTTATTAGTGTTTACTTCAGATGTGTGTAAGATGAGTTACTATTGTCTCTATGAATGTTAATCCGAGCTTTTTCAAACAGCTTGAATTTGAAAGTATTGGTACTGTTATGATTTAATTATGTGGAAGATAATGGAAAATCTCATTGGCCCCATTTTGCAATGCATACAAAACTTGGTGGGTGTGATTTAACCATCACGTTGCACCTGGTGCAGATCTGGGTACACCGGTTAAATAGCGGGAAAGACCGAAATCAAGATCTGTGCTGAGCGTGAAACAGCTTGCCATCTGGCTGGCCAGCTCCCGATGGTGAGTTCCAGATCAGGACCAAGTATGGCAAGCATATCAGTAACCCCAATTAGCACCAAATTCTATCTCATTAACGAGATTAAAGTCAAAACGACCTCCTGGGAATTAACCGGCTCCCCAGCGAGACATCACACAGGTGTCGTTTAGTACTCCATTTTAAAAACATGAAGCTGGTGCAATGGCAGCTCAGGGGATTTGAGGAGGTTGAGTAGTTATAGGGGCTGGTTTAGCGCAGGGCTAAATCGCTGGCTTTTAAAGCAGACCAAGGTAGGCCAGCAGCGTGGTTCAATTCCCGTACTAGCCTCCCCGAACAGGCGTCGGAATGTGGCGACTAGGGTTTTTTCACAGTAACTTCATTTAAAGCCTACTTTTGACAAGAAGCGATTTTCATTTCATTTCAATTTTTGAGGGCAGTGGAGGCCACCTCCGGAGGGTTGTGGCTTGATCGGGGGTGGAGAGGAGGGGGGTTGAAGCATTCCAGGTCAGGGTCACCCCTGAGCTTGGGTGGGGTGTGGTGGGTTTGAGGGGCTTAACTTCCGTGAGGCCTTCAAGCAAAGTTTAGATATTGTGGATACCCATAACAGGAGCAACTGCAGCTGCTGCCTGTCTTTCCTATCAAACACTTTCATGACAAAGCCCTGTTCTTCATTCTATGCTGACCGTCATTTTAACTTCCTTTGATTGTGAGCAGTCTCTAGAGACTATTGTTAATTAGGAATTGGCCTTGTTAGTTGTGACAGTACTTCCCAGCTGCAGGTTGTGTTTGCTGCTTGCTCCTGCTGGGGACTGCAAATGCTTGGAGGTTGCTGTAGCTAAGAGTATGTATGCTTGCTGCTCCTGTTGGTGACTAGCAAATGCCTGGAAGTTGCTGTAGCTGAGTTTATTTGCTGCTTGCCTTTTTCTACTTGCCTGCTGCCTCTTCCCATTGAGCATACTTGCTGCTTTCTGGATGAAGGGAAGGAAGAATGAAAATTAGTTGCCTGGAGTGCAGCAAGGGAAAGATTTTGACAAGCCTACTACCGGGCTGAGGATGCAGGAAGGCTTGATCGAGCAGTCTGTGGATATTTTTAAACACCTGTTTTGTGTGTTCACATTCTGCTCTGGACCTGTGGGTTACCTGCTAATGACCCTGTGTTCCTCTGGCACGGTCCTCGGACAGGGTAGTGATGGAAGATCAGATGCCGATACTGCAGGAGAAGAGGGGCGACGGCCAGCTGCACAGCAAGGAGGTTGCACCGGGACACTTTCGTGGACTACCGGTGACTTTTCATGTAGTCATCTGCTGCGCCTGCTTGCAGATGGCTGGTGTTCCTTGGTTTCCTTTTGCACTGTGTTTGGTCTATGTTTGTCAGGGGGAGGATTGTATGCTGGATGCCATGTAACTGATACCAATTGCAGCATCACAACCAGAAGCAAGTTCAAGATGAACGACCGCTACCAGATGGATGAACCCAGGGTGCCTGAAGTTAAGTACAGGTAACTCTCTTTACCAGTTGCAGCCTCTCCTGCCTCTGTAGCCTGGGAATCGCTGGAAGATGCTGCCAGTGCTGGAGAAGGGGAGCTGGTTTTCGCTGTCTCTCCCTCCTCTGCTATGCTCCAGGTCAGTGAGACCATCTGGTGGTTGGCTTACCAGCGGATTTCCACTGATGCAGGTCTACTGTAGAGGCTGTGGCTGGGTGCGAGTATGCAGAGTGAGGTTTTCCAGCTGGTTGGCACTCAAAGAGAAGCAGGATACATAATGGCGGGGCACTCCATGGAAGAGAAGGATACCCGCTCCTGGTGGCCGTGAAGATCATTGCAGCCCTGAACCTCTATGCGAACGGTTCATTCCAGGCTCGGGCAGGAACTTGTGCAGCATTTCACAAGCCACTGTCCAGAAGTCCATCTGCGAGAGATGGATTCCCTGTATGCCCGGGCAGCAGACTAGATCAATTTTGAGTTAGATCAAGCCCAAACTTGGGCAGCAGGATTTTCTGCCATCGCCGGGATGCCCCTAGTCCAGTTGCTAATTGATGGCACGCATGTTGCCTTGCACGTACAGGGTATCAGAGGGTCCTCTTCATTAACAGGAAGGAGTTCTACTCCCTGAATGTTCAACTCGTGTGCAACCACCACCTCCAGATCATGCATGTGTGTACACACTTCCCAGAAAGCGTGCATGACAGCTACATCCTGGGACACTCGGAGATCCCCGACGTCTGGGGGAGTTAGTGGAAGCAGATATGATAGTGACTTTTAACGGGCTCCTTGATAAATACATGAATCTGATGGGAATAGAGGTATATGGTCCCCGGAAGGGTAGGGAGTTTTAGCTAAGATGGGCAGCATGGTCAGTGCAGGCTTGGAGGGCTGAAGGGCCTGTTCCTGTTGTAGCCAATCGGCACTGGAGACGCCAATACTGTTGCTCTTTTTAATGAGCGGAATACTATCCCACCAGCGTCACCAATAATGTTGCCAAGTTTGGGGTATCTACTTTATTCAGATATTAATCTGACAGTTATTAATGAGGATATTGCTTTCAGAGTCGCCAGGTATCAGATGATACCACCACAAGGTTTAACTGGATATCGATCAAAGAGCCAACAACCAGTTAGTTAGTTCAAGTTCAACAATAGTTTATTTACACGCAATAATTACTTCGACATACAACATAAAACACTACGAGCTAAAATACACCTAACACTACAACAACCTGTACTTAACTTCAGGCACCCTGGGTTCATCCATCTGGTAGCGGTCGTTCATCTTGAATTTGCTTCTGGTTGTGATGCTGCAATTGGTATCAGGCGTCGGCCGAGCCAAGAGAGTGCCAGTGCGCCAGGGCCAAAAGAGTCTGAACACATGACAGTGTCTCTCTTTATCCTTCGGGCGTTTCGCGCTCTTTTGGGTGGTCCTTAGCTTTGGACCCAATAATTCGGAAGGCTTTGATTACTGCTTTTGATTTTAGCCAATAAAGGGGAGGGTGCCTTGATGGCTGGGGGTGTCCTAAGCGGTGATTGACCTTGGCTGTTTGGGCTTCCTGGGTGAAGGGAGTGGCGCCGATGTGTCTGGATCTGTGTCCGATACCTGAGTATAAGTCTTTTGTCCTGGGGAAATGGGCCATTAGAATGCAAATCGGCTGGGGGTTTCGATAGTGTCTGGTTATCTAGTGGCAAATATACACTTAAGCTCTGAGTTCGTCTGGATCCTGCATTGGCCATATTTCCCGTGATTCTTTGCAAGTGGCCATACTTTCCTTTGTAAGTGGCCATGTTTCCCTTTGTAAGTGGCCATCCCAGATGGCTACACTGTGCTGTAATTTTCTTTGTTCTTTGCCTTTGCGGATCACTTCAGGATGCATGTTGGCTGTTGGGGGATAAGGAATACCTGCTGAGGACCTGGCTGATGACGCCAGTGCAAAGGCTGGAGACCGATGTGGAAACTTGATATAACGTGATCCATGTTGCCACACTTGATATCATTGAGCACTGTATCAGACTGTTAAAAACATAGTTCAAATACCTGGACTGCCCTGGTGGTATACCCCCCAGAGGGTCCCCTGCTTTGCGGTAGTCTGCTGTTCCCTCCACAACCTAGCACAGCAGTGGAGCAACATGCAGGAGGAGGAGGAAGCGGGACATGCAGCCTCGTCTGAGGAGGCAGAGCAGGAGGGGATGGTTAAAAGAAATAGGTTTACAAGTGCTAAGGTGAGAAGAAATTGTATTTCCAGCACAAAAAGTTTTTTAAAAAGTTTTTTGTACTTGTTATGCTGAACCCTTCATCAATATTTTTGATTCATTCTTGGTAGATAGGAATTGCTAGCAAAGTGGTCATTTGTTGACAATCCCAAGTTTCCTTTAATAAGATGGTAGTGGACCTCCTTGAACTGTTCCTTGTGGTGAAAATATTCATGCAAAGCAGTTAGGATTCAAGAATTTTGAACCAGTAATGATGAATAAATGGCAATCTATGACCAAAGTGGGATGATCTGACTTGGAGGGGAACATGAAGGGATGTACTTACTGCCCTTTTCCTTTTATGTGGTAGTCACATGTTTGGGAAGTGTTGTCAAAGAAGCCTTGGCAACTTGTTACAATGCATTCTACAGATAGTACAGTACCCTGGTGGCGAAGCTGGTGGATATGGTTCCAATCAAGCAGACTGCTTTGTTTTCGATGGTGGCAGAAGTTTTGAATGATTTTGTAGCTACACCCATCCAGGCAAGCGGAGAGTATTCCAACACACTCATGAATTGTGCGTTATAGCAAATGGAGAGTGTGAGGGATTAAGATCTTGCACTGTAAATTTTAAAACTGAACAAAGATCCTTGAAATGGCTGAAACTGTAGTCACAAAATAAGTCACTTTGCCACGTTATCTCTGAGGAACTACTAACAATTCCCTGGGGACTGCACAGCCAACTTGAAAGGCAGCTACATCGAAGGCTTTTTGTATTTGATAACCCAGGCTTGCCAGTGGAGATGGAATGCCTACTAATACAAAAGTCTAATTTTAAGTCACGATGGACGTCCTGAAAATAAGCTGAATTCTAGACCCTGGATAAATATCCTTTGTTGAAAATCTTGTGGTGAGGTATGTAATGTAACCTAAGACTCTGGCTTGTTGAACAAGTTAATAATGTCTTACTGAGCAACAAAACTCAGTCTGTTGCTTGAACATCTGCCTAACAGGCCATACCAAAGGAGCTTTGGCCCAGGTTGGCCACCTGGCCCTGTCTACTGTGCTTCTCTTGGAAGTTCTGTGCCATTGCCTAAAAGACGTATTCACCTCTCACATTTTATGAAGTCAACTCTACTGGAAAACAAATTCTACAAAATTGGTTTTCAGCATGCCATCATTCGTGAAGGAATACCTCATTGGACTTTGATTCTGGAACCTACATCAAACAATATTTATTTTCTCTGTGGTCTCTGTACTGTAAATATTTCTTTTCTTTATCCCATTCTTTACCATCTGAAAATGAAGGGGATGTTGTGAACCATCTTCACATTTTGAGTGTATGCAATCCTTAGAGTTCATCCTATCTTGAGTTTGCTGTAAGGCTGTCAGAGGAAAACTGGATCGCACCAAAACCAAGGGGTCGGGAAATACTCCACCGCTTCTAAAGACGGAAACAAATCAAAAGACCTTTCTATTTAAGGACAGGTCGTGAGAAATTAATGCTGTTTAAATTAACAATAAATGTCCATAACACGAGGTTTTGAGGATCATTCCTGTGATCATCAGCAAACAGCTCCACTTCTGAATTTATGATGGATGCTATGGGTGAACACTGAATCAAATCTTCCATTTGAAACTTCAACCACAATAATGTACACCTTTTTGTCACACTTTTAAGTACAACAAAATTTGCACCCTGAGCCTTGGAAAACATCTGAAAATCATTCACTTTTTCTTTATAAATTTAGAGTACCCAATTCATATTTTTCAATTAAGGGGAAATTTAGTGTGGCCAATCCACCTACCCTACACATCTTTGGGTTGTTGGGGGAGAATGTGCAAACTCCGCATGGGCAGTGACCCAGAGCCGGGATTGAACTTGGCACCTCGGCGCCGTGAGGCAGCAATGCTAATCACTGCGCCACTGTGCTGCCTTTGAAAATCATTCACAAGCATGATGATCTGAATGGCCTTTTGAGGTTCAAAGGAAAGAAAATGGACTCCAAGCCAAAGAAGGAGAGGTTAGAAGGAACAGCCAAAGTTCTGGGCAGATAGGAGAATCTTGAAGAAGGAACGGACAATGTATTGCTGAGATGTTTTGGAAGGAAATTCCAGAGATGAGGAATCAATTATTTCCTGAAGATATAGCTACCAATGCTGGAGTGATGGTCCATAGGACATGTACAAGAGGCTGTTAACAGCAGAGTGTAAGAGGAGCAGCGGGGCAATTAATAGCAAGAGAGTGTGAGAAGAGGGGTTTGGAGCCATTAATGGCGAGAGTGCAAGAAGAGGAGTTGGGACCATTAACCGAGAGCGTGTGAGAGGAGCAGCAGGGCCATTGATAGTGTGGAAGTGCAAGAAGACGGGTTGGAGCCATTAATAGCAAGAAAGTGTGAGAATAGGAGTTGGGGCCATTAACAGCGAGAGTGTGTGAGAGGAGGAACAGGGCCATTATCTGCAAGAGAAGCAGCAGGACCATTAACAGCAAGAGCATGCGAGTGGGGCAGCGGGGCCATTAACAGCAAGAGTGTGTGAGATGAGCAACTAGGCCATTTGTCTGAAAACAGTGCAAGAGGTGAGATCAATAATCGAAGTGTGAGACCACAGAGGATAGGGTAAGTGATTGGTGAGTATCAAAAGTGTGTATTTTATTAATAATTGTCAGGTTGCATTAATATCAAAGTTTACTGACATTAGTAAAGGTTATTGAGAGTAGTAGGGTTTATTAATTATAAATTAATTAAGAAAAAATAATTAAGATGGCAGGGAAGGTGATGTATTGTGACTGCAGAATATGGGTGCTCGTGGACACAAGTGTGGCCAGGGCAAATATGTCTGCATGAATCTCTGTGGCTTGAGAAGTTTCAACTCCGAGCCACTGAGCTAGAGGTCGAGTTGTGGACATCGATGCTTTGGCGAGAGGGAAACCTAGCTGGAGACATTATTTAAGGAGGCGGTTACATCTCTTAGGAAAGACAGAACTTTAGAGTTGCTTAATGGTCAGGAACATGAGAGTGCGATTGTGGGTCAGGCTGGTATGGTGACTTAGCATGCAATGATGGAGGAACCTCTGCCTCTGGCTTTGTCCAACAGGTTTGAGTGTAGACGAGGAAAACATTCAGGCCATAAAGGGATTCCACAAAACACAACAGAATTGTGTTCATTTTTGGAGACTTGTAAATTAATGTGGGAAGTTTATTTTGAATGTGACCACCCTGCTGGCACCTGTTAACATCTTATTAAAAAAGAACAAAAAGTGGGCTTGAGGAGATCCACAAGAGGAGGCATTCACCAGGGTGAAGAGACGGCTATTATCCTCCCAACTGCTGGCCACTACGATCCTTCCTGGCCGTTTGGTCTCACGTGTGGTGCCTCCCCATATGGCATCGGAACAGTACTGTCCCATTGATGGCACAAAGTGCCCTATTACATGTGCTTCCAGAACCCTGGCAGATGAAGACCCATGTTCGAATCACGCCATGGCAGATGGTGAAATTTGAATTCAATAAAAATCTTAGCCTCAACTATTTCCTGTGGTAATGAATTCCATAGGCTCACCACCCTTTGAGTGAATAAATGTCTCCTCATCTCTGTGACAGGGACCAGCATGTTGGTTGTCCCAATGGGACTTACGTTATGTGAGCATTTACTGCTGTTGGCAGATTATTACGACTGTGAATAAACCAACATTCACCCTCTTGTTTGGCTTCCTGGGTCTTTATAGTTGATTAGCCAGGGCTGAGGTTATCCAGTGTGGCTTGAAAAGAAACTGGAGGGGAAGGATCCAGTTGCTGTGGTCCATGTAGGAACCAATGACATAGAACCAGGTATTCTGCAAAAAAGATTTGAGCAGTTAGGGTTCAAATTAAAATGCAGAACATCAAAGGTATTTATCTAGGGATTTTTACCTGAGATTCGTGCACCGGATTAAACAGGTTAGATAATACACATGTGGTTCAAAGAATGGTGTGGGAAGAAGGGATTTCAATCCATATGGACTTTCATCACTACTCAGGGAAGGATGAGCTCTTCCATTGGGATGGGCTCCACTTGAATTGGGCTGGGAACGGTGTCCTGGGCAATTGAATTAGTAGGGCTGTGGACAGGACATTAAGCCAACAGGGTGGGAGAGGGAGAGTGTGAAGTGTTATGGGCCAGGGTTTAGAGAACCCCAAAGTGTATCATGGAGTTCACCTGACCCACGACTTTTACTAGATTGTGGTATGGAGAGCACACAACCCACTCCACAGGTGTGGTACAGCAGAGATCGAAAAATATTTTTTGAAGCAAAATAATGTTTATTCTATGAACTCAGTTAACATTTTTGAAACATACAGTGAACATCTTAGCAACCATCAAATACAACCTCCAAAAAAATACAACACTCGATAGATAACCCTTAATAAATTCCCAAACAACATCCGGAAGACAAAAGAAAAACCTTTTAACGGAAGCACATCAGGTTTAAATTCAGTACTGAGAACAGTTATCACTCTGAATTCACCAAATGATCAAGAGATAGTCTTTACATGGCAGAGAGAACAATATTACACCTTCTTTGGCTGGCTGCAGCTCCAATGCTACAACGAAACCAAAAAACACAGAAACACCCAAGCTTTCCTCAAAGTAAAACTAAAAGCTGACCGACAGCCCAGCTCCACCCACACTCTGACATCACTGCAGTAATAAACACCCGTTTCTTAAAGGTACATCCACTACAGTTATTCTATAAAAAACGCCAATTTCTTAAAGGTTCTCTCACATGACAGAAGGAAGACTTAGAAATCCAAAGAGAAAGATAGAGGTATCTTAGCAGTATGGTGGCATGGGTAAAGATGAGGAGAGTAGAACGGGAAGGGTCAGAGAGTTTAACAAAAAAATGTACATCAGCAAATAAAGTAATTGCAGGGAATAGAAGTAAAACAATTAAATTAAAGGTTCTCTTTCTCCATGCAGAAACCATCTGCAAAAACAGATGAATTAGTTGCACAAATAGAGGTAAATGATTAAAATAATAAATAATAAAAGCAAATTACTGCGGATGCTGGAATCGGAAACGAAAGGGAAAATGCTGGAAAATCTCAGCAAGTCTGGCAGCATCTGTAGGGAGAGAAAAGAGCTAACGTTTCAAGTCCGATGACTCTTTGTCAAGGCTAACAGACAGAGAGAGTGGGAAATATTTATACTGTGGAGTAAGAATGAAAGATGAGTCATAGCCACAGAAACCCAGGGAAACCGGGTGCTAATGGTTACAGATATGAAGGGGAAAGAGTGATAATGGCAGTCCCCAGAGAGGACAAAAGATGTGAAAGGTCAAACAGCAGGGAAACTAACATCAGAGGATGAACTGTAGGTGTGGGGGAAGGGGGAAGCATAGAGGAGAAAGGTGCAGGAAAGAAAGAAGACGTAAATGATTATCTTCATTATAGCAACATGGTTACAAAATGACCATGGATGGGACATAAATATTTAGCAATGGTTATGGCACCGGCGTAGGGGAAGGAAACAGGTGGTTGTGGCATTGAACGCTGAGAAGGCTTTTGACCGGGTAGAATAGGGGTACTTAATGGCAGTTCTGGAGCGGTTTGGGATTGGACCAAGATGTGTGGACTGGATAAAGCTACTATATAAGGAGCCGAGGGCAAGTGACCACACAAACAACATCTGCTAGAGGGGCAGCACGGTAGCATGGTGGTTAGCATAAATGCTTCACAGCTCCAGGGTCCCAGGTTTGATTCCCGGCTGGATCACTGTCTGTGTGGAGTCTGCACGTCCTCCCCGTGTGTGCATGGGTTTCCTCCGGGTGCTCCGGTTTCCTCCCACAGTCCAAAGATGTGCGGGTTAGGTGGATTGGCCATGCTAAATTGCCCGTAGTGACCTAAAAAGTAAGGTTAAGGGGGGGGGGGGTTGTTGGGTTACGGGTGTAGGGTGGATACGTGGGTTTGAGTAGGGTGATCATGGCTCGGCACAACATCGAGGGCCGAAGGGCCTGTTCTGTGCTGTACTGTTCTAATCTAATCTAATCTAATACTTTTCTCTCCACCGTAGGACTAGGCAGGGATATCCTATGTCCCCCCTGCTGTTTGGACTCGCGATTGAGCTGTTGGCCATCGCATTAAGATGTTCGGGGGCATGGAAAGGGATAGTATAGAGCATAGGGTGTCCTTATGTGCTGATGACTTGTTGTTATATGTGTCGGAACCGAGTGTGTCAATAGGGGGATTATTGGAGCTGCTTCGGGTGCTTGGGTCTTTCTCGGGGTACAAATTAAATCTAGACAAGAGTGAGTATTTTGTGATGTCTCGGCCGGGGGTGGGGCAGGGTTGGAGGGGTTGCCATTCCGTAGGGCAGGGACTCACTTTAGATACCTGGGGGTGCAGGTTGTTCGGGAGTGGGGGGGGGGGGGGGGGGGGCAGAGGTACAACATTTCTAGTTTAGTGGGGAGAGTGAAAGCTGATCTGGCAAGGTGGGATGGTCTCCCTCTGTCACCACTGGTGGGTTGGGTACAGGGGGTTAAAATGAACGTGTTGCCGCGATTTCTGTTTATTTTTCAATGCCTGCCGATTTTCCTGCCAAAGGCATTTTTCAGAGAGAATGAAGGAAGGATTACCTTGTTCATATGGGGAGTGAAGGTGGCCAGAGTAAGAAAGGTTCTGCTACAGAGGGGAAGGCAGGCAGGGGGTTTGGATCTTCCGAACCTGATGTATTATTATTGGGCAGCGAATGTGAAGAAAGTGCGGGGCTGGGTCAGAGGGGTTGATTCCCAGTGGGTCAGAATGGAGGAGAGTTTGTGTGCTAGCAACAGCGCCACTCCCGATGGCCCTGGGGAAATACTCAGGGAGTCCGGTAATAATAGTTTCATAGAGAATTTGGAGGCAGTTTCGCCAACACTTTAGATTGGGGGCAGGGTCAAGGGAAATGCCGATCCACAGATTTGAGCCAGGGAAGTGGGATGGAAATTTTCGGAAATTGGAGGAGAAGGGGATTAAGACACTAAAAGATTTGTTTCTTGGGGGTTGGTTTGCAGGATTGAAGGAGCTCGAAGCGAAGTATAGGCTGGAGCAGGGGGAAATGTTTAGATGCATGCAGGTTCGAGATTTTGCCTGAAAAGCGATACAGAGCATTCATATGTTTTGGTCCTGTCCGAAGCTGGAGGATTGCTGGAAGGAGGTTTTTAGGGTAATCTCTAAAGTGGTGCATGTGAAACTGGACCCGGTCCCTCGGGAGGCATTATTCGGGGTGTCGGACCAGCCGGGGTTGGAAAATGGGTGCGGAGGCAGATGTTGTAGCCTTTGCCTTGTTGATCGCCCAAAGGTGGATCCTGATACGATGGAGAGCAACCTCTCCACCCTGTGCCCTGGCGTGGCGGGGGGACGTGTTGGAATTCTTGACTGTTGAGAAGGTTAAGTTTGAACTGAGGGGAAGGATGGAGCGGTTCTACAATTCATGGGCATTATTCATTATGCACTTTCAAGAACTGGATAACATCGAACATTATTTGGGGGGGGGGGGGGTGTGATTGGGAGGGTTGGGGGAAGGGGACTCTGTGTTAATGGGTGATTCCTGATTCCTTTTTGTCATTTGTTTACGTTAACATGCGGCCTAATGTTTGGGTTTTGGTGGGAGGATGGGATCGTTGTTATTGATATGGGGATTGACATATTTGTTACTGATTATTGTTTATTGATGGTGGGTGAAAATTTGGGAGAAAATATGAAAAAGGAGGAAAATAAAAATATTTTTTTAAAAAAGACAAAACCAGGGAGGACATGTTGGGCCTGTATAGAACTTTGGTGACGCCACAGCTGGAGTACTGAATGTAGTCCTGGTCGTCACATAGGAAGAATGTGGTTGCACTGGAGAGGGTACAGATGAGATTCACCAGGATGTTGCCTGGGGTGGAACATTTAAATTATGAAGAGAGGCTGGAAAGGCTTGGATTGTTTTTGTTGCAACAGAGAAATCTGTGGAGCGGGCAACCTGATTGAATGTACATAATTGTGAGGAACATGGATAGAGAGCAACTGTTCCCCTTAGTTGATGGGTCAATCACGACGGGATACAGGGTCAAGGTGATGGGCAGGAGATTTGGGGGGATTGAGGAAACACTTTTTTTACCTAGAGGGTGTTGACGGCCTGAAAGACACTGCCTGGGAGGGTGATAGAGGTGTGTTGCCTCACATCCTTTAAAAAGTACCTAGATGAACACTTGGCACGTCATAAAATTCAAGGCTATGATTCAAGTGCTGGTAAATGGGATTAGGTGGGTGGCTGAGGTGTTTTTCATGTGTCGCTGCAGACTCAATGGATCAGAGGGCCTCTCCTGCACTGTGTGATTCTGTGATTGAAGAAATAGCAGAGGCACTGAACAAATTTTTGCACGTGTACAATAGAAGACACAAGTTCCATACCAGAAATAGACAATAATCGAGCAGATAAAAAGAGTGGGAAAATTAATATCAGCAGAGATAAATATTAACAAAACTTAAGGAAATAACATCCGACAAATCCCTGGGACCTGATGGCCTACACCATAAGGTTCTAAAAGAGATAGCTACAGAGATAATGGATGGGCTAGCTATGATTTTCCAAAATTACTTAGGTTCGGGATCGGCCCCACAAAATTGGAAGTTGCCAAATGTTATACTGCTTTGCAAGAAAGAAAATAGTGGACGTAGAGACCAGTTAGCCTAACATCAATTGTTGGGAAAATGTTGGAATCCATTATTAAGGAAGTCTGAACAATGCGCTTAGAAAAGCTTAGTATGATTAGAACAAGTCAACATTGCCTAAGTTTGCTGATGATACCAAACTAGATAAACTTTGGGAAAAATACAGAGGGACTGCTAAGAGATATTGACAGGTTTGTGAGTGGGCAACAAGATGGCAGATGGAGAATAATATTGAGAAGTGAGAAGTTATTCATTTTGGTCATAAGAGTAAAAAAGCAGAATATTTTTTAAAAGGTGAGAAACCTATTAATGATGATGTTGACTTTGGTGTGCTTGTAAAAGGAATGCAGAAAGTTAGCGTGCTGGTGTCGCAAGAAATTGGGAAGGCTTAAGGTATGTTGGCTTTTACTGCAAGGGGTTTGGAGTACAAGAATAAAGAAATCTTGCATGCAGTTTTGGTCTCCACATTTAAGAAAGGAGACAGTTGCATTTGAGGCAGAACTGCGAAGATTCATTAAATCTGTCCCTGGGATGTGGGTTTGTCCTCAGGGGTTTATATTCACTAGAGTTTAGAAGGATGAGAGGTGATCTCATTAAAGCTATAAAATTCTGTAGGAACATGATAGGATGGGTGCGAAGAGATTGTTTCCACTAGTCATGGAATCTAATACAAGGGGGCATAGTTTCAGGATAAATCTGAGAAACCTCTTCAATCAAAGGGTTGTGAATGATTGAATTATCAGCCTCAGAGAATTATGGATGCTCCATAAGCCCCAGAGAGTTATGGATGCTGTTGAATAGATTTAAGGGTGACATAGATAGATTTTTGCGCTCATGGAGAATTATGGGAAATGGGCGGGAATTTGAGGTTGACACCCATGATCAGCCATTATCATATTTCATGGTGAAGGCGGTTCAATGATTCAAGTGGTCTACTGTGCTTGTATTTCTTATGTTCACTTGCCAGAGTCAAAAGAACTGTGTATGTGGAAAAAGAAGCTTGTAAACCTAGAGATTGTTACAGAAAGATGCCATAGAAAGATGTAACCACAATGATCCTTAATAGAACATACAGTGCAGAAGGAGGCCATTTGGCCCATCGGGTCTGCACTGACCCACTTAAGCCCTCACTTCCACCTTATCCCCGTAACCCAATAACCCCTCCAACATTTTGGTCACTAAGGGCAATTTATCATGGCCGATCCACCTAACCTGCACGTCTTTGGACAGTGGGAGGAAACTGGAGCACCCGGAGGAAACCCACGCAGACATGGGGAGAACGTGCAGACTCCGCACAGACAGTGATCCAGCAGGGAATCGAACCTGGGACTCTAGTGCTGTGAAGCCACAGTACTATCCACTTGCGCTACCGTGCTGCCCGATCATTTTACATTTATCGGAAAGGAGGACAAAGAATCCATATTGCTCAGTGAAAATAGAGTTGATGGACAAGTGGGGAGAGCTGTAGGAAACGACACAAGCATGAGTTTTGTATGACCTGAAGTTTATGCAGATTGGAGGATGGGAGACTAATCAGGTAAGCATTGGAGTAATTGAGTCTGGGGATAAGTCAGGCATGTCTGAAAATTTTAGCAGCAGGTAGACAGATGCAGCCAACGCTACAGAGGTGGAAGCAAATGCTGTCCATGAGGGAGGGTGTATATGTTTGGAAATTGAGTTCAAGGTTTTGAAGAATGTGGAGGTTGAGAATGGTCTGCGTCAGCTTGAGATAGCATATGGGATGAAGTTGGTGGAAGGTACTTCAAGTTTACAGCAAGTGCCAAAAATAGTGTAATGGATGGCTTGTTTATGAATTTGGACCAGCACTCTGACAGCATAGAGGATGCTAAGGATTTAAGATAGGATGTAGAACAGTACAGCTTGGTATAATCAGCATACATGTGGAATCTAACTGGCTAATGAAGTTATCAAGGAAAAGAAAGGGGCGCAGGACAAACTCTTCAGGAATTCTGGAAGTTGTACTGTGGTGGTCAGAAGATAAATGCTGTAGCTACAATCAGATTATCAAAAGTCGAACCAAGTGTAAGACCTGCATATTTTGCACGTTCTGTGTAAGTGTGGACCTAAATGTACAATTTAACCTGGCATAAACCCTTTATTTCTAATTCTGATGAAACAGAAGTTCTCAGTATTGCGTTTTCTTCTGTTTATTGTGTAGGTTATTTGAGTGTTTTTACTGTCTCTCAATTACTGACTATTGTCGGTGGTGGAGAGAGTGAATGTTTGTGGAAGGGGTCGCAAGCAGTTTTATGGTCTAATTAACTGCTTATGCAAATCCATTCATCCTCTTGTTGATGTCTTCTGCTTCAAATAGGCTTATAAATAATGCAATTTACTTCTCTCCCTTGAAAGTGCTGATTCAAGCTGATGTACTGTTACTTGGCCATTGGCAGCTCCTACATCATGCCTAAGAGCTAATCTTTATGAAACTTGGTACTGTCAACAGGCTTATAGACTATCGGGGGTATCATGGTGAAGTCCAGTCCTCACTTAGATTCTCTATGCACTTGGCAAACATGGTGGTAGAGGGAGTAAATGTTTGCGGAAGGTGTCAATCAAGCTGGAAGCTTTGTCCTGGATAGTGCTGAGCTTCTTGACTGTTGATGGAGCTGCACTCACTCATTCAAGTGGAGACTATTCCATCACACACCTGACTTGTGCCTTATAAATAGTGGACAGGCTTTGGGAAGTCGGGAGGTGAGTTGCTCACCGCAGGATTCCTAATCTCTGACCTGCTCTTGTAGCCACAGTATTTAGATGGCTAGTCCAGTTCAGTTTCTAATCATATTAACCCCAGAATGTTGATAATAGGGGATTCAGTAATGGTAATGCCGTTAACTGTCATGGGGATGATGTTTAGATCCTCTCTTAATGGAGTTCCTCATTGCCTGATACTTGTGTGGTGTGAATGTTATTTGCCACTTGTCAGCCCAAGCCTGCATATTGTCCAAGTCCTTTTGCGTTTGGTCATGGACTGCTTCAGAGTCTGAGGAGTTGCAAATGTAGCTGGACATTGTGCAATCATCAGCGAACATCCTCACTTCTGACCTTATGATGGAGGAAAAATCATTGATAAAGCAGCTGAAGATGGCTGGGCCGAGGATACTATGCTGAGGAACTCTTGCAGTGATAGAAAATAGAAAATAGGAGCAGGAGAAGGCCATTCATCCCTTTGAGCCTGCTCCACCATTCATTATGATCATAGCTGATCATCCAACTCAGTAACCTAATCCTGCCTTCCCCCCATATCCTTTGATCCTCTTCGCCCCAAGTGCTACATCAAACTACTTCTTGAAAACATACAACGTTTTTGCCTCAACTCCTTTCCACAAGTTCACCTCTCTCCAGGTGAAGAAATTTCTCCTCATCTCTGTCCTAATTCATATACCCCATATCCTCAGACTATGACCCCTGGTCCTGGATACCGAACCATTGGAAACATTCTTCTTGCATCTACCCTGCCTAGTCCTGTTAGAATTTTATATGTTTCTGTGAAATTCCCCCCTCATTCTTCTGAACTTCAGCGAATGAAATCCGAACCGACTTGTATCACTCGAGAGGTTGGTCATGATGCATATCAACTCCATACTCCCAGGATGCCTAGATCCCCTGCAATCCGCACCACCACAATTGGTCCACAGCCGATGCCATCACCCTAGCCCTACACTCATCCCTGGAACATCTCAACAACAAGGATTCCTACATCAGACTCCTATTTATTGACTACAGCTCTGCTTTCAAAACCATAATCCAAGCCAAGCTCATATCAAAGCTCCAAAACTTAGGACTTGGCACCTCACTCTGCAACTGGATTCTTGACATTCTGGCCCACTGACCATAAACAGTAAGAATAGACAACAACACCGCCTCGACGATAGTCCTCAATACCGTGGCCCCACAAGGCTGCATACTTAGCTACCTACTTAACTATCTATATATACACGACTGCATGGCAAAATTTGGTTCCAACTCCATCTACATAGTGAGTTGGATCTTGAACAACAACGAGTCAGAACGCAGGAGGGAGATAGAGAACCTAGTGGAGTGGTGTAACGACAAACATCTATCCCAGCAAAACTAAAGAGCTGGTTATTTACTTCAGGAAACAAAGTACTGTACACACCCCTGTTTGCATCAACAGGGCCGAGGTGAAGATGGTTGACAGCTTTGAATTCCTAGGTGTGCACGTCACGAAAAATCTGTCCTGGTCCACGCATGTCGAGACTACTACCAAGAAAGCACAACAGCACCGTTACTTCCTCAGGAAACTAAGGAAATTTGGCATGTCCACACTGACTCTTACCAACTTTTACAGGTGCACCATCGAAAGCATCCTACCTGGCTGCATCACAGGCTGGTATGGCAACTGCTCAGCCCAAGACCACAAGAGACTTCGGGTCTCGGGTAAATCGAGTCCCATCAGATGTCGTCAGTAAATGTTGCTCGTTGTGCTCTCTCCTTAATTGGCTCTTTTTATGGTGGTTAATATGGTCGCCGTCCTTAATTCTAATTATTTTTGCTCAAGCGTCGCCAGGTATCTTTTCGATACCGCCACAAGGTTCAAACCCGAATACTGATCAAAGACTCGATACACCAGTTAGTAAGTTCGAATTCAATACTCATCTATTTACACACACAGTCAATTATACTCATGCACAAACTCTGCTAACTAAACTATCACTACTCCTAAAGCCTATACTTAGCTTTGGGTGCCCACTCAGTCAGAGGAACAATGGCCGTTGTTCGGTTCTGAGGCTGTTGGGATCAAACTTGTATGGAATAGTAGCTAGGAGCGTCTATCTCGTAGCGTGCGTTGACTTTGGACTTACTTGTCTGGTGCTGCTGCTAGGCAGGCCTCTCGTCGTTGAGAACCAAGGCCAAGAAGAACAATTCTCTCTTGGGGCTTCTTCTTATACCCTAAAGGGGCTGGGTGCGCTGTTGGGCAGTCCTTGAACTTGACCCCAATTAATTGGACCATATCCTGATCATTAGTATCGATTTCCTCGAATAAAGGGGTGGCTGCCCTGATTGCTGGGCGGGCCCGAGGTGGCCGTTTGCCTGCTTTGTTTTAGTCTCCTCTGACGCCGGGGTGTCTGCTTTGGTATCGTTTGCTTAAATGTTTCTCTTTTGTCCCCGGGGATGGCTCATTAGTATGCTAATAGTTTTGCAATATCGGTCTTGTCTGGGAGTTGCAAACTCCAATCAACAGACAAACCTTGCACCTGCTTGCTTTCTCAGCACTGTCCATTTTTCCCTTCATTCTCTGCAAGTGTCCACTTCCTAATCAGGACGTGGCCACCCCAGGTGGCTACACTCCCTCCTTGTGATCCTCAACGCGAAGCGTGAAGGATCACATTACCGCGTCGTCTTCGTTCTCGGACCAAGCGGGGAACCCATGACTAGGCTCTACACTGTCCTATACCATGCAACACAATTTTACCTCAAATCATTATACATACATTATCAAAAAAACTCTACGGGGTGCTATGGCATTAAGGCATGCATTACAAAATAAAAAAAACTGGAACCTCTAACTATTCTCAATAAACTATTCTCACTTAAACAATCCAAAAATATTCTAACATCTTAAAATGTACAAAATAGCAGCATACAAATTTCTCTGGCTTGGCAGTCAAGCACAGATATTACACTTCTTTATTGAATCACCAACGGAACACACACAAAGAAACAAATGCACTTTAATGCATGTCAAGGGGTTCGGGGGTCTGATGAAATCTGAAAATAGGGGATCTAAACCTGTATACCGGGGTGCTAGAGCGGTAGGCTCTCCTTCGCCATTTTCTCATTCTGATGGTCTGCACGACACTGCAAAGTATTGCCAGTGCTAAGAGTGCTTCTACAACATATGAAAGTGAATACCAAGTGATAAACTTATCACACCAGGTCGTGATACTGTTAACTGTCGCTGGGCTCTGTGTACTGCAGGGGAGGGAATCATTGACGGCCTGTGGGGTGGGGGGGGGGGGGGGGTTAGCTTCCACGTGCAACCGCTAAGATCCATGTGACAAAGATGGAGGTTGTCTTCATCTTTCTTCTCTTCTTTCTTCTCTTCTCTTCTTGTAGTCCTTGAGTTTCCGGAGTCCTGTGAACACAAGCACAATATCTGTTATTATCTTGCTTAAGATCTCATGTCTTTGTCTGTCTGTCCGTTGTGGCCAATTACCCTTTATAATTGGTCACCATCTGTGACTCCCTCATTTCTTTTTTAAACCGAATTGCTGGACATGACATCCTAGAAAAATACTGACACAGTGCGAGCCGTCTCGCAGCCGGTGCAATTTACCATCCCAATGTTTGAGGATGTAAATAGCATATGGAGAGCAACCTAAGGGTCGCCGTGAAACAAACAAAAGAATTTCGAACTAAAAGAGCCAAAATGAGGTGCGTATGGGCCGCAGCGGGTAACAAATGGATGGAATCCCCGGGTAGGATGGTGATCTGTGCCATACGTGCTCTATCCGAGCGTAGCTGACCAGAGGGGGAGTCCTCAGGCAGGGCGGGGATTAGTTCAGTTTCTCCACTGCCTGAGCAATCGGCAAGAACAGGTAAGAATGTGGTCGTCGTGGGGGTTGCAGTAATGCCTCTTCTCTCTCGAAACAGAAGAGCAGTTACAAAATGGTGTCTGGGCAAACCTTTAAGTTCTCAGAGGTTTCTGCGGACAAAGTAGTCGGTTGTCCGTGGACAAACTTGTTCCATTAACTGCCGGGGGCGTTAAAGAAGTGGTGGCATGGGGCCGTGAAAACGTGCAAATTCTAAACAATCAACACTTAACAGTAACGCAAACAAACAAACATGCAACAAACATGGTGCAGGTTCCATCAGAAAGGACACCGTATCTCTTTATCGGTTCTTTTTTACCATCATCTGGACACCTCAGTTCTCAGTAGCGAACAGAGTCGCAAAGGGATTCGTTTGGTGGGAGTCAGACTCAATGTCATCACCTTTTCCCGGCTGCCATACACTCGACTGGACTAACCTAGCCAAAACTGCCTGGGGCGATTTGGGGTCCATCTCATTGATCCGGATGAGCCTGAACGAATTGTCTCGGTGCCAGAATCGTGTGTCAAGTTTGGAACTGCTGGGGTTCAATCCGTAATCGTCGGGCGGTGGGTCTTGGTCAGGGGCTTTTATGTATGTGATCTTGAAGGGGTCACTAGAATCATGCTCGTAACCGCTGGGAGTGGGGCCTGGTACAGCGGGATAGTCGTAACGTCATGTGCTGTGGCTGTCGTCAGTGCTGTCTCAATCAATGTCGCTGTCGCTGCTGGTTGGGGTAGGGAGAGGCGGAGTCTTGCCTCTGGGGGTGGAGTTGAAGTTGTGTCTGAGGACGGGCTGGTCTGGCTGGGGGAGGGTAGGAATGCGTCATCTGTGGGCGGGGCGTGCTCGTCTGCTGCTGCGAGCAGGATGTGGTGTGTGTGGTTATTCTGCGAGCCATAAGCCTTGAGCTGGTTTATGTGAAACCACGCAGACTTTCCATTGGGATATGTGATCTTGTGTACCGAGGGGCTTACTTTATCCGAAATGGAGTACGGTACTGAGAATTTTGGGGAAAGGAATGAACTTGGGTTGTATAGGGAAAGCTTCACTTGCTGCCCTACTGCAAACTCAGTGGTATTGACTGTCTTGTCGAAACAAGCCTTGCTCTGTTTCTTCCGTGTCCCAAGTCTCACAGCTGCTGTGAGTTGGTCTGCCTTAATGTTCTCTATTAGCAGCTGTACAGCGTTTTCATGTGTGAGGGCTTTCACTGCGGGGCTGGCCAAATCTGGTACAAAAAAATACTCTGTCCCTTTCATGGGGCGTCCGGTCATGAGAGTGTGGGGGGTGTATCCTGTGGACGTGGATACCATGTTCCTTAAAAACATTAACGCAAATGGGAGAACTGAATCCCAGGTGCTGTTATTTGCTGTACCATTTTCCTGAGAGTGGCTTTTAATGTTCTGTTCATTCTTTCGACGATACCACCTGACTGGGGGTGGTATGCAATATGGAACTTTTGTGTTATTCTGAAAATTGTGAGGACATTTAACTCGTCCTGTGAAATGGGAGCCTTGGTCGGACTCTATACTGAGGGGGAGTCCCTATCTCACTCACGTCTACCTCATTGGTTCTATCTCTCTCCTCTATCTCTCTCCGGAGCGTCCGAGTGACCTCTTCTGTGCCTTGCAATTGTGCCAAGCAGGACGCGATTGCAATCGGCTTGCGAGCTTTTTCCAAGCTCTTCTTGTGTATCACTGTCAGGTTCTCCCACCAAGTATGTCCTATACTCCCGGGACCTGTTTCCTCATGAGCGCAGAATTCACTCCAAAGGGGCCATCCTTTCCCTTTGAGATATTTCCTGATCTCTTCTTCCCAAACGGGACACTGACCTACTCTACTGGTCGCTGCGACCTCGAATTCCTGGGGATTCATAAGGCGTTCCATTGCCTTCATTGCCATCTTTTCTATCTCTGGGTTCTCTACTGAATTTGGAACAGCGGGCGATAAAGTGGTGATGTAAACACGGGTACGGTTTACGCTATTGTCCGGCCTACAAAACTCCCGACAGTTTTACGCAACAAAATCTCTCAGGTTTACCTTATATCCCTGTTAGTACGCATGCATTAATACACTTCCGAATTCTGGAGGCTTGATCAGTATTGTCCAAACATTTGTGGTTTTTCTGTTTCTAATTGGATATCTAATTCAAAGTTTGGGTTCTCTCGGAGTGGTTAGGCCACTTCTAAATCAATTCCCATCAGGTGTCGCCAGTAAATGTTGCTCGTTGTGCTCTCTCCTTAATTGGCTCTTTTTATGGCGGTTAATATGGTCGCCATCCTTAATTCTAATTATGTTTGCTCAAGAGTCGCTAGGTATCTTTTCGATACTGCCACAAGGTTCAAACCCGAATACTGATCAAAGACTCGATACACCAGTTAGTAAGTTCGAAATCAATACTTACACACACAGTCAATTATACTCATGCACAAACTCTACTAACTAAACTATCACTACTCCTAAAGCCTATACTTAGCTTCGGGTGCCCACTCAGTCAGAGGAACAATGGCCGTTGTCTGGTTCTGAGGCTGTTGGGATCGAACTTGTATGAAATAGTATCTAGGAACGTCTATCTCGTAGCGTGCGTTGACTTTGGACTTACTTGTCTGGTGCAGCTGCTAGGCAGGCCTCTCGTCGCTGAGAGCCAAGGCCAAGAAGAACGATTCTCTCTTGGGGGCTTCTTCTTATACCCCAAAGGGGCTGCACGCGCTTTTGGGCGGTTCTTGAACTTGGTCCCAATTAATTGGACCATATCCTGATCATCAGTAGCGATTTCCTCCAATAAAGGGGATGGCTGCCCTGATTGCTGGACGGCCCTAGGTGGCCGTTGGCCTGCTTTGTTTTAGTCTCCTCTGGCGCCGGGGTGTCGCTTTGGTGTCATTTGTTTAAATGTTTCTCTTTTGTCCCCGGGGATGGCTCATTAGTATGCTAATGGTTTTGCAGTATCGGTCTTGTCTGGGAGCTGCAAACTCCAATCAACTGACAAACCTTGCACCTGCTTGCTTTCTCAGCATTGTCCATTTTTCCCTTCATTCTCTGTGAGTCTCCATTTTCTAATCGGGACATGGCCACCCCAGGTGGCCACAATGCTTACCTTTAGTGACTGGTGTACGAGGACACTCCAGTCTCGTTGCACATTCCCCTCTCTTAATTTATAGCCATTCAGGTAATAGTCTGCCTTCCCATTTTTGCTATCAAAGTGGATAACTTCACATTTATCCAAATTAAACTGCATTTGCCATTGATTTGCCCACTCACTCAACTTTTCCAAATCACATTGAAGGTGCTCTGCATCCTCCTCACAGCTCACCCATCCAACTTTGTGTCATCTGCAAATTTCGAGATGGGCGCGATTCTCCGCTCCCCACGCTGGGTGGGAGAATCGCGGGAGGGCCGGGCGACTCACGACACGCCCCTCTGGTGCTCCCTGCGATTCTCCCACCTCCCACTCGGAAGAATCAGCACTCGCCTCCGAGGCCGTCGTGAAACTCGGCCGAGTTCACGACGGCCTTCACGAGTTTTCCCGGGAGCGGAGAATTCCGCCCATTACATTTTGTTTCCTCATCTAAATCATTTATATATATTGTGAATAGCTGGGATTCTAGTACCGATCCCTGTTGTACCCCAATAGTCACTGCCTGCCATTTGGAAAAAAGACATGTTAATTCCTCCTCCTTGTTTCCTGTCTCCCAACCAGTTTTCTATCCATCTCAATACACTTCCCCTAATCCCATGTGTTTTAATTTTACACGCAAATCTCTTGTGTGGGACTTTGTCGAAAACCTTCTGAAAGTCCAAATAAACCACATCCACTTGTCCCCCCTCATCAACTCTACTAGTTACATCCTCAAAGAATTCCAGTATATTTGTCAAGCATGATTTCCCTTTCATAAATCCATATTAACACTGTCTGATCCTGCCACTGTTTTCTAACATCTTTGATAATAGATTCTAAAATTTGTACCCACTACTGACATCAGGCTTACTGATCTATAATTCCCTGGGCGTGATTTAACCACTGCATTGCACCTTGCACACATCTTAGAGTACCGGTTAAATAGCGGGAAATGCCAGAATCCCGCTTTGTGGTGGTTAGCAACCTGACACAGTAGCAGGGTGACATGCTGGAGGAAGAGGGACATGCGGCCTCGTCTGAGGAGGAGGAGGTGACGGTCTAGGAGGGGATAGAGTTGGAGCCTGAGGAGGACCCGCAAGGGCATGGAGGACACGCGACAGCAAGGGTACTCCCAGAGGACATGGAAGTTCCCATTCTCATCCGGACCTCATAGGACAAGGCTTTGTCCGTAACCTCATCCCCTCCCATCCGCCCAATCTCTCCTGTCCCCAATTCCTCCTTCCCCCAATCCCTCCACTCCTTCCAATCCCCCTCCCCTGCATTCCCCATTTCTCCCGCATACCCCTCCTTCTCTGACTACCCTACTCCATCCTCCAAGGTGATGAGCCTGTGTCGGTACTGTCAGCGGGTCAATAAACAAGCCAAGAGAGTGATGATAACTTGCTGTGAGGTTAGCTCTGGTGCTCCTCTGTTTATATCAAAGTCTGACTTCTATCTTTTTGCTGACAACTCGCTCAAACCTAGCCTCTAAACGCAATCTCATCAGAGGCTTTTGATCTTGGACCACTGTTTCCGGGGGTGGGAGAGCAGAGGGCAATAGGGAGTGTGAGTGCAGGCAGACCCACGGTGAAGATTGACGTGACAGAGGCTTTACATGTGTCAGGTGTAGCATGTTTTAATTGTGAACATTTAACATTTCCATTTGCTCGAGCTACAGATAGTGCCCTCCACCACCATCCCCCACCCCAGTGCCACTCAGTGATCTTCTCTTTTCTTGATCCATCATGGTCCCCTGCTATGTCAAGGTGTGTCCCAAGGAAGCACATCAGAGGCGGAGGCAGCCTGCTGCTTTCCGCACCCTGTGGCCTTTGATGACCCTGGTGGACGTCATCTGGAAAGCCTGAAGCCGGGGGGGGGGGGGGGGGGAGAGAGAGAGAGAGAGAGAGAGTATCACTGGGATCATCTGTGCCACCCTATTCTGCCCACTGCCCTTGAGATGCGCCAGTGCCAGGAAGGGGGGGGGGGGAACTCGGAAGAACTGGAGACCGCTGTCAGCTCCTTGGTGGAAGGCCCCCGGTTGGTCTTTAAAGCTTCCTCCTCCCTGACGGTGCCTATAGCACCCTGGGGGTCTCCATGGGATGGAGGGGCAACTTTAGTGAGCTCAATAGGCCTCTGAGTCATCTGGCTCTTCCAGTCCTGGCGGCTCCCCATTGTCTGCGCCATGTTGCCGATTCCCTCAGCGATGTTCTTCATTGACTAGGCCATGCTCTGCAGTGCTTTGGAAATGTCCACCTGTGAGTGGGACCTGATGTTGAGGCCCTCAGCCATAGTCGTCACAGACTGAACCATGTCCTAGGCTCCACCGTTCAAGACGTTGATGTCATACTCCAGGCTTTCCACTGCAGTCGTCACCCTAGTAGTGTTGGCTTTAGTGGCATGCATTGTTGGCATCACCTCCAGCACTCGAGCCTTTCGGACTCCTCCAATCGGCTATGCACTCACTGGAATGTTCCCCTCCTGAATATCATGACTGTGTCCTAGCATCTACATCAGCTCCAGGATAACCTTGTCCACCTGACTGGGATTCAGCTGAGTCCTGAAATTCAGCAGACCTCCAACTGCTGACTCCCTTGGATGTTCCTGCCTCCACCAGATGTGTATCACCAACTGTGTGATGCGCACCAGATTGTGCCCCAGAAGCCTTTCCACTCAAGGTGTATGTCTCTGAACCGGTAGAAAGTGGGGATGTTAAGCTGTGTCGCGTCAATGTTGGTCTCCTCTGAGCTCCTCTCCGAGGTGGAATGGGATGGTGGGGACGGGTTGGGAATTTGAGGGGTGGCAGACGGAACTAATGCCTGGAGAGGGTTGATAACTTACCCTTGCAGGTTGGTGGAGGTCCGACATTGTACAGTGGTCCTCTTTGTCATGCTGCTTGCACTGACAGCCGCTGCCACTGTCTCCCAGGCAGTATTGATGACCCTTCTGCTGGTTCTCCGACCTGCTCGGGGAACAGAATATCCCATCTTGCATCAATGGCATCGCGGCACCCCAAAGTGAGGAGCAGGGCGGCACCCCCAAAGCGAGGAGCACGTCTGGGCGCTGCATGCTTGTGTGTTGACTGGGAGTTTAGACCATAAGACATAAGAGCAGAATTCGGCCTCTCGGCCCATCGAGTCTACTCCATCATTCAATCATGGCTGATATTTTCTCATTCCCATTCTCCTGCTTTCTCCCCATAACCCCTGATCCCCTTATTAATCAAGAACCTATCTATCTCTGTCTTAAAGACACTCAGTGATTTGGCCTCCACAGCCTTCTGCGGCAAAGAGTTCCACAGATTCACCATCCTCTGGCTGAAGAAATTCCTCCTCATCTCTGTTTTAAAGGATCATCCCTTTAGTCTGAGATGGTGTCCTGAGATGGTTTGTGGTGAAGGAATGTTTAAAATTAACTACCCCTTATTAACGGTGGGACACCGAGACGAGAGTCTGGCGAATCAGACATGAGACAGCCAGTAATGGGGAAAAGCTCATTTTTGGCACGAAGCGCTGTTAAATACGGACCGCAATCTTGCCAATGACACTAGCGGGAAACACCCCGCCAATTGTGCCCTAAATGCCACATAGTAATGTTTCTGTTAAATCTCTACCTCCCTTTTTAAATACTGGGATTACATTAGCTACCCTCCAATCTGTAGGAAACTGTTCCAAACTCTATGGAACCTTGGAAAATGACTACCAATGCATCCACTATTTCTAGAGTCACTTCCTCAAGTACTCTCGGATGTAGATTATCCGGCCTGATAGATGTATTGGAATTGGGATGATTGACCTCCAACAAGCACAACCAACTTCCTTTCTTCCAGGTATGACTCTAAACAGTGGGAGGTTTTCCCCCAATCACATTGACTCCAGTTTTCTTATGGCTCCATGATGCCATACTTGGTCAAATACCGACTTGATATCACGGGCAGTCACACTCACCTTTTAAATTCAGCTCCCCTCCAAAAAAGGGTGCGGGGGCCTGCAGAGAGCAGTGGAGCAATGGTATTTTCAGAGATCCAGGGTATGCCCTGGGTGTAAATCCCACCATGGCATGTTGGAATTTAAATTCAATCTGGAATTAAAAGTCGAATGATGACCATGAAACCATTGTCAATTGTCGTAAAGACCTACCTGGTCCTTTCGGGAAGGAAACCTGTCATCCTTACTTGGTCTGGCCTACACGTGAAACTGGATCCGCAGCAATGTGGTTGACTATTAAATAGCCTCTGGAATTACCTAGTAAGAAAAAGTAGTGGTTGGATACACTTAATAGATACAGAGATCGAGGAAATCCTGGAAGATTTTCCTTCTATTGATGCTAAATGGTAGTACACCAACTGCTTTTGTTCTTCATTTGTTAGATTACAAAGAACAAAGAAAATTACAGCACAGGAACTGGCCTTTCGGTCCTCCAAGCTTGCACCAACTTTGCTGCCCGTCCGAACTAAAACTCCCTACCCTGTTGGTGCGAGCCTTCAATGAGGCATGGGAGGGGGGGGCTTTGCCCCCGACGATGTCGCGGGCACTGATCTCTCTGATCCTGAAGCGGGATAAGGACCCCTTGCAGTGTGGATCATACAGACCTATCTTGCTCCTCAATGTTGACGCTAAGTTGCTGGCGAAGATCCTGGCCACCAGGATAGAGGACTGTGTGCCAGGGGTGATACAGGGATTTGTCAAGGGATGGCAGCTCAACACGAATGTGCGGAGACTGCTAAATGTTATTATGATGCCGGCAGTGGAGGGGGAGGCGGAGATAGTGGTGGCGCTGGATGCGGAGAAAGCGTTTGATAGAGTTGAGTAGGGGTACCTGTGGGAGGTGCTGGAGCGGTTCGGATTCGGGGAGGGATTCATCAAATGGGTGAGGCTGCTCTACGCGGCTCCGAGGGCAAGTGTAGTTACCAATGGAAGGAGATCTGAGTACTTTAGGCTCTACCGTGGGACCAGGCAGGGGTGCCCCCTGTCCCCCTTGCTCTTTGCACTGGCGATTGAACCTTTGGCTATGGCGTTGAGGAAGTCAGGGAGATGGAGGGGTCTGGTGCGGGGTGGGGAGGAATATCGTGTATCGCTGTATGCGGACGACCTGCTGTTGTATGTGGCGGATCCAGAAGGGGGAATGCCGGGGGTGATGGAGCTGTTAGCGGAATTTGGGGGCTTCTCGGGCTATAAGTTAAATTTAGGCAAGAGCGAGGTATTTGTAGTACACCCGGGTGATCAGGAGGAGGGAATTGGGAGACTCCCATTTAAGAGGGCAGTGAAGAGTTTCAGATACCTGGGGGTGCAGGTGGCCAGGAGTTGGGGGACTCTCCATAAGCTTAATTTTACCAGGCTGGTGGAGCAGATGGAGGAGGAATTTAAAAGGTGGGACATGGTGCCGCTATCGTTGGCGGGTAGAGTACAGTCCGTCAAAATGACGGTTCTCCCGAGGTTCTTGTTCCTTTTTCAGTGTTTGCCCATCTTTATCCCTAGGGCCTTTTTTAGAAGGGTGTCTAGCAGCATCATGAGCTTTGGTTGGGCGCATGGGACCCCAAGGATGAAGAGGGTCTTCTTGGAGCGGGGTAGAGATGGGGGGGGGCTGGCGTTACCCAATCTCTCGGGGTATTATTGGGCGGCCAATGTGTCGATGGTGCGCAAGTGGGTAATGGAGGGGGAGGGGGCAGCATGGAAACGGATGGAGATGGCGTCCTGTGGCGATACAAGCCTGGGGGCCCTGGTAACGGCGCCGTGGCTGCTCCCTCCTACGAGGTATACCACGAGTCCGGTGGTGGCGGCTACCCTCAAGATTTGGGGGCAGTGGAGGCGACATAGGGGAGAAATGGGGGGCTCGATGGAGGCTCCGTTAAGGGGGAACCATAGGTTCGTCCCAGGGAACATTGATGGGGGATTTCAGGGTTGGCACAGAGCGGGCATCAGACAGCTGAGGGACCTGTTTATTGATGGGAGGTTTGCGAGCCCAGGGGAGTTGGAGGAGAAATTTGGGCTCCGCCCGGGGAACATGTTCAGGTATCTACAGGTAAAGGCATTTGCTAGGCGGCAGGTGGAGGGATTCCCTTCGCTTCCCGCGAGGGGGGGTGAGCGACAGGGTGCGTGCGGGGTCTGGGTCGGAGAGGGGAAGATATCTGATATCTACAAGGTTATGCAGGAGGCGGAAGAGGCGTCAGTAGAGGAGCTGAAAGCTGAGTGGGTGGGGGAACTGGGGGAACAGATCGAAGACGGGACATGGGCTGATGCCCTGGAGAGGGTTAATTCTTCCTCCTCGTGTGCGCGGCTTAGCCTCATTCAATTCAAGGTGCTGCACCGGGCCCACATTTTTTTTTCTTTTTCTTTTTTTAAATTTAGAGTACCCAATTATTTTTTCCAATTAAGGGGGCAATTTAGCGTGACCAATCCACCTATCCTGCACATCTTTTGGAATGTGGGGGCGAAACCCACGCAGACACGGGGAGAATGTGCAAATTCCACACGGACAGTGACCCAGGGCCGGGATTCGAACCTGGGTCCTCAGCGCCGTAGGCAACAATGCTAACCACTGTGCCACCGTGCTGCCCCTGCACCGGGCCCACATGACTGGGACGAGAATGAGTAGGTTCTTTGGGGTGAAGACAGGTGTGTCAGGTGCTCGGGGAGTCCAGCGAACCATGCCCATATGTTCTGGGCATGCCCGGCACTGGAGGAGTTCTGGAAGGGGGTGGCGAGGACGGTGTCGAGGGTGGTGGGATCCAGTGTCAAGCCAGGATGGGGACTCGCGATTTTTGGGGTTGGGGTGGAGCCGGGAGTGCAGGAGGCGAAAGAGGCCGGTGTGCTGGCCTTTGCGTCCCTAGTAGCCCGGCGAAGGATCTTGCGACAATGGAAGGATGCGAGGCCCCAAGCGTGGAGACGGATCAATGACATGGCGGGTTTCATTAGATAGAGAAGGTCAAATTCGCCCTGAGAGGGTCGGTACAAGGGGATTCTTTAGGCGAGGTGGCAACCCTTTCCTCGGACCCTTTTCTGGCTCAGCGATAGGGTACGGGGACAGTAGCAGCAGCAGCAACCCGGGGAGGGAGGGGGGGGAGGGAAAAGGGAGGGCGGGAGAGGGGGGAGGGAAAAGGGAGGGAGGGGGGGAGGGGCAAAGGGATGGGGGGGAGGGCAAAGGGAGGGGGGGGGGAGGGAAAGGGAGGGGGGAGGGAAAAGGGAGGGGGTGGTGGAGGGAAACAGGGAGGGGGAGGGAAAAGGGAGCGGGGGGGGGGGAGGGAAATGTGAGGGGGGGGGAGGGGGGGGAGGGA